>NW_012120932.1:4600341-4618390 GCF_000951035.1 Colobus angolensis palliatus
CCGAATCTCATGTTGAATTGTAATCTGCACATGTCAGGGAAGGGGCCTGGTGGGAGGTGACTGAATCATGGGGGTGGACTTCCCTCTTGCTATTCTCATGCTAATGAGTGAGTTCTCACAAGATCTGCTTGTTTGAAAGTATGTGGCACTTTCCACCTTCACTCTCTCTCTCTCTCCTACCACCATGTGAAGAAAGTCCTTGCTTCCCCTTCACCTTCCACCATGACTGTAAGTTTCCTGAGGCCTCCCAGTCATGCTTCCTGTTAAGCATGTAGAACTATGAGTCAATTAAACCTCTCTTCTTCATAAATTACCCAGTTTCGGGTAGTTCTTTATAGCAGTGTGAAAATGGACTAATGCAACACTCAACAACAAAAAACAAACAGGGCAGACAACTTGAATAAACATTTCTCCAAAGAAGACCTACAAATAGCCAATAAATACATAAAGAGATGTCCAACATCATTAGCAGATAGAAAAATACAAATCAAAACCACAATGAGATATCATTTCACACCTACTAAGATGGCTATAAAATTAATAATAATAGGCCGGGCACCGTGGCTCATGCCTGTAATCCCAGCACTTTGGGAGGCCAAGGTGGGCAGATCATGAGGTCAGGAGATCGAGACCATCCTGGCTAACATGGTGAAACTCCGTCTCTACTAAAAATACAAAAAATTAGCCAGGCATGGTGGTGGGCACCTGTAGTCCCAGCTACTTGGGAGGCTGAGGCAGGAGAATGGCGTGAACCCAGGAGGCAGAGCTTGCAGTGAGCCGAGAGTGCGCCACTGCACTCCAGCCTGGGTGACAGAGCAAGACTCCGTCTCAAAAAAAATAATAATAACAATAATAAAAATAATTGAAAAATAATAAATACTGGTGAGAATGTGGACAAATTGGAACCCTTGTACATTAAGGGTGGGAACGTAAAATGGGGTGCAACTGCTTTGTAAGATAATTTGGCAGTTTCTCAAATAGTTAATCTTAAGACTACCAAATGACTCAGCAATTCCACTCCTAAATATGTATAGAAAACAATAAAAAGCAAAGACTAAAGCAGGTATTTGTGTACTAGTGTTCATAGCAGCATTATTCATAACATCTAAGAGGTGGAAGCAATCTGAGTGTCCATCAACAGATGAATAGATAAAGAATATGTGACATTGTGATGGAATACTATTCAGCTATAAAAAGAAATAAAATTTTTATATTTGCTACAACATTAATGAACCTTGAAAATATTATGCTTTGTTTAATAAGGCAGATATAGCAGGACAAATATACAATGTCATGTATATAAGGTACCTAGAGTAGGCAAATTTACAGACAGAAAGCAGAATCAAGCTTACTAGAGGATAAGGAGTGGAGAAAGGGGTACTTATTGATTAATGACTACAAAGTTTATGTTGAGGATAATAACAATTTTTGGTGTAGATAGTAACAATAGTTATATAACATTGTAAATATATTTAATGCTACTGAACTGTATACTCACACATGGTTACAATGATCAAAAGTATGTTATGTATATTTTACCACAATAAAAAATAGAAAAAAAAAATGACATCACCTGTAGAATTTTAAAGAAAAAAAATGAAACTTTAATAATAGAATAAAAAGAGAGGAAGGAAAATAAAGTCAAAGAGTCTTCTAATGCTCTTTTATCATTTGGTATGAGGTCAAGATACAAATTAACTGAGACACTGATCAATTAAGTGCTGTAGTGCTCAATTTTATGTGTTCAACTTTTCTGGGTCGCAGGATGCCCAGATATTTGGCCAAACATTATTCTGGATGTATTTGTGAGAGTATTTCTGGACGAAATTAACATTTGAATCAATAGACTGAGTAAGGCAGAATGCCCTCCCCAGTGAGAATGGGCCTCATCCAATCAGTTGAAGGCCTAAACAGAACAAAAATACTGACCTTTTCTTTCATGCCTGACTGCTGGAGCTAGGGTATGTCTTTTACTGCCTTCAGACTTGAACTGAAAAACGGACTCTTCTTGGGACTCAAGACAGCTGGCTTTCAGACTGTGTGTGTGTGTCCTGTTGGTTCTGTTTTCTGAACAATATTGATATTAATATAGTATCTATGTTATAATTATTAGAATAAACATTTTAAAAAGTATACAACTTCTAAATTACAAAGGGGGAAATTATTTAAGAAAATATAAACAACCTAAGAGAAGACAAGAGAAAATGGAACATGGATGAACTATGAAGACAGAAATAATGGAAAATACACACCTATATATATCAGTAATTGTTTTAAACATAAATTGACTAAACTATTTATTTTAAAGTAAAAATGAACAGACCATAACACAAAACCCAATTTGCTACTGTTTTCACAAGACAGATATAAAATATTAGGATATAGAAAAGTTAATGATTTAAAAAGTAAAAAGGCATACCAGGAAAATACAAACCATAAAAGCTAATCTAGACATGTTATTATTAGGAAGATAAAATAATTATAATACATATACATCTAATTACCTAGCCTCAACACTCATAAATAAAAACATCCCTAGAACTACAAAGAAAATCCTCTACTCTGATTATTTTTCTTTTAACACATTTTTATCACTGATTAATAGAAGAAACTAAGAGAGGATTTAGAAGATCTGAACCTCATAAAACTGTCACTCAATCAAATGCTGCAAAATACACATCATTTTCAAGCACATACAGAACATTTATTTTAAAAGAAGCATATACCGAGCCATAAATAAAATCTCAACAAATTTCAAATGATGGAAAATCTACAATATATATTTTCTGACAAGGAAGCCATTAATCTGGAGAAAAATAAAAACAACACCAAAAATATCTAGAAAAATGTGGAAATTAATAAATGTTTCATTTCCCCATAAGTCAAAAAGAAATCTAAAAACAAGTAGAAAATATACAGATGTTTATAAGAATAATTAGTTGAAAATTACTGTAGGAAAATGTATACAGTACATCCCTCTAATAAAAAAATTTACAATAAAAATCCCCTCCTGGAGATGGGCCAGCCGAGATAGTCAAATGGAAATAACAAAAGATATCCAGATTGAAAAAGAAGAAGTAAAATTATCTCTACTTATACATGACCTAAGTTTTGTATACAGATAATTTAAAAGAACAGCCCAGAAAACTATTAGAACTAATGAGTTCAAAAAGTTTGAAGGATAAAAATCAATATTAAAAAAAATTTTTATTTTTATATATTAACAATGAACATTTAGTAAATGAAATTAAGAAAACAATTTCATTTGACATGTGAAGTAATTCAGGAATGGAAAACCAAATACCATATGTAGCTATGGGTACGCAAAAGCATACAGAATGGTATAATGAACATTGGAGACTCAGAAGGGGAAGGGATAAAAACCTACTTATTGGGTGCACTACAGCCTGGGCAACAGAGCGAGACCATGTCTCAAAAACAAACAAACAAACAAACTACTTATTGAGTACAATGTACACTCCTCAGGTGGCGGGTGCACTTAAATCTCAGACTTTACCACTGCAGAATTCATTCATGTAACCAAAAACCACTTCTACTCCTAAAGCTACTGAAGTAAAAATATATATATACATACAATTCCATTTGAAATGACATCAAAAAGAATAAAATACTAAGCTATTATTTAACAAAAGAATTGCAAGATTTATATACTAAAAACTACAAACCAGTTTTAAAATAAAGATCTAAATAAATGGAAAGATGTTACCTAGACTTAATACTGTTTTGTTGTTGTTGTTTTGTTTTTGAGGCAGAGTTTCGCTCTTGTGGCCCATGCTGGAGCGCAATGACACAATCTCGGCTCACTGAAACCTCCACTGCTTCCCAGGTTCAAGAGATTCTCCTGCCTTAGCCTCCCAAAGACTTAATTGTTAAATGACCATACTTTGTAAGCTGATCTACAGATTCAACACAATCTCTATCAAAATCTTAGCTATCTCTTTTGTGGAAACTGACAAACTGATCTTAAAAGTTCTGAAAATTCAGGAACCAAGAATCCCCAAAGCAATTTTGAAAAAGAATAAATTTAAAGGATTCACGTTTAATGACTTTAAAACATAACACAAGCTATAATTTAAAAAAAAAAACAGTGCAGTATGGCCATAAGAATAGACACATAGATCAATAGAACAGAATTGAGAATCTAAAAATAAATTATTATATTTATAGCCAATGAATTTTTGAGAAGGGTTCTAATAAAAGTGATTGGAGAAAGAAGAGCCTTTTCAACAAATGTTGCGTGATAACTGAATGCCCCACCTCACACCATACACAAAAAGTTTATTCACAATGATTAAATACCTAAGTTTAAGCATAAAAATCTATAAAACTTTTAGAAGAAAATGGAGGAGTGAAATTTTCTGACCTTGGATTTTGGCAAAGATTTTTAAGGTACAACAGCAAAAGTATGAGCAATGAAAGAATGAATACATTCGACTTCACCAAAATTTAAAACTTTTGTGCTACAAATGATACCATCAAAAAAAGACAAAACTTGCAGAAATGAATAAAATATTTGCATGCCATATATCTGATAAGGGTCTTATATCCAGAATATAAAGGAATCATACCATTCAATAGTAGCAAGGCAAATAATCCAAATAGAATATACGCAAAGGATTTAAACAGGCATTTCTCCAAAGAAGATGTACAAATATCCACAAACATTTGAAAATTGGCTCAAATTCATTATTCATTATGGAAATGCATATGGAGTGAGACTCCATCTCAAAAAAACCAAAAATTACAAACTATTTTATGCCAACAAGTTAGGTAACCTAGATGAAATTAGCAAATTCCTAGAAACACACAGCCTATCAAAATTGACTCAAGAACAGAAAATCTGAATAGACCTATACAAGTGAAGCAATTCAATCAGTAATCAAAACTTACCACCATGAACAAAAAAAGTTGAGGGCCAGATAGCTTCTCTGATTAATTCTACCAAACATTTAAAGAGGGATTCACACCTATTGATATAATCATACAGTTTTTGTTTAGTTTTGTTTATGTGATGTGTCACATTTATTGACTTGTGTATGCTAAACCATCCTTGCATCCCTGATATGAAACCCACTTGATCATGATGTATTATCTTTTTCATATGCTGTTGGATTCAGTTAGCTCGTATTTCCTCCCCCTGTGATCTCACAGGCTTCTCGGTGTACTAGAATGACTCTGTTACAATTCTACTGGCTGGAGGTTTCACCTGAGTTTCACAGGGAAGGCCAGGAGGAACTTTTAGTCAAAGCAGCAGATCTAAGACCTGAAACCATAAAAATTTTAGAAGATAACATCAGAAAAAGTCTCCTAGACATAGGCTTAGGCAAAGAATTCATGACCATGAACCTGAAAGCAATGCAACAAAAACAAAAATAAATACATGGGACCTAATTAAACTAAAAAGCTTCTACACAGTAAAATAAATAATCAGCAGACAACTCACAGAGTGGGAGAAAATATTTGCAAATTATGCATTTGACAAAGGACTAATATCCAAAATCTATAAGAACTCAAGCAAATCAATAGTAAAATAATAATAATAATAATTCCATGAAAAAGTGGGCAAAGGACATGAATAGACAATTCTCAAAAGAAGATATAAAAACATCCAACAAACTTGAAAAAAATGCTCAACATCACTAATTATCAGGGAAATACAAATTAAAACCACAATGAGATATGACCTTTCTCTTGCAAGAATGGCCATAATTAAAAAGTCAAAATACAATAGATGTTAGCGTGGATGTGGTGGAAAGGTAACACTTCTACACTGCTGGTGGGAATGTAAACTAGTACAACCACTATGGAAAACAGTATGGAAAAACTAGTTTTCCACTGTGGAAAACATGGTGGGTTTTTTGGTTTTTTGTTGTTGTTGTTGTTGTTTGTTTGTTTGTTTTTGAGACAGAGTCTCTCTCTGTCACCCAGGCTGGAGCGCAGTGGTGCGATCTCCGCTCACTCAATCCCTCCCAGGTTCATGACATTCTTCTGCCTCAGCCTCCCAAGTAGCTGAGACTACAGGCGCCCACCACCATGCCCGGCTAATTTTTTGTATTTTTTAGTAGAGACAGGGTTTCACTGTGTTAGCCAGGATGGTCTTGATCTCCTGACCTTGTGATCTGCCCACCTCAGCCTCCCAAAGTGCTGAGATTACAGGTGTGAGCCACCGCGCCTGGCTGGAAAACAGTTTTAAAGGACCAAAAGTAGAACTACCATTTGATCCAGCATTCCTACTCTTGGGTAACTACCAAAAGGGAAGTAAGTCACTATATGAAAAAGATACATGCACACACATGCGTGTTGATAGCAGCACAATTTGCAGTTGCAAAGATATGAAATCAACCTAAGCACCCATCAATCAAACAGTGAATAAAGAAAATGTAGTATATATACACCATGGAATACTACTCAGACATAAAAAGGAATAAAATAATGTCTTTTGCAGCAACTTGGGTGGAGCTGGCAGCCATTATTTTAAGTGAAGTAACTCAAGAATGGAAAACCAAATATCATATGTTCTCCGTTATAAGTGGGAGCTAAGATATGAGGATGCAAATGCATAAGAATGATAGAACGGACTTTGGGGACTCAGGGGAAGAGTGGGAGAGGCATAAGTGATAAAAGACCACATGTTGGGTACAGTGTACACTGCTCAGGTGACAGGTACACCAAAATCTCAGAAATTACCACTAAAGAACTTATCCATGTAAACAAAAACTGCCTGTACCCCAAAACCTATTGAAATAAAAATAAAAATTAAAAAACAATTAATACCTATCCTTCTCAAGTTTTTCCAAAAAATTGAAGAGGAGGGAACACTTTCTAACTTATTCTATAAGGACAGCAATACCTTGATATGAAAACCAGGCAAAGATATGCCAAGAAAAGAAAGCTATAGACCAATATCTGTTATGAATAAAGATGCAAAAATTCACAACAAAATGCTAGCAAATCAAATCCAACAGCATATTTAAAGGATTATGTACCATATCTAAGTGGAATTCAGCCCAGGAAAGCAAGAATGGTCCAACATTAGAAACCTGATGTATTATATCACATTAATAGGATGAAGGTGTGTCGGGGGGCGAGGAGAAATTCAGAATCATCTCAACTGCAGAAAATGCATTCAACAAAATCTGCCACACTTTCATGATAAAAATCCTCAGGCCGGATGTGGTGGCTCACACCTGTAATCCCAGCACTTTGGGAGGCTGAGATGGGTGGATCACGAAGTCAGGAGTTCGAGACCTCCTGAGACCAGGCTGGTCAACATGGTGAAACCCCGTCTCTACTAAAAAAAAACACAAAACATTAGCCAGGCCTGGTGGTAGGCACCTGTAGTCCCAGCTACTCAGGAGGCTGAGGCAGAAGAATCACCTGAACCCGAGACAGAGGTTGCAGTGAGCCAAGATCGAGCCACTGCACTCCAGCCTGGGTGACAAAGCTAGACTTCATCTCAAAAAAAAAAAAAGAAAAAAAAAAATCCTCATATAAAATTAGAAATTGAAGGCGAATTCCTTAACATAAAAAAGGGCATTTATGAAAAACCCATAGTCAAAATCATATTAACTGGTTAAAGACTAAAACTTTCCCCTAAGGTCAGGAGCCTAAGGTCAGGAACAAAACAAGGATGACCCTTTTTACCACTTTCATTGAACATTGTACTGCACGTTCTAGCCAGAGAAATCAGAAATGAAAAATAACTAAGAAGCATCAAAAGATCTCTATTCACTGATAACTTAATCCTAGATATAGAAAATCCCAAAGAATCCACTACTACAGTTAATAAACAAATTCAGCAAAGGTATAAGGAACACAAAAATCACATGTGTTCTTAGAAAGGTGCAGTGAATAATTTGAAAACTAAATTAAGACAATTCCATTTATAATAGCATAAATATAGTAAAAAAAGAAAACACCTCAAATTAAATGTTATCAAGGAACTGAAAGTATTACACAATGAAAACCACAAACCATTGCTGAAAGAAATTCAAGAATACCTAAATAAATGGAAATATGCCTTGTGTTCATGGATTGGAAGACTTGATATTGCCACAATGGCAATGCTTAAACAGATCTACAGTTTCATTATGATCTATGTCAAAATTTGAATAGCCTTGATGCAGAAATGGAAAAACTAATATCAGATATATAAGGAACTGCAAACGATCTCAAACAGCCAAGACAGCATTATTGAAAAAGAAGAGTAAAGTTGGAGGATTCACACTTTCCAATTTCAAAACTTATTACAAATTTAACAATAATCAAAACAGTGTGGCACTGGCATAAAGACAGACATACAGATGAGAAAAATAGAAGTGTAATTCCAGAAATAAGCCCATGCATTTGTCGTGATTAATTTTTGACAGGGTGCAAAGACCATTCAGTGGGGAAAGAATAGTCTCTTCAACAAATAGTGCTTGGACAACCAAATAGCCACGTGCAAAAGAATGAAGTTGAACCTTTATTTCATATCATATAGAAAAACTAACTCAAAATGTATCAAAGACCTAAATGCAAGAGCTAAATCTACAAAACTGTGAGAAGAAAACCTGTGGTTAAATCTTCCTGGTTTTGAATCTGAGATTAGGTTGTCAGATACAGATTAGGTACATATGTGTTCTTAGATATGACCCCAAAAGCATGAGCAACAAATTAAAAAATGTATAAATTGGGTTCCATCAAAATTTAAAACTTCTGTACACCGGATGATATTATTAAGAAAGTTTAAAACTAACCCACAGAATGGGAGAAAAAATTGCAAATCTCTAAATGATGTGTCTATATAAAGAACTTTAATTACTCAACAATAGAAAGACAACCCAATTAAAATAAAATGGTCAAAGAATTTACATAGGTATTTCTCCAAAGAAGATCTACAAATGGCCAAAAAGCACGTGAAAAGATCTTCAATATTATTAGCTATTAGAGAAATACAAATCCAAACTATGATGAGATACCACTTCACTACCAGGATGGCTACACTTAAAAAAGAGAAAATTAAACACCAAGTGTTAGTGAAGATGTGGAGTAGATCATACGTGGCTAGTGATGTTGCAAAATAGCTCAGCTATTGTGGAAAACAGTTTGACAGTGGTCAAAAAATTGAACATAGAATTACTATATGACTCAGCAACTTCACTCTTAGGTATATACCCCAAAGAAATGAAAACAAGTTCTCAAACAAATATATGTACATACATGTTCAAAAGAGCTCTATTCAAAATAGCCCAAAGTTGGAACCAACCCAGATGTCCGTCAACAGAGGAATGTATAAACAAATTATGGTATACACATATATGGAATATCACGCAGTCATAAAAAGAAATGGAGTACTGATAAATGGTATAACATGAATGAACCTCAAAAACATTATGCTAAATGAAAGCAGTCAGGCCCACAAAAAATTATACAGGGTTACTGTATAATTTCATTTACATGAAATATCCAGGAGAGGTAAAGCCATAAAACAGATTGGTGACTGAGACAGGGGGAGAGGACAGGTGGGATTGGACTGCTTACATGGTTTTATTTTGCAGTGATGAAAATATTTTGAAACTAAACAGAGGTGGTACTTCTATAACATTGTAAATATGCTCATTGCCACTGAATTGTTCACTGTAACTTTATGTTATGTGAATTTTACCTCAATTTTTTATAAAAGACAAAATTATTTGCTGTATTATAAACATAAAAAATTCAAAAGAGTTTGCTTTTTTAAAAAAGTTACCATTTACTGGTACTGAAATGGATATATAGACCCATGGAACAGAACAGAGGCCTCAGACATAATGCTACACGTTACAACCATCTGATATTTGACAAACCTGACAATAACAAGCAATGGCGAAAGGATTCCCTATTTAATAAATGGTGTTGGGAAAACTGGCTAGCCATATGCAGAAAACTGAAACTGGACCCCTTCCTTACACCTTATACAAAAATTAACTCAAGATGGATTAAAGACTTAAATGTAAGACCTAAAACTATAAAAACCCGAGAACAAAACCTAGGCAATACCATTCACAACATAGGCATGGGCAAAGACTTCATGACTAAAACACCAAAAGCAGTGGCAACAGAAGCCACAACTGGCAAATAGGATCTAATTAAACTAAAGAGCTTCTGCACAGCAAAAGAAACTGTCATCAGACTGAACAGGCAACCTATAGAATGGGAGAAAATTTTTGCAATCCATCCATCTGACAAAGGGCTAATATCCAGAATCTACAAGGAACTTAAACAAATTTACAAGAAAAAAACAAACAACCCCATCAAAAAGTTGGCAAAGGATATGAACAAACACTTCTCAAAAGAAGACATTTGTGTAGCCAACAAACATATGAAAAAAAGCTCATCATCACTGGTCATTAGAGAAATGCAAATCAAAACCACAATGAGATACCAAAACCACAGTGAGATTGCCAGTGAGAATGGCAATCATTAAAAAGTCAGGAAACAACAGATGCTGGAGAGGATGTGGAGAAAGAGGGACTCTTTTTTTTTTTTTTTTTTTTTTTGAGACAGAGTCTTGCTCTGTCGCCCAGGCTGGAGTGCAGTGGCGCCATCTCGGCTCACTGCAAGGTCCACCTCCCAGGTTCACGCCATTCTCCTGCCTCAGCCTCCTGAGTAGCTGGGACTATAGGCGCCGCCACCTCGCCCGGCTAGCTTTTTGTATTTTTAGTAGACATGGGGTTTCATCGTGTTAGCCAGGATGGGCTTGATCTCCTGACCTTGTGATCTGCCCACCTCGGCCTCCCAAAGTGCTGGGATTACAGACATGATCCACCGCGCCCGGCCGAAAGAGAGACTCTTTTACACTGTTGGTGGAAGTGTAAATTAGTTCGACCATTGTGCAAGACAGTGTGGCAATTCCTCAAGGATCTAGAACCAGAAATACCATTTGACCCAGCAATCCCTTTACTGGGTATATACCCAAAGGATTATAAATCATTCTACTACAAAGACACATGCAAATGTTATGTTTATTGCAGCACTATTCACAATAGTAAAGACTTGGAACCAACCCAAATGCCCATCAGTGACAGACTGGATAAAGAAAATGTGGTATATATACACTATGGAATATTATGCAGCCATAAAAAAGGATGAGTTCATGTCAATGAAGCCAGAAATTATCATCCTCAGCAAACTTACATAGGAACAGAAAACAAAACACCACATGTTCTCACTCATAAGTGGGAGGTGAACAATGAGAACACATGGACACCGGGAGGGAAACATCACACACTAGGGCCTGTCGGGCGGGTGGGGGCTAAGGGAGGGATAGCATTAGGAGAAATACCTATGTAGATGACAGGTTGATGGGTGCAACAAACCACTATGGCATGTGTATACCTATGTAACAAACCTGCACGTTCTGTACATGTATCCCAGAACTTAAGAGAGAGCGAGAGAGATATATAAGTATATATATAGTATATATACTATATATAATATACAGTGTATATAGACTATATATAGACATATACATAATTAAATATATATTACATATAGACATATATATATGTCACCATTGAAACTAATAAGACAATTTTATCATGTGGCTAGAAACAGGTAAATTTTACAAAGTAACTTTCCTTTACAATGGAAATAATCAACCTGAAAACTGAAATAAGGAAAAAGATTCTATTTGCAATGTTAGGAAAACAAGAAAATACCTAGGAATAAACCTACTAAGATGGGTTCAAGGTCTGGATGAATGTGATGTCATGTTCCTGATTGAGGAAAATCAAACAAAAGTTGGGGAAGCCGTGGGGAGGCAGTGGGTACACAGGGCCAGTCCCTCCTCATGTCCCCACAAAGAACCTGCTCTGTGTCCAACTCTTTGGGGAGACATACCTCAGCATCATTTATACTTTACTATGTTTCTGGCTAAGTGAAATGTTTCCAGTGATTCCAACAGCAATTGTGTCAGACACTATCCAAGGCACTGGGATGCACCAACTCTGACCACACAGAGCAGGGGCGGGGATATGGAGCTGTCGGGAGGGTGAGAGGCTTGCATTTTAAACGTAGGTCAAGGTATGTGAAGGAAAAGTACAAAATCCCATTTAGTTGCATGTATTATTTTATTCCTCTCATTCAAAACAGTAATAGTTAAAAGAGTACTTTTTTTGTTGTTGTTGTTGATGAAACTTAAGAAATACTGGCCAGGGCTGGGCGCGGTGGCTCACTCCTGTAATCCCAGCACTTTGGAAGGCTGAGGTGGGTGGATCATGAGGTCAGGAGATTGAGACCATCCTGACTAACACGGTGAAACCCCGTCTCTACTAAAAATACAAAAAAAAATTAGCCAGGCGTGGTGGTGGGCACCTGTAGTCCCAGCTACTCAGGAGGCTGAGGCAGGAGAATGATAAACCTGCGAGGTGGAGCTTGCAGTGAGCTGAGATCGCGCCACTGCACTCCAGCCTGGGCAACAGAGTGAGACTCTGTCTAAAAAAAAAAAGAAAAGAAAAGAAATACTAATAAATAATAGTTTAAAAGTTAGCGATGTTACCATCTCCTAGAAATGGTTATAACTACTTAGATATTTAAACTCCTAATGGTGTATTTTGAGACAGATTATATTACAAAAATCAGTACAGAGTTGCCTGGTTTTCTGCCTCTCCTTTTAACTTAATTGTAAACATTTGTAAATGTGACATTGAAAAAGTAGAATAAAGCATCATTTTTTTTTTCTCAAAAATGTCCCAACAAAAGTGTTTTTGAGGCTGATTTTGGGGCAGTCTTTTGCATAAAATTTGAGCCAGTTCATAATTTCTCTTGGGTGACATTTAAAAGAGGTGACAATTGAGGAACTTGGCTGTTCCCATAAGGATCACATGAGGACAATCCCAGGAAGTACAGCTGTGAAACTGGAGAGATGAGGTACAGCCCACTGGAGCATCAGCCTCACCACTGGGAACACTGGTCTCCAGGGATAGGAAGCGTGTGGAGGGGGTGGGAAGGAGGAATCGCAGTGCCCACAGGGCTTCCAGGACTAAGGGGAGGCCCTCAAGGGCCCTGGGATCAGGGCTGTTTACCAACCAGTATTAAAGTATTTTAATGTTTTAATAAACAGTGCAACCATACCAGTACATGTCAGCTAACCATCAGCCCTGGCCACAACAGTATTATTTCAATAATTAGGATGTCCACTTCCACACAACAGTCAAAAGTTTGATATTCTCTATTTCCCCACCTCAGACCTACTTCAAACTGGGAAGGAAGCTCACTGAGTGTGTTTATCTGGGAGAAGAAAGGCATAAAAGACAGATGAAGAATAGAAAAGGCCCTATTTAATCTGATGTTACAGAATGTTCACAACCGGCTCTCTCTCCGAAAGATTCCTATTGAGAGATCCACAGTGATTTCCCATTTCGTACACCCAATTATGTCTCAAGATACAAGCAATGTGTCTCTCCCTGCTGACTCCTTTCAGGCACCACTTCCAGCATCTGCCCCGGAGGTGCAACCCACAGCCTCTCCACTGGTGTCCCTCAACTCTTGGTCAGGCTCCCTTCAGCACAGCTCCACCTCAATTACCTTCTAGACTGTACTTGACTCATGGGACCCCCTTGTCATGCAAATGATGAAGGTGTAGGCACCCACATCTCTTTCCTTTCTTCTTACCCTGGTTCTTGGTTCCTCCCATTGTCTTGGACCGTAGTTTTCACAGGCAGAGGTCCAACATTTGCTTCTTAATTTGCCCCTAGAATCCAGGGAGATGATACAAGCTCATAGGATAGTCTCCTTATGGGCCCTCCTGCCAGACAGTGATGTGGGAGAGTAAATATATAACCACACCCAACAACATTCTCCGGAGAAATCTCCCTATTCAACCATTCAATGCAATTGTCTTATATCCTTGAATGGATCTTGAACCAAAGGTCTGCCACAAAGCTATTCACCAATTCATCTGCAAGACCCAAAAAGATGATTAAGCATCATGTTTATAATGACTAAGGAGTTGACATCTTTGTTTGTTTGTTTGTTTTTTCGAGACAGAGTCTCACTCCGTCCCTCTGTTGCCCAGGCTGGAGTACTGTGGCGCGATCTCGGCTCACTGCAAGCTCTGCCTCCCGGGTTCATGCCATTCTCCTGCCTCAGCCTCCTGAGTATCTGGGACTACAGGCGCCCACCACCATGCCTAATTTTGTTTTTGTATTTTTAGTAGAGATGGGGTTTCATCGAGTGAGCCAGGATGGTCTTGATCTCCTGACCTCATGATCTGCCTGCCTTGGCCTCCCAAAGTGCTGGGATTACAGGCGTAAGCCACCATGCCCAGCCAACTTTTCACTTTTTAAAAAATCAAAATGACAGGCAAGAGAGGTATCTCATCGTACTTTCCGATTTGCACCTGAAAAATGTGTAACCCCAATGATAGAATGGTCTTGATGGCACCTACAATAAAACTAAAACAAAAATAGCAAGACAAGCAAATTACCCTCACATGCAAACTAGCAACCAAGGAATGAGAGATACAACAGACATCTTGATATGGGAGGTGGCTTAGAGTTACCAGCCTCAGCAGAGAGGAGCTCTATTGCACACCCTTAAGTAGGAAATATTGACTCTAACAAGCAGAATTTTAAAGTGGGATATTTTATGCCTTAACATCTTCAATAGTTTATTTTAGGCTCAAGAGTTATCTATTATTAGTATTCTGTCCATTTACTCAGGTTTTTAGAAAAACTCAGGTTTTATTAGTCATGCTTGGTAATAGCATACTCTTTCATAATCCTAGACGCAATTAATGTTACCCCAGAAATGATTTGTATAATAACAGTTGTCTGTCACTTTTATTTTTTGAAAATTTATTTTGCTATCTTTATTCAGTAAAACAAAAATACTCAGAATTTATCAGTATCATAATTTCTAGGCTCTAGAACAGTGTCTGTTGATTGGTAAAACCTGCCTTAATACAAAAATCAAACATACAGTCATCCATTAATATTTGGTCAATAGTTCCAATAGGGTCTCATTTGTGAAACAATTCTAAGCATGATAGTTGCAACTTTTTCCTAACGGTATTCACATCACAGTAAAAAAAATTCACATCACAGCAAGCTATGGTGTTTAATTTTGAATAAGGGAAATGAAAGATGCCCTCTATTGTTGCTACAGGCTGAACATCATGCAGGTAAGTGAATTTTTAAAGGAAATGCTTTTCATGAGCTAGATTAGTGAAATTTACCAAAACAAAATCATAAAAATACACAAAATTTGTTACAGTTCTCATTATTTTGCTCTATCCTGTTGTTTCACGGTAAAATTTGCAGGTTGTTCAACAAGTAATTACTAAGCACATAAATTTTATTTGGAAGACAGCAGTAAAGAAAAGAAACTTCAAGTATCACCCACTATTCCCATAGCCTGAGCAATCAAGGATGCCTATGTCATCATCGCCAGGCTCACTTTTATTCCATTATAACTTAAGTACGGGTATTTTTTTAAATTATGCTTTAAAAACTTTTTCAATCTGTTTTGATTCTGAAAATTATAAAACATATACCAAAAGGTGTATAAGAATTCATTTTGCGGAGCTCTGATACCTCATCAAATCCTGCACGCTTGATCTACTTGGCATTTTCTAGACATTTCTTTGCAGGCTGCTTACTTCTCTTTTTTTTCCTCTGGTTTAAATCCTTCACAGAAATCTCGCATTGCTGGAATTACGGACACAAAGAGACAGAAAGAGTCCTTGAACATCAAAAGCTTTCCTTCCTACTTCTCAGGAAAAGATTACCAGTACAAAGAGAGAGCCTTAACTTCAATAAAATTCAATACATTTTATTCACATTTGCTGAGAAATACATTGAAGACTCTGAAGGATCACCTGTGAATTCAAAGCCCATAACCATCAGGAACCTAGACAATGCTTCCTTATCCCATTTAGGAATAATCTGCTTACATGGGGTTTACTTGACTGGGTTCCCCAGAGTCTACAGAGTATAGACCACTTGGTAAAGTAACACTAATCCACACTAACCCATTCTGGAACCTCAACTGTGTCCCTGAGGTCAGTGTGACCACTGGTGTTACCGATTGAGAGACAGTGTTAAGTGTGAAAGGCAGACCACAAGGTACCCTGATTCGTTCTAACAGGTTGGTGAGGTATTCCATGATTCTTTTTTACAATTTGAAAAGTATTTACTCTGTTCCTACTCCGTGGAAGACATTGTGAGCAATTAAAACAGTAGAGTAAGATATACCTCCTGGCAGATCAAGACCTTCATGGCTAACACGGTGAAACCCCATCTCTACAAAAAAATACAAAAAAATTCAAAAAAAAAAAATTAGCTGGGCATGGTGGCGGGCGCCTGTAGTCCCAGCTACTCGGGAGGCTGAGGCAGGAGAATGGCGTGAACCCTGGAGGTGGAGTTTGCACTCACCATGAAGGTGACTGCAAATTCCCCCTCCTCTCTCTCCCCCTCTAACCCCCTCCCCCGTGGTGGGCTCCCGCAGTGGGCTTCCGTGCGGCCCAGCCTCCCCGAAGAATGCCTCCCTGCTCCGAGGCGTGAGGTCCCATCAACCGCCCAGGGGCTGAGGAGCAGGGGTACACCACCCCAGACTGGCAGGCAGCTTTTCCGCAGCCCAGGTGTGGGATCCTCTAGGTGAAGCCAGCTGGGCTCCTGAGTCTAGTGGGGACTTGGAGAATTTTTATGTCTAGCTAAAGGAATGTAAAGGCACCAATCAGCACTCTGTGTCTGGCTCATGGATCATAAACACACCAATCAGCACTCTGTGTCTGGCTCAGGGATCATAAATACACCAATCAGCACTCTGTGTCTGGCTCAGGGATCATAAACACACCAATCACCAATCTGTGTCTAGCTCAGGGTTTGTAAATACACCAATCAGTACTCTGTATCTAGCTAACCTAGTGGGGACTTGGAGAACTTTTCTGTCTAGCACTCTAAGGATTGTAAATACACCAATCAGCACTCTGTGTCTAGCTCAGGGTTTATAAATACACCAATCAGTACTCTGTATCTAGCTAACCTAGTGGGGACTTGGAGAACTTTTCTGTCTAGCACTCTGTGTCTAGCTAAAGGATTGTAAATACACCAATCAGCACTCTGTGTCTAGCTCAGGGTTTATAAATACACCAATCAGTACTCTGTATCTAGCTAACCTAGTGGGGACTTGGAGAACTTTTGAGTCTAGCTAGAGGATTGTAAATGTACCAATCAGCACTCTGTGTCTAGCTAAGGGATTGTAAACACACCAATCAGCACTCTGTCAAAATGGACCAATCAGCTCTCTATAAAATGGACCAATCAACTCTCTGTAAAGTAGACCAATCAGAGCTCTGTAAAATGGACCAATCAGCAGGATGTGGGTGGAGTCAGATAAGGGAATAAAAGCAGGGTGCCCCAGTAAACAGTGGAAAACTGGTTGAGTTCCTTCCCTGATGTGAAAGCTTTGTTTCTTCATTCTTTGCAATAAACGTTATTGATGGTCACTCTTTCAGTGCATGACACCTTTATGAGCTGTAACACTCAGCAGTGAAGGTCTGCAGCTTCGCTCCTGAGGCCAGTAAGAGCACAAACCCACCAGGAAGAACGAACAACTCCAGACATACTGCTTTAACAGCTGTAACACTCAGTATGAAGGTCTGAGGCTTCCCTTCTGAAACCAGCAAGACCACGAACTCACCAGAAGGAAGAAGCTTCAAACACGTCTGAAGGAACAGACTCTGGACACACACCATCTTTAAGAAGTGTAACACTCATTTCGAGGGTCCACGTCTTCATTCTTGAAGTCAGCGAGACCAAGAACCCACCGATTCTGGACACAATATGTCCTCAAATATCCTATCAACTGGACATATGCATCTAGACAACGATAGAAAACAATGATGGGCTGTTTTAGACATGAAGTCCTTGCCCATGCCTATGTCCTGAATGGTTTATCAAAGATAAGATGGCGAGGGGGCGGAGCAAGATGGCGAATAGGAACAGCTCCAGTCTCCAACTCCCAGCGCGAAGGACACAGAAGACCGGTGATTTCTGCATTTTCA
>NW_012120932.1:4622735-4627435 GCF_000951035.1 Colobus angolensis palliatus
TGGAAGACAGTGTGGCGATTCCTCAAGGATCTAGAACTAGAAATACCATTTGACCCAGCAATCCCATTACTGGATATATACCCAAAGGATTATAAATCATTCTACTATAAAGACACATGCACACGTATATTTATTGTGGCACTGTTCACAATAGCAAAGACTTGGAACCAACCCAAATGCCCATCAATGATAGACTGGATAAAGAAAATGGGACACATATACACCATGGAATTCTATGCAGCCATACAAAAGAATAGGTTCATGTCCTTTGCAGGAAGAAGGATGATGCTAGAAACCTTTATTCTCAGTAAACTAACCCAAGAACAGAAAACCAAAAACCGCATGTCCTCACTCAAAACTGGGAGTTGAACAATGACAATACATGGACACAGAGAGGGTAACATCACACACCAGGGCTTGTCAGGATGTTGTGGGCTAGGAGAGGGATAGCATTAGGAGAAATACCTAATGTAGATGACGGGTTGATGGGTGCAGCAAACAACCATGGCATGTACATACCTATGGCACAAGTATACATATGTAACAAACCTGCACGTTATGCACATGTACCCTAGAACTTCAAGTATAATAAAAATAAATAAATAAATAAAAATAAACTATAAAGTAAAAAAAAAAAAGAAAAGAAAAAAGAAAACAATGATGAACTAATTAGAGACTTTAAGAACTTTTTCAGGAAATTAACTAGAAACCAATTAAAAATTAGAAAAAAAAAAGCTGTTATATGTTTAAATTTCTCTGTCATTAAATGTGCCGGTTACAATCTGGGTAGATTAAAAGTCAGAACCTGGAAGAAAAACCAAGAACAGGCTCTCTTGTGCATAAGGAATGAAGCTGAAGTGTAACTGGGGAAGAAGAAAAGACAGAAATCCCAGAAGTATTTTGAAGGAAATACAAATAAGAGACCTGGAGAATCTGTTAGAGTTGAGAGAAAAATACAGGCTTACTTCCCAATAATATGCTTCACTTTAAAGGCAATGGGATTCCGACGTGGGGATAGCATTATACTTTATTTTCAACAAAATACCTTTATTCCATTTATACGATTTCTTTAAATGCTCTGGTTTTCATATACAATGACCCAACATCTGGTGTGCCTGGGACTGAGGTTATACTCAGGATGCAGGAGTATCAGCACTAAAATCTGGAGAGTGCCAGACAAGCTGGGAGTAAAGCAAACTCACTGTGTCTTTGTGGACTTCGATGCTTAAATTTCTTACATGCTAAGCACTTCTTTTTCATTTTTTTATTTCTCATTGTGATTTTAAAAACACATAGGCCAGGCGCGGTGGCCCACGCCTGTAATCCCAGCACTTTGGGAGGCCGAGGTGGGTGGATCACGAGGTCAGGAGATCGAGACCATCCTGGCTAACACGATGAAACACTTTGGGAGGCCGAGGTGGGTGGATCACGAGGTCAGGAGATCGAGACCATCCTGGCTAACATGGTGAAATGCTCTACTAAATGTCTCTACTAAAAAATACAAAAAATTAGCCAGGCCTGGTGGCGGGCACCTGTAGTCCCAGCTACTCCTGAGGCTGAGGCAGGAGAATGGTGTGACCCCAGAAGGCAGACATTACAGCAAGCCAAGATCACACCACTGCACTCCAGCCCGGGCGACAGAGCGAGACTCTGTCTCAAAAAAATAAAAAATAAAAAACTAAAAAAAAAAAAAATATAAATTTTAAAACACATATAAAATTTACCGTTTCAATCACTTAAGTGCACAGTTCAGTAGTGTTCACTGTATGCACACTGTTGTGTAACAAATCTCCAGAACTTTAATCTTGCAAACCTGAAACTAAACCAGTTGAACAGCATCTCCCCATTTCTCCATGTCCCCATTCTCTGGCAACCACCATTGTAGTTTCTGTTTCTACGAGTTTGTCTATTTTTGAAACCTCACATAAATGTAATCATACAATATTTGTCTTTTTGTGATTGGCTTATTTCACTTAGTACAATATTCTCAAGGTTCATTCATGTTGTAGTATGTGATAGAATTTTCTTCTGTGTTAAGGTGAAATAGTATTCCATTGTATGTGTATTCCACATTTTCTTTATTCATCTTTTAATAGGCATTTGGGTTGCTTCCAACTCTTGGCTTTTGTGAATAATGCTGCAATTAACATGGGTATGCAGATAACTCTTTAACATAATGGTTTTAGTTCTTTTGCTTACATACCCAGAAGTGAGATTGCTGGATCATACAGTAGTTCTATTTTTAATTATTTGGGGAACCTCAGATCATTTTTACATAGCAGCGGCACCATTTTTTTCATTCCCACCAACAGTACATAAGGGTTCCAGTTTCTCCACATCCTTGCAATATTTTTTGTTTACTGATTTTTGGTAGTGCCCATCCTAATGCGTATGAGATAGCTCATTGTAGTTTTAATGTGCATTCTCTAATGATTAAAGGCACTGAACATATCTTTTTTTACTTGTACCTCTTCCTGGCAGAAATGTCTATTTAAGTTCTTGGCCCATATTTTTTTTTAACAGATTGTCTTTTGTTGCTGAGTTGTAGTAGTTCTCTACAGACAAGTGATATTAACCCCTTATAGATATAATTTGCAAATATTTTCTCTCATTTCACAGTTGCTTTGTCACTTTGTTTCTTTGACATGCAAAAATTTTTAAGTTTGATGTAGCCCTATTTGTCTACC
Organism: Colobus angolensis palliatus; assembly: GCF_000951035.1. Taxonomy (NCBI): domain Eukaryota; kingdom Metazoa; phylum Chordata; class Mammalia; order Primates; family Cercopithecidae; genus Colobus; species Colobus angolensis. The sequence continues at coordinate 4,625,423 of NW_012120932.1, forward strand.
TTTTTCTTTTGTTGCATATTCTTTTGGTATCATATTCAAGAAATCATTACAAAATTCAGTGCCATGAAGCTTTTCTTTTACTTTTCTCATAGGCATTTTGTAGTTTTAGGTTTCATGTCTAGGTCTTTAATCTATTTAAGTCAATTTTTATATATGATGTAAGGTTAGGGTTCAACTTCATTCTTTTTCATGTGGATATCCAGTGTTTACAACACCAGTTATTGAAGAGACTGTCCTTTCCCCATTGTTTTGTCTTGGTACCCTTGGTGAAGATCATGTGTGTGAGAGAGTAATTCTGAACTTCCTGTTCTGTTTCATTGGTCTATATATGTGTCTTTATGCCAGTGTTACACTGTCTGAAATTACTGTGGCTTCACAATTTTAAAATCGAGAGTGAGCACTTTAACTTCATTCTTCTTTTTAAAGATTGTTTTGGCTATGCAGGGTCCCTTGAGACTCTATACAAATCGTAGAATGGTTTTATTCCATTTCTGCAAAAAAGTCATTTGCATTTTGATAAGAATTGCATTGAATCAGTAAATCACTTTGGGTACATGGATATCTTAACATTAAGTCTTGCAATTCATGAGCACAGGATGTCTTTCCATTTATTTACATCTTATTTAATTTCATTCAGTAATGTCTTGTAGGTTTTTTGTGTTTTGTTTCATTTTGATTTTTGAGACAGGGTCTCACTCTGTTTGGCCAGGGTGAGTGCAGTGGTGTGATCTTGGCTCACTGCAGCCTTGACCTCCTGAGCTCAGGTGATTCGCCTACCTCAGCCTCCCGAGTAGTTGGGACTACAGGCACATGCCACCATGCCTGGCTAATTTTTTGTATTTTTAGTAGAGATGGGGTTTCGCCATGTTGCCCAACTTGGTCTTGAACTCCTGGACTCAAGCAATCCACCCACCTCCACCTCCCAAAGTGCTGGGATTACAAGTGTGAGCCACTGCGCACAGCCTGTTTCATAGTTTTCAGTGTTCAAGGTTTTCCCCTCTTTGGTTAAGTTTATTCCAAAGTATCTTACTCTTCTTGTTACTATTGTTTATGCTATTATATGCTTTTTGATAGGATTGTTTTCTTAAATGCTTGAATTTCTTAAATGTTTTCTAATTACTGAATGTTAGTATATACATATGTAATTATTTCTTGTTCATTTTGGATTATAAAATTTTGTCGAATTTGTTTATTGGTTCTAACAGTTTTGGTGCTTTCTATACTATACATAAGATTATGTCATCTGTAAACAGAAATCATTTTACTTCTTGCTTTCCATTTTGGGTAGCTGTTATTTCTTTCTCATATCTAATTTCCCAAGCTGAGATTGTCACTACTATGTTGAATAGAAGTGGTCAGTATGGACATTCTTGCTTGTTCTTGATCTTCGGGAAAGTTTTCAGGTTTTCATCATTGAGTATGGTGTTAGCTGTGTATGTGTGTATGTGTACACATATGACATTTATATAACATATATGTGTATACATATACATACATATCCATACACACACATAACATTATGTTGAGGTAATTTTCTTCTATTCTTAGTTTCTTGAGTAATTTTGTTATGAAAAGGTGGTCAATTTTGTCACATGCTTTTTCTGAATCAATTAAGATGATTGTATGCTTTTTGTATTTTATTCTGTTACTGTGATGTATTACATTGATTTTCATATATTGAACTATCCTTGCATTAGCAGGAAGAAAACCTGGTCATAATATGTAATTCTTTTGGCCAGGTGCAGTGGCTCACACCTGTAATCCCAGCACTTTGGGAGGCTGAGGTGGGCAGATCACGAGGTCAGGAGATCGAGACCATCCTGGCTAACATAGTGAAACCTGGTCTCTACTAAAAATACAAAAAATTAGCCAGGCATGGTGGCAGGCGCCTGTAGTCCCAGCTACTCGGGAGGCTGAGGAAGGAGAATGGTGTGAACCCAGGAGGTGGAGCTTACAGTGAGCCAAGATTGTGTCATTGCACTCCAGCCTGGGCAACAGAGCGAGACTCCGTCT
>NW_012120932.1:4627732-4636929 GCF_000951035.1 Colobus angolensis palliatus
ATATATATATATATATATTTCAATGTACTGTTAAATTCAGTTTGCAAATACCTTGTTGAGGATTTTGCATTAATATTCATCAGGTATAATAATCTATAGTTTTCTTGTACCTTTGTCTAGGTTTGGTATCAGGGTAATGTTGCCCTTATAAGTTTAGAAGTGTTTTCTCTCTGCAATGTTTTTAGAAGAGGTTAAGGATAATTATTGTCAATTTTTCTTTAAATGTTTGGTAGATTCTCCAGTGAAGTTATTTGGGTCTGGTCCATTTTTTGTTGGGAGGTTTTTGAATACTGATTTATTCTCCTTACTGGTTATACATCTGTTCAGTTTTTTTATTTCTTCATGATTCCATCTTGGTAGGTTGTATCTTTCCAGGAATTCACCCATTTCTTCTAGTTTGCCTAATTTGTTGGCTTATAATTGTTCTTAGTAATGTCTTATAATCCTTGTTTTTGTGGTATCAGTTATAATATCTCCTCATTCATTTCCGATTTTAGTTGAGTATTCTGTTTTTCTTAATTAATATCGCTAAAGGATTTTCAATTTTGTTGATTTTTTAAAATCTTTTAGTTTTGTAAAATTTTTCTATTGTTTTTCTATTCTTTATTCTATTTATTGCTGCTCTACTCTTTATGTTCTTCCTTCTGCTAACTTTGGATTTAGTTTGTTCTTCTTTTTCTAGTTCCTTTGTGTATAAAATTATCTTATTGATTTGAGACCTTTTCTTTTTTTTTAATGGCATAGTCCACTATAAAATTCTCTCTCAGTATTGCTTTTGCTGCATCTGTTTTAGCGTGTTGTATTTTTGTTTCTTTTTTTCAAATTATTTTGTAATTTTTCTTGTGATTTCTTCTTTGATTCATTGGTTAAGAGTGTGTTGATTAAATTCTGCATATTCATGAATTTTCCAGTTTTTCTTCTGGCATTTATTTCTAGTTTCATTCTATTTCATTCTATTGTATTCTATAATACCAAAAATGGTATTATTTCAATCTGCTTAAAGCTGTTAAGACTTGTTTTATGGTCTAATATGTGTTCTTTCTTGCAGAATGTTCCAACTGTGCTCGAGAGGAATGAGTATTCTGCCAATGTTGGGTGAAATGTTGTATGGATGTGTATTTGGTCCATTTGGTCTATGATGTTATTCGTGTCCTCTCTCTCGTTATCGATCTTCTGCTAGCTGTTCCAACCATTATTGAAAGTGGAGCATTGAATCCTACTATTATTGTATGTGGTTTATTTCTCCCTTGAATCCTGTCAATGTCTGCTTCACATATTTGAGAACACTGATGTTAGGTGCATATATATTTATAATTACTATATTTTCCTGGTAAATGGACCAGGTTATTTTATATTGTTCTTTGTACCTTGTGATATTTTTTACTTAATGTTTATTTTTTCTGGTATAAATATAGCTACCTGTACTCTCTTTTTGTTACAATTTGCAGGGAGTATCTTTCCATTTTTTTACTTTCACCTTATATGCGTCCTTAGATTTAAGTGAGTTTCTTGTAGACAGCATATAGTTGAATTTTTTAATCCATTCAGCCAACCTGTCTTTTTACTGGGGAATCTAGTCTATTTACATGAAAGGTATTACTAATATGGAAGAACTGCTATTGACATTTTATTCATTGTGCTTTTGTACGCCTTGTAGCTATTTTGTACCTCTTTCTCTCTGGCATCCTTCCTTTCTGTTTCATTGATTTTCTTTTTCGTAGTACATGCCTTGATTTCTTTCTCCTTTACCTTTGTGTATTTTCATTGGCTACTTTCTTTGTGGTTGCCATAAGGATCACATTTTCTTTTATGTACATTAATAAGTTATTTTCTTTGTGGTTAACATGGGGATCACATAAAACATCTTCAAGATTTAACAATATATTTTAAATTGGTAACAACTTCAATCACGTACAAAAACTCTACTTCTTTACGTCTTGCCTCCCCACTTTATGTTTCTGATATTCCAGATTCTCTCTTGAGCATGCTATGCTGTGCACACTAGGTGAAGGGGCCATCACAATTAAATATAATACACTTTCTCATCCACTTCAATATAGCTCTTCTTGGCTTTGTATTTACCCGGAGAGCTGCAACATACGTTGTTTCTGGCGTTCTCAAAAAGGTAATTTGGTCCATATATTGTTGTTAAGTCAGTGTCTCTACGGGGGAACCAGGTCTAGGGCTTCCTATTCCACCCTTTTGGTGACAACACTATTATCCTAGTTTTAACTAAAGACACTATTGTCCTCCTGACCAAGCCAAAAATTGTTTCAAAATTTCTTTCCCATCTTTTTAAGGGTGATTTCACAACTAATCATTAAAATGTCTCTTAAATATCTGTCTTTAGTCTTGATGCTTAATTTAAGAACCTATTTTTGTTTCTCCTTTATCATTTAATTCCGTGAAGAAACAGGTAAAAGTTAAATAAAAGACTAGATAGTACTATACACTTGCCCTTCTCAGTCATTTCTTGGATGAGACAAATCACAGTTAGGCAAGTAGTCTAGGAAATTAATAGTACAATGTTATCTGTGACTCCACATTAAGTCCCTTTTATCTCCGAAGTGGATTCTGACAGGACCTAGTCAAGGGCCCATTTATTTCTTTTTCTCTCAATTTTTTGTGCAGAAGTTGTAATTTAAAACACTCATGTTCTTACAGATTCAAGAACACCCAAGTATTTTACTTGAAAATATCTATCAGGCCAACATTTTATTTGGGAGCAGGAATGAAAACTTCTGATCATGATTCTGTGACATGTAGATATCATGTAGAATAATTTAATTGTATCTTTCTGAGATTTTGTTCTTACAAGTTTCATAGAATTCCATTTACAAATGAAAGGTTTTAAATATGGAAACTTGTATTGGTTACCATTTTGAATCAATTAAACAAACTAAAGAACCATGGAAACAAAGTCTATGCACGAAAGTAGTCAGTGGCCTACTAACTAAAAATGAAATTAAATTTTCTGGCAGCAGCAAATGGATTAAAATGAAAAAAGAAAAGCCTGGAACCTGATGATAGTTTTACTACTGAATTTTACCAAACATTTAAAGAAGAACTAATACCAATCCTACTCAAACTATTCCAAAAAATTGAAGAGGGAATACTTTCAAACTCATTCTACAAGGCCAGTGTTACATTTATGCCAAAGCCAGACATACACACAATAGAAAAAGAAAACTACAGGCCAATATCTCTGATTAACATTGATGAAAAAATCCTCAATAAAATACCAGCAAATCAAATTCAACAACAAATTTTAAAAAGTCATTTACTATGACCAAGTGAAATTTATTCTAGGAATTTAAGGATGGTTCACCATATGCAAATCAATCAGTGTGATACAACATATCAACAGAACGATACATCGTATCAACAAAAACCACATGATAATTTCAAATATTTCTAAAAAAATTCAATCAAAATCTACATCCCTGCATGATAAAAAAAAAAAACCTCTCAAAAAGATGGGTAAAAAAGGAATATATGTAAACACAGTAAAGCTATATACAACAGTCTTACAGCTAGTAACATACTGAATGGGAAAAAACTGAAAGCCTTTCCTCTAAGATCTGGAAGAAGACAAGGATGTCCACTTTCACTACTATTATTCAACATAGTACTGGAAGTCCTAGATGGAACAATTAGACAAGAGAAAGAAATAAATGGCAGCGAGATTGGGACAGAAAAAGTCAAATTATTCTTGTTCGCAGATGATCTAATCTTATAATTTAGAAAAACCTAAGGACTCCACCAAAAAATTATTAGAGCTGATTAACAAATTCAGTAAAGCTGCAGGATCCAAAGTCAGCATACAAAAATCAGTAGCATTTCTATATACCAACAGCAAACAATCTGAAAAAGAAATTAAGAATGCAATCCCATTTATAACTGCTACAAATAAAATAAAATACATAGAAATAAACTTAACCAAAGAAGTAAAAGATATCTATAATAAAAACTGTAAAATACTAATGAAGGAAATTGAGGAGTACACAAAGAAATGGAAAGATATTTCATGTTTATGGATTGGAAGAATCAATATTGTTACATCCATACTACCCAAAGCAATCTACAGATTCAATGTAATTCCTATCAAAATACCAATGACATTCTTCACAGACATAGAAAAAAATGATCATAATATTTGCATGGAACCAAAAAGACCCAGAATAGCCAAAGCCATCCTGACCAAAAAGAAGAAAACTGGAGGAATCAAATTACCTGACTTCAAATTACACTACAGAGCTATAGTAACCAAAACAGCATAATACTGGCCTAAAAGGAAGACATATAGACCAATGGAACAGAATAGAGAAGCAGAAATTAATCCATACTTCTACAGTGAACTCATTTTTTACAATGTTGCCAAGAACATACATTGGAAAAATAGTTCCTTTAATAAATAGTGCTTGGAAAACTGGATATCCATATGCAGAAGAATGGAACTAGACCCCTGTCTCTCACCATATACAAAAATCAAATCAAAATGAATTAAAAACTTCCATGTGAGACCTGAAACTATGAAACTACTAAGAAAATTGGGGAAACTCTCCAGAACATTGGTCTGGGCAAAGAATTCTTGATAATATCTCAAAAGCACAGGCAACCAATGCAAAAATGAACAAATTGGATTCTATCAAGTTAAAAGGCTTCTGCACAGCAAAGGAAATAGCAAAGTGAAGAGACAATCCACAGAGTGGGAAAAGATATTTGCAAACTATCCATCTGACAAGGGCTTAATAACCAGAATATATAAGGAGCTCAAATAAGTCAATAAGAAAAAAAATCTAATGATCCTTTTTTTTTTTTTTGAGATGGAGTCTCGCTCTGTCGTCCAGGCTGGAGTGCAGTGGCACGATCTCTGCTCACTGCGAACTCTGCCTCCTGGGTTCACACCATTCTCCTGCCTCAGCCTCCTGAGTAGCTGGGACTACAGGCACCCACCACCACACTTGGCTGATTTTTTGTATTTTTTAGTAGAGTCGGGGTTTCACCATGTTAACCGGGATAGTCTCGATCTCCTGACCTCAAGCGATCCACCTGCCTTGGCCTCCCAAAGTGCTGGGATTACAGGTGTGAGCCACCACCCCTGGCCCTAATAATCCAATTTTAAAATAGGCCAAAGATCTGAAGAGACATTTCTCAAAATACGACATACAAATGGCCAACAGGTATATAAAAAATGTTCAACATTACTATTATTATTATTATTTTCGAGACTCCTGGGTTCACACCATTCTCCTGCCTCAGCCTCCCTAGTAGCTGGGACTACAGGTGCCTGCCACCACATCCGGCTAATTTTTTTGTATGTTTTAGTAGAGATGGGGTTTCACCGTGTTAGCCAGGATGGTCTCAATCTCCTGACCTCGTGATCCACCCACCTTGGCCTCCCAAAGTGCTGGGATTACAGGTGTGAGCCACTGCGCCTGGCCTCAACATTATTAATCATCAGAAAAAATGCAAATAAAAACTGTGAGATATCATCTAACCCCAGTTAAAATGGCTCTTAGCCAAAAGATAGACAATAAAAAGTGCTCGTGAGGATGTGGAGAAAGAGGAAACCTCATATACTGTTGGTGGGAATGTAAATTAGTACAGCCACTTTGGAGAAAAGTATGGAATTTCCTCAAAAAACTACAAATAGAAGTACCATGTGATCCCACTGTTAGATATATACCCTAAAGGAAAGGATCAGTATATTGAAGAGATATCTGCACTCCCACATTTATTGCAGCACTATTCACAATAGCCAAGATTGGGAATCAACCTATGTGTCTAACTACAGATCAATGAATTTTTTAAGATGTGGTATATATACAGAAGGGAATATTAGTCATCCATAAAATCATGAAATTCTGTCATTTGCAACAGTATGGATGGAACTGGAGGACACTATGTTAAGTGAAATAAGCTAGGCACAGAAAGACAAATTTTGCAATGTCTCACCCATATGTGGGTACTAAAAATTAAAGCAATCGAACTCATGGACATATACAGTAGAATGATGGTTACTAGAGGCTGAGAAGGGTAACAGGGAGTAGAGGGAAAAGTAGGGCTGGTTAATGGATAGGAAAACATAATTAGATAGAATAAAAAATATCTAGTATGTGATAGCACAATAGGGTAACTATAGTCAACAGTAATTTAGTGTTTTCTTTTTTTTTTCTTTTTGAGACAGAGTGTGGCTCTGTCGCGCAGGCTGGAGAGCAGTGGCGCAATCTCGGCTCACTGCAAGCTCCACCTCCTGGGTTCACGCCATTCTCCTGCCTCAGCCTCCCGAGTAGCTGGGACTGCAGGTGCCCCCACCACGCCCAGCTAAATTTTTGTATTTTTAGTAAAGACAGGGTTTCACTGTGTTAGACAGGATGGTCTGGATCTCCTGACCTCGTGATCTGCCCACCTCAGCCTCCCAAAGTGCTGGGATTACAGGCGTGAGCCACTGCGCCCCGCTGCTACTGTGTATTTTTAAATAACTAAAAGTGTCGAAATGGAATATTCCTATCACAAAAAAAATGATTAATGTTTGAGACAATCACCCCAATTACCTCAATATGATTATTACAAATTGTAGGCCTATATCAAAATATCACATGTACCCTATAAATATATGGACTTACTATTTACCCATAAAAATTAAAAATTAACAAATGGAGAGAATAGTCACCTTGAGTCCAGTTACCTGGTGCTTCAGAACCACCAACTGCTGCATCTGACTTATTCTAGTATCCACTTTCCTCCCCCGTTGCTGAAATTTACAGTTGGAATAAAGTGAATCTGCTTAATTTTATGCCTGTTTTGCTTGATTCAGTTACCAATGTGGATTATTTCTTTCCAATGGGAAGCTATTTGAGTGCCCATAATTACTACACCACATTTCTTATGTGGCCTCAGGCGATTTTCATCAGGAACAGCATTAAGCTAGTGAGGAGATAACAGTGTTCTTTTCATTGCCTTCCTCTGGGTAAACCGATTTGCACGTGACTAAATGGTTTTCACTGGTTTCTCTGTACGGACACTTTTCTACAAATTATGCATGATGCTAGGTATAGTCCAAAACCAGACAAAAGCAGCAGGCTATAATTTGTTCACTCATAATTTGCATTTCAGTGCATAAAGTGATTTCAACTGCATCAACATTTTTTCATTCAGAGTGAACAACTAGATTCTCAAAGTGGAAATACCTGAGCCCCCGACTCCAAGGAAATTTAACACCATTTCTTCAAGTTTCAGTATTTTGACTTTTTTTGTCCTTAAGTCTTAAATAGCAGCTTGATATGCCACAAAATAAGCATTTGAAATTTATACCCACCAAAAATGTACAGAAAGTATCTGAATTATGTCCAATCTTTCTCCTCCACCCCTTATTTTCTATACCAAGGTAGCAACATAAGGTGAGACTTTAAAGAAAAAAGAGATTGGACCAAGAAGAAAAGAAAAGGAAGCTGAATGCTCGAGTTTACTGTTTGTAAACCACATGTTACCCTAATTCGGTATTTGGCAAAAGCACATCGAAAGCCCATTTCATTTGGCATTTTCCTTCCCTTGGTGCATGGATAAGTCCACTTCCACCTGCAGGGTTTGTGTGTGTGTGTGCACGTATGTACACTTGTGCTGGAACTTTGGCTTTTTTCTGTCTTTTGACTGATTTTTCTCTTCCTACTCTGTTCATAACTTTTACTTCTTACAGTTTCTGGTTCAGACACTAACAGAATAATAAATCCTTGAAGACCTCTTAACTCAACCTTTTCATTTTGAAGATGAGAATATTGAATATTATTGATATGCCTGACTCAGTGAGAAATTTTCTTGATTTTTTTAAAAGGCCAATATCTGAAATGCTGCTCTGAATAATACATTTCTCCCCTCATTGATTCACGAAGCTCCCTTTATCAACTATCCTAGTCTGTTTTAAAACTCTGTATCATGTTTTAATAAATTATCTATCTATCCTTGTTCCTTATCATACTGTTTTAACAATAACATTTTAATCACAGGAATCTTTTCCTCCAAATTTATCTGTGCAATTTATGCTTGCTGTTTACCTGGTGTTATATTTTCAAGTCAATTTTTTCAAGTAGTAAAAAAAAAACAAAGTCCAATTGAAATTATTATTGAAATCAAAAAAATTCAATATGGCTGGGCATGGTGGCTCATGCCTGCAATACCAGCACTTTGGCAGGCAGATCACTTGAGGTCAGAAGTTCAAGACCAGCCTGCCCAACATGGTGAAACCACATCTCTACTAAAAATACAAAAATTAGCCAGGCATGGTGGCGCATGCCTTTAATCCCACCTACTTGGGAGGTTGAGGTAGGAAAATTTTGTGAGCCCAGTAGGCAGAGGTTGCAGTGAGCAGAGATCACGCCACTGCAATCCAGCCTGGGTAACAGAGCAAGACTCCTGTATCAAAAAAAAAAAAAAAAATCAATCTTTGCCATGTTTAGTTTTTCCATCAAAGATACACAATGCCTACTGTATTATTCAAAGCTTCATTTATTTTTCATCCTCTGATATTAGTCGAAGATAGTCTTCATGATTACCAATCTACGTTTGTATTTTTTGGCAATATTATTTATGTTTTCTATGTTTCTATTATATCTTATAATTAAGATTTTATTGCCTGGGCATGGTGGCTCACACCTGTAATCCCAGCACTTTGGGAGGCCAAGGCAGGTGAATCACCTGAGGTCAGTAGTTTGAGACCAGCCTGCCAACATGGCAAAACCCCATCTCTACTAAAAATACAAGGTATGGTGGCGCACGCCTGTAATCCCAGCTACTCAGGAGGCTGAGGCAGGGAGAATAGCTTGAACCTGGGAGGCAGAGGGTGCAGTGAGCTGAAATCAGGCCACTGCACTCCAGCCTGGGGAAGAGAGTGAGACTCTGTCTCAAAAAAAGAAAAGAAAAAAAAGGTTTTATTGACACAGATATGCGAGTTCTTTTTTCTTTTTTCTTTTTTTCTTTTTTTCTTTTTTTTCTTTTTGAGATGGAGTCTTGCTCTGTCGCCCAGGCTGGAGTACAGTGGTGCAATCTCTGCTCACTGCAAGCTCCGCCTCCTGGGTTCACACTATTCTCCTGCCTCAGCCTCCCGAGTAGCTGGGACTACAGGCACCCACCACCACACTTGGCTGATTTTTTGTATTTTTTAGTAGAGTCGGGGTTTCACCATGTTAACCGGGATAGTC
>NW_012120932.1:4636979-4640840 GCF_000951035.1 Colobus angolensis palliatus
TGTGCAATCTCTGCTCACTGCAAGCTCCGCCTCCCAGGTTCACACTATTCTCCTGCCTCAGCCTCCCGAGTAGCTGGGACTACAGGCACCCACCACCACGCCCAGCTAGTTTTTTGTATTTTTAGTAGAGACTGGGTTTCACTGTGTTAGCCAGGATGGCCTCGATCTCCTGACCTCGTGATCTGCCTGCCTCGACCTCCCAAAGTGCTGGGATTACAGGCGTGAGCCACTGCACCCGGCCCCCCAAAATCTTTTTTTTTTTTTTTTGTGAAAACTTGTTTCTAGTCACTTTACCAAACTTATTGCTTGATAGAGGTTTTCATTAGCTAATTCTCTTGGATTTCTGACCTTTAAAGTTATATTATTCGAAAAAACTTAAATTACCTACACAAAAATCCTGGAATCTTCACCATCCTGCTTTGTCCTGCCAGGCCTGCCTCTGCCCTCTAGAATAAAAGGGCCCTGGGGGCCAGGCGCGGTGGCTCACGCCTATAATCCCAGCACTTTGGGAGGCCGAGGCGCGCGGATCATGAGGTCAGGAGATCAAGACCATCCTGGCTAACACGGTGAAACCCCATCTCTACTAAAAATACAAAAAATTAGCCAGGCGTGGTGGCAGGTGTCTGTAGTCCCAGCTACTTGGGAGGCTGAGGCAGGAGAATGGCACAAAACCGGGAGGCGGAGCTTGCAGTGAGCAGAGATTGTGCCACTGCACTCCGGCCTGGGTGACAGCCAGACTCCATCTCAAAAAAAAAAGGAAAAAAAAAAGGCCCTTGGAATGATGGAGGAGTCTGACCACGGTTCACCCCAAACGGGCCTCTGGTCCATGGAATATTCCTGGAGGGGACCTTTGTGGAGGCCTGTGGAAGACAGTGGACCAGTGAACAGGTAAGTGCAGGAATGAAGGTAAAATAAGTTATATTTCCAAAACAGTTTTTAATATGTTATAGCATCATGTACTTCCACAACAACAATGAATTGGTCTCTTTGTTTTAATAGTTAAACATTTATTTCTGCTGTTTCGTGTTTTATCACAAGGACCAAACTACCCAGAATGATTTGAATGCAGAACTGAGAACACAGGGAGCCTATAGGAAAAGGCCCCCAAATGAACAGGTGGTTAAAGGCAAATGCCTCCCCTGACACGTCAGAGCTGGGACAGTCCCAAATGAGAGCTCCCTGGGGAGGCCCCAGGCTGCGGGGCCACCTCTGGGGTGTGGGCTCCACCGGAACTCAGAGGAGAGGCAAGGGGGAGGCCTTAAGGCCCCGGAGCTCTGAGATGATGGGAAACCGGGGACTGTGCTGTCTCATGGGGCAGTTGGGGGAATCTGGAGTGGGATCCTCTATTCCATGTCACCTATAAGACAGATCATTGGCTTTCTTTCCAGAAGCTGGGAAATATTCCTTTTATTTTCTTATATTTGCATTTATATTTTTCTTTGTTTTCTGACAGGTTTTTAGTTTTGTAAAGAGTGTTCTGAATGGTAGGGAGAGGAGGTGGCATGCAGTATTTCAGCTTGTGCTGAAAGCTCCAGCACCATATTCCGCCTGGGCTACGCCCATGGTGCTGAACCTCAACTGGCACAGCATTTGTCAGAATCCTCCTGGATGGACCTTCCATGTCACTGACTGTACATTTCAAAAGACTCCACAGAAAACTTCACCACACCAGGGTCACAGTCTTAGAACAGAAGCACTTTTCTAACAGTCACATGAAATGAATATCAACGTCCCAGATGTTCCTACGCACCCTTGAGTCACTTTCTATTAGAGGAATAATCACCATTTGCCTTCCTTGATGTCTGAATTTATTTCTATTGTACTGTCACTTACCTACTCCCTTCACAGGTGTGGGTGAGTCACACATGGCAGTTAGAATCCTGACTAACTGCCTCTCACTGATGAATAAAACAGCAAGCTCTTGTAGGTTGAGCAAGGTTATCTGGAAGAGAAGTAATCTTTTTCTATGTAGGCAAAATGCATGCAGTTTGTCCAGCCTAAGAGAAAGTGAGAAACATTGAGAAAATCAGATATTCAGCTACAAAGCTAAGGAAATTAAACATTTAGCTACAAAATTAAGGAAATAATTATGAGTTATTAGTTAATTCCAGTAGGGAAACCCCAATTAGCTTGATGTCATCATTATGACAGTATACTCAGTTTAAAAATCGTTAAGAGTAGTTTTATTCACAAGAGCCCCACACTGCAAACAACCCAAATCAAAACTTGAATGGAATACTATATAGCAATGAAAAATAATGGATCACTGCCATTCACAAGAATGTGAATGACTCTCACAAGCATAACATTGAGAAAAATAACACAGATCTGGAGCGTAGTGTAAATATCACTGTGTACAGCATGGGGGAGGAGGTAATACATGCAATGGGCTCCTGGGAAACTTTCTAGGTGCTGGAAATGTTCTACATCTTTGTCTGAGAAGTGGTTGCATGCTGTACAAATATGTAAAAGCTCATTGAACTGTACATGTAAGATTAGTGTACTTTCTTATACTCTGTGTAAGTTATACCGCACTAATAATGATAATGCCAATCCTTGAGGAAATGGTTAATTCCAGGTCTGGGCAATAGAAGCAGTTGGTGAAGTTACCTTGTTATGTCAGGAATCAGGGGCACTGAAAGCACAAGAGGGCTGCGCCAGAGCAACACGAGAGCCCATTTGAAGAGGTTCACGTGGGAGTGCATGTGTTTTTCTCAGAGAGAAGAGGAGGATAACTATTCTTCATCAAAAAATAGCAGTCCTTCTGAGAGATCTTCTCTGACATCCATCCTCAACAGATACTCTCCATCTCACCACCAGCTTCAGCTTCCCTCACAGCACCTACCACGCTCTGGCATTATACTACAGATCTACATCGACTGATTGTCCTAACTTGTCTTAATTGTTTAACTCCCCAAAGAGCACATAAGCTCCATGAGGACAGGGACTTTGTCTGGTTCTCTGAGGTATCACCAAAACCTAAAACGGCACGTGTCACATGGGAGGCAGTGGACGTTTGCTGAGTGAGTAAGAGCAGAAAAGGAACTCTAAGTCACAGCATCATACCCACAAGATGTTGACAAGTTGACCCGTACACGTTTTGCGATTTATATACTGTGCTATTATATACTGTGCTATTATATACTGTGCTATTATATACTGTGCTAGATGATTTGCCCTTGTCTTTGTGTGTCTTTCCCTTAATCTTCTCTGCTCCATGAGACTGGCCTGGAGGGCAGCCTCCAAACGTGTTTTTTGTTATTGTTGCTTTGTGTTTTGAGACAGAGTCTTGCTCTGTCACCCAGGCTGGAGTGCAGCCCCGCGATCTCAGTTCACTGCAAGCTCCGCCTCCCGGCTTCATACCATTCTCCTGCCTTAGCCTCCCGAGTAGCTGGGACTACAAGCGCCTGCCACCACGCCAGGCTAATTTTTTGTATTTTTAGGAGAGACAGGGTTTCACCATGTAGCCGGGATGGTCTCGATCTCCTGACCTCATGATCCGCCCACCTCGGCCTCCCAAAGTGCTGGGATTACAGGTGTGAGCCACCGTACCCGGCCTCCAAGCGTTATTATTATCCTGCATCCTGCACTGCACCTAGCCCAGTGGTTTTCAACCAGGGACATTTTCCCCCGGGGAGCATTTGGCAATGTCTGGAGACTTTTTTTGTTGCCCACCTGGAGGTGGAGGTTGCTACTGGTCCCTAGTTAGTTGAGGCCAAGGATGCTGCAGAACTCCCAGGAGCAGGGCACCCCCCACAACACACACAGCACCGTGCAGCCCCCACAACACAGCACCGTGCAGCCCCCACAACACACACAGTACCGTGCAGCCCCCACAACACAGCACCGTGCAGCCCCCAC
>NW_012120932.1:4642365-4647868 GCF_000951035.1 Colobus angolensis palliatus
CCACCTCGCCCGGATAATTTTTTGTATTTTTAGTAGAGACGGGATTTCACTGTGTTAGCCAGGATGGTCTCTATCTCCTGACCTCATGATCCTCCCGCCTCAGCCTCCCAAAGTGCTGGGATTACAGGCATGAGCCACTGCACCTGGCTGGGTGTCAATTTCTCTAATTTTCATCACCACTCCTCCACTCTGCACTTTGACTGTTTTACAGCTGTGAGGCAAAGTTGAAAAAATATAACCTGAACCACTTTGTGAAAATTTAGCTGTGAAACAAAAAATAGCTGAAAACCCTCTGGCTACTCCTGTGTTTATCATTCTTGCCCTACTAGCAGATAGCCTCCGTAGCTAAGCTTTCTCCCCCTTTTATTTAGAGTCTGTCAAAGTTTATATCTTCTCCTCCAGGAGAGGATCCTGACCTGAATTAATGTAGTGTGAAATGAGAGGGGGAGAAACAGATTACAATGCATTTGGAACTATTCATTCTAGCTGCCCATAGGAATTTTGTATTAGGAAAGGATGAAGATATATTCCAAACATTCTAAGCTAATAACTCCAATGGTGCTCAAGGAGTGCTGAAGATCAACTGCTCAAAGCATTATAGGAAGCAGCATTTCCAAAAACGATTCTAAGAACATTTCTCTGTTTATATACTACGAATCCAATAAGAAAAAATGTTTCAAGGAGTGTCTTAATCAGGGTTTCTCAGAAAGCAGAGCTTAAAGAAAAGGCTTATTGCTACTCTTTTATAACCATGTGCAATCCCAGGCTGCAAAAACCAGGGGCAAGGGCAGCGAGGTGGAAGGAAGGGAGAGTCACATAAGGAGGAGGCGATACTGAGCTGCCCATGCCAAAGTGCAACCAACGATTGCTTGACTGTGTGGAGCCTTTTCCTGAGATGCCAACAAACCCAGTCTTGGAAGTGAGTGAGGAGATGGAAAGAAAGCGAACACATCCAGCAGTTTGTCCCTCCCAAGGCTAAAGCTTCCCCCAGGGGGCATGGCCTCCCCTGCACTCGCTCCTAGATTACTCCCAGGTGGACACCAACAGGGGTCCGGCAGCATCCAAGGCCTCCAACCCACTGTGTGTTAGTCCATTTCCACACTGCTATAAAGAACTACCTGAGATTGGATAATTGAAGAAAAGAGGTTGAATTGACTCACACAGTTCCATGGGCTTAACAAGAAGAGTGGCAGGGAGTCCTCAGGAAACTTACAATCATGGTGGGAGGTGAACGGGAAACAAGGACTTTCATCACATGGTGGCAGGAGAGAGAGAGAGAGAGCAAGGGCGGGGAAGTGCCTCACTTTTAAACCATCAGATCTCATGAGAACTAACTCACTGCCCCCTCTCAGGACACCTCCTACCTCTCCACACATGTGTTGATGAAACAAAATTTTAACTAGAAAACTTTCATTTTGGCAAATGTCTGAAAAATCACCTACTCTGGGTCTTCCTTTTACAAATGAGGAACCTCAGATTCAGACCAGATCTGTATCTGCAGAATCTGGACCTGTTGTTCAAGTAACTACAAGTAATTTAGAAATGTCTGGGGACTAGTTTATAAAGTATGCTAGGCTGGGCACAGTGGCTCACGCCTATAATCCCAGCACTTTGGGAGGCCGAGGTGGGCAGATCATAAGGTCAGGAGTTTGAGACCAGCCTGGCCAACATGGTGAAACCCCATCTCCACAAAAAATACAAAAATTAGCCAGGTGCCTGTAATCCCAGCTCCTCAGGAGGCTGAGGCAGGAGAATCACTTGAACCTGGCAGACGTTGCAGTGAGCCGAGATCACACCACTGCAGCCTGGTGACAGAGCAAGACTCCATCTCAAAAAAAAAAAAAAATTGAAAGTGAGGCATTTATTCCTGGGTGTCAAGCGAGGAGAATTGGGCAGGTCATGTTTAAGACGTGAACTGCCCAATGGCCTAAAATAAGGGCTTTTAAAGCTGGGGAGGCAGAAGTTACAGATGAAGTCGTAAATCAATACATGGAGTCTCTACATTGATTTGGACCCCAAAAGCCAAGACATCTTCAAGCAGGGAGTGGGAGGGCCACAGGTCATAAGTGGATCCAAAGATGTTCTGATCTGTGGATGGTTCATAGGTGAAGCTTTGTCTAAAGCGCTGGTCAATAGAAAAGAAGTTAGCTCTGGCCTGTGGGCATGACCTTCCACCAGGCCCCTTAGGAAAAAAATTTTTATAAAGACGAGTCAGGATTCAGTCCCCAGTTCCCTCTTATCTGAGGTTGAAGGCCATGGATGGCATTTTTCATTTGGTAGGGGTCCAGGTTTCTGAAAAACAACTCAGGGACACAGATTAAGATGTTGTCTTTAGTTTCTGTAAGGGACCAAGCATTTTGTGGCTGTAACTCCCTCGGGTATTGTCTGAAGCTACCATTACTTTCTTGCCTACCAAGTTGCTCGTCTCCTCCTCAGGACTAGCTGGGTGCCTCAACTTTCCCTTGAAGGAACTCAAGATTTGCCTTCATTTCCATGCTTGGGGGGCCCAGCAGACCCCTAAGACAGATCCTGCTCTGTCTCACAATGACAGAAAGTCTTCAAATTTTGTACGTCAAAATGACGATTAGCTGAAGTGAACTTGACAAGGGCTTCGTATATGGAAACAGCATTTTCAAAAACAAAATAGACCAAAAACAGCAACAACAATTTTAAAAGATCACATCTTTCTATATTAGAAGCAGATAATGTTAGATTCTGAGACAGGGCAAGGGCTAGTTACTATTTCGTTAGGCAAGAGGGCCGACAGCTCTGTGGCTGAAGCATGTTGGAATGAAAGCCCCAGCCCCGCCCAGCCCCTCTCTGGAGACAGCAGGGCAGCTGTTTGCACATTGTCTGCCAACAGCACATCAGCCTGGGGCTCACCACGAAAAGATGCCAAGCAGGTCCAGCGAGGAGACTGAAATTGGGGTTTTGGCAGCTTCAGAGTTCTCGTTGCTTGAAACAGCCAAATAGATGTGCAAATTGAATTGAATCTCTCAGATGGGTCTGTGTCTGCAAAGAATCTGCACCCTCCTAAAAGGGGATTAAATTATATCAGTCAGAACTAGTTACTTACCTAATATGTTGGTTTTTAGTGGCAGTGGGTCCATGGCCAAATAAAATGGAACATTTGTTTTTTTCGAAAGTGTCACAATTAATTGCCAGCAATATAGCCTTTTTTTTAAAAAGTGAGACTTCTGGTTTTAGCTGCAACATGTAAGGAATTAAAAGTTGTCACTACTGCCCTTACAATCAGAAAAAAAGCTGAAAACATAGAAATTAATTACTTTTCTTGGACTCATCAGAGAATTGAGGTCACAGAGAGTGACCATAACCCCGGAATCTGGAGAGACAGACAAAATCACAGCTGAGATCAGCTGCCCAGGAGCAGAGGCTACTGGAGCCATAAACTAGCAGGAATACTAAGATGGTAATTGTGATGAATTGCTGTTGGCTGATTGTGGACCAGAGTGTGGGAAGAAAACCCTGAAGGTTACAACATTGACAGGACCTCACTGCTTCTGTGGGCGTTACCTCCAGAAACCCCACCAGGTTCTCACAGTAAAAAGCAAAGAAATATCACTTCCTGCCTCTGTCAGTGGGAGGGAAAAAGTAGTGGTTTTGAAATATGCCCAGAGCATTTTCCATAACAAAGGCCTAGTCTCCAGGAGAAAAGATGTCATCAGAGCCTTATCTCACCTAGGGGAAGAGCATTTCCCCCACTTGAGCCCCCTTTAGCCTTCTTGTCTCATCAAGGGTGAGGGGCTGGAGTAGGGGGACACACAACACTTGTGAAGGTCACATTCAGGGTCAGGAGCTTACATAAAATTAAGATTTGATCCTCAGATTATGTAGCACTTTCCGTCACTTTCCCTCCCCCATACCTTATCATTCATCAACAGGGCTCCACTACGATAATAGTGGATAACAGCTGAAAAGACCACCAAGCACAATTCTTAGGAAAAACTAAAGACAATAGGACAGAAAAACAAGGACACCAGAGAAATCTGAAGTCTCAGCTACAGCTACAGCAAGCGCTAAACTCAGCCAGCTCTCAGCCAGATTAACAGAAAACCTCACACTACAGGCCTCTTTCCTTTGGTTCCTTTTGTCCAATACATCAAATGTGGCTTTCAACCAAAACTTATAGGGCGACTAGAAGTTAAGAAAAAATGCAAAGCAAAGAGACAAAGAGACAAAGCAAGCATCAGAAGCAGACTCAGATATGACACAGGTTTTGGAATTATTAGTCAGGGAATTTAAAATAACAGGCTCTGATGATAAAAGTAGACAACATGCAGGAAAAGGTGGGTAATGTAATCATAGAGATGGAAAATCTAAGAAATACTCAAAAGGAAATTATAGAAATAAAATAACCACTAATAGAAGTGAAACTGCCTTTGATGGGCCCATCGACAGACTGGATGTGACCAAGGATAGGATCAGAAATCTTGAAGACATGTCAATAAAAACTTCCCAAACTAAAATGAAGAGGAAAAAAAGAATGAAAAACACAAACCATGGGAGGATTCCAAATGGTATAACCTAGCAAAATTAAAACAATAGAGAAAAAAGAGATAATATTTTCCAAAATTAATGACAGACACCAAATCACAGATCTGGGAGGCTCAGAGAACAGCAAGCAGGATTTTTTTTAAGAAAACAAAAACCTATGCCTAGGTATATCATGTTCAAACTACAGAAAAGCAAAACAAAGAGAAAATATTGAAAGATGCCAGAGGAAAAACACCTGAGTAATAGAAGTACAAGGATAACAATTACAGTGAACTTCTGGTCAGAAATGTGGGAGTAAGAGAAGAGCGGGAGTGAAATATTTAAATGTTGAAAGGAAAGAAAAAACTACCCACCTATAATTGTGTATCCAGTAAAATTATCTTTTATCAGTGAAGGAGAAATAAAATATTTCCTCAGACAAACAGAATATTTGTTGCCAGTAGACTTGGCCCACAAGAAATGTTTTTTAAAAATCTTCAGAGAATAGGAAAATAATATAAGTCAGAAACTTGAGTTAGCATAGAGAGTGTTAGAATGTATAAATGAAGATAAAATAAAATCTTTTTTTCCTTATTCTTTATATAATAGATAACTATTTATTCAAGGTAGTAATACTAACAGTGTATTGAGTAACTATAGCATCTGAATAAAATAAAGGCAGGGAGAGAGTAATTAGGAATACTCCATCATAAGGTATACTATACATAAGGTAGATTATAAGGTACTACCTGTGAAACAGTAAAGTGTTACTTGAAAGTAGAGTTTGTCTTGTAAATATATATTGCAAATTCTAGAACAATCACTAAAAAAAATTTGATAAGAAGTAACACTGATACATTGAGAGGACAGAAAATGGAAAAATACAAATGCTTAATTAAAACCAAAGGAAGTCCCATTCTGTAGGTTGCCTGTTCACTCTGATGGTAGTTTCTTTTGCTGTGCAGAAGCTCTTTAGTTTAATTAGATCCCATTTGTCAATTTTGGCTTT
>NW_012120932.1:4649203-4658534 GCF_000951035.1 Colobus angolensis palliatus
GTTATACCTGATATAAATGATGAATTGATGGGTGCTGACGAGTTGATGGGTGCAGCACACCAACATGGCACAAGTATACATATGTAACAAACCTGCACGCTATGCACATGTACCCTAGAACTTAAAGTATAATAAAAAAAAAAACCGAAGGAAGTTAAAAGAGGGAATAAAATGAGGAACAACCTTGATGAATAGAAAACAGTTACAAACATAATCACTTTAAATGTGAATGGTAAAAAACATACCAATTAAAAGATACAGATTGTCAGAGTGCATTAAAAAAAAGACCTGGTCATATGTTGTCTACAAGAAACTCACGTTAAATATAAAGACCCAGGTAAAGTAAAAATAAAGAGATGGAGAAAGATATACCATGATAACACTAATCAAAAGACAACTGAAGTAGCTGTATTAATTTCAGACAAAGCAGTCTTTAGAGAAAGGAAAATTATCAGGTTTTAAGATGAACGTTACAAAATGATAAATGATTAAATTCTCTAAGAAGGCATAACAATGCTTAATATGTATGCACTTCACAATAAAATACAAAATACATGAGTCAAAATATGATAGAACTGCAAGAAGAAACAGACAAGAACATTATTAGAGTTAGAGGCTTCAACACCCTTCATTCAGTAATTGATAGATTCAGCAGACAGAAAATCAATAAGAATATAGTTGACCTGCATAGCATTATCAATAAATTTGACCTAATTTACATTTATAAAATAATCTCTTCAATAACAGCAAAATACACAATCTTTCCAAGTTTACATGGAACATTCACCAAGACCATTGTCTATAAAACAGACCTCAACAAATTTAAGAGGATAGAAATCAAAGTATTTTCTCAGGCCATGATGAAATTAAACTAGAAATCAGTAACAGAAAAAGAGCTGGAATCCTCAAATATTTAGAGATTAAACAGCACACTTCTAAATAACACAAAGTTCAAAGAAGAAATCTCAAGAGAAATCAAAAAATATTTTGAATAAATGAAAGTATACAACTTGTCCCAATTTGTGAGATCCAGTAAAAGCAGTTTTTACAGAAAAAAAAAAATTATACATTGAATGCATAGTTCAGAAAAGAAGAAAGATGCAAAAAATTTTTTTTAATCTAAGCATCTACTATAGGGACTAGAGAAAGAAGAGTAATTTAAGCCTGAAGCAACCAGCAAAATGAAAATTATAAAAATTAGAGCAGAAATCAATAAAATTAAAAACAGAAAAATAATAAAGATCAGGCCGGGTGTGGTGGCTTATACCTGTAATCCCAGCACTTCGGGAGGCCAAGGCAGGCGGATCACGAGGTCAGGAGTTCAAGACCAGCCTAACCAACATAGTGAAACCCTGTCTCTACTAAAAATACAAAAATTAGCGTGGCATGGTGGCGTGTGCCTGTAATCCCAGCTACTCGGGAGGCTGAGGCAGGAGAATCACTTGAACCTGGGAGGTGGAGGTTACAGTGAGCCTAGATTGTGCCACTGCACTCCAGCTTGGGCAACAGGGTAAGACTCTGTCTCAAAAATAGTAATCATAACAACAACAACAACAATAATAATAATAATAAAGATCAGTGAAAAAAAGTTCTTTGAAAAGAAAAAGAAAATTGATAAACCTCTCACTAAGATAGCAAAGAAAAAAGAAGACACGAATTGCTAACATCAGAAATGAAAGACTTATCACTTCTGATCAAATATTAAATATATATATTATCAAAAACTCTATACCCACAAATGTGTTAACTTAGGTAAAATGGCTGAATTCCTTAAAAATACAAACTACCAAGACTCACACACTAGAAATAGATACTCTGAATAGGTCTATATATGTTAAGAAATTGAATTAATAATTAACAATGGCTTTCTAAAAGAGAAAGAACTAGGACTAGATTTTGCCACTGGTGAATTCTACAAAACATTTAAGGAAGAACGTATACCAATTTTCTACAATCTCTTCCAGAAAATAGAAGCAGAGGGAATACTTTCTAACTCATTCTATGAGGTCAGCATTACCCTGCTGATTTTGATATTTTATCAAAATCAAATAAATAAAAAGGAAGAAAAATTTCACAAAAATTAACTCAAAATGGATTATGTACCTTAAAGTAAAACACAAAACTATGAAACTAGAAAAAAAATTGGAGAATATCTGAGTGCCCTTGGGGTTAACTGAGTTCTTAGAAACAATACCAAAAGCATAGTCCATGAATTAAAAAATGGGTAAGTTGGACTTATTTGAAATTAAACATTTCTGCTCTGTGAAAGACACTGTTTTTTGTTTTTAAGACAGAGTCTCGCTCTGTCACTCAGGCTGGAGTACAGTGGTGCTGCTTTCTGGGTTCAAGCGATTCTCCTGCCTCAGCCTCCAGAATAGGTGGGACCACAGGCGCCCACCACCACACCAGGCTATTTTTTGTATGTTTAGTAGAGATGGGATTTCACCATGTTGGCCAGGCTGGTCTTGAACTCCTGACCTCAGGTGATCTGCCAGCCTCAGCCTCCCAAAGTGCTGGGATTACATATGTGAGCCACGGTGCCCAGCCAACACTGTTAATAAAGATAGCTACAGATCTGCAGCGGCCATCAGTTTCAAAATGATTAGCTCAATCTTTAAACATTTCAGAGATTCATGATATCATTAAACTTGAGTCAATCCAAACAATTCAGTAAATACCCATGGCCATGATAGTCATTTTATTATATCGATGATATACTTTGTAAAATTACAAGCTTTCCCTTGTTAGATGTAAAAATTTTTGCTACAGTTCTCACATTTTGCTCTCACTTTTAGAAGTACTTGATTAATATCTAACATTATCTTAGCAAAATTATAAGCATTTTTGTGAGCTCTTGGTGAGAAAATGACACTGGAAATATAGTGAGGTAATCTGAATTCAACTCCTACTTTATCATCTCCCAGCCATGTGACACTCAGAGATCCATTTCTTCTCACTGGCTCTTTGCACTTCACCTATGCAATGGTGGTGAGAAATGCGATGGTATGCAAGGTCTCCACTATCCCAAACACCCTATAATTCTTTTTTTTTTTTTTTGAGATGGAGTCTCACTCTGCTGCCCAGGCTGGAGTGCAGTGGGCAGATCTCAGCTCACTGCAAGCTCTGCCTCCTGGGTTCATGCCATTCTCCTGCCTCAGCCTCCAGAGTAGCAGGGACTACAGGTGCCCGCCACCTCGCCCGGCTAGTTTTTTGTATTTTTTTAGTAGAGACGGGGTTTCACCATGTTAGCCAGGATGGTCTCGATCTTCTGACCTCGTGATCCGCCCATCTCGGCCTCCCAAAGTGCTGGGATTACAGGCTTGAGCCACTGTGCCCGGCCCACATCATTTTGATAAATGTAATTGACATGTATATGAGTTGTTCAGAAACAATAACCATTATTAGAAAAACTACTCTCAGTCATTCAATCCAGACTCACTGTGAATGAGTTATTGTTCTGAGCACTGAAGGAATGGAATGGTGTTGAATAAACAAGGTATGCTGCCTGCCCTCACAGAGCTTACACTCTATTGGGCATATCATCCTCGAGTAATGAAAACACAAGACTAGACATGATGAATGGAAACAGCCGGTAGGATAGGAGCACAGAAGAGTTCATTCCAACTAGATGGAATGTAAGGGAAAGGGTACACAGAGCAATCCATTTCTCTAATACTGAGTATTTGCAAAATGATTTATGAGCACTGATAGTAATAACATTGTATGCATAGTAACGCTTTCAACTTATTAAAGTACCTACTTCTGATCACTGTTCCCTCATAACAGTGCCTTAAAATAGAGAAGGCAGCCATGATCAGCACCATTTGAAACAGGCAGAAACTGAGACTTAAGACAGTTAAATACATGGCATGATTTTACAATTACTGGCTAAAGTGAGGACTGAAACTTAAGATCCAGCTGTAGCCACTGCTAACCCCTTCCCTCTGCAGACAGAGGTTATCCCAGATGTGACTCAGCCCCCTGGGGAGCTTGATGAAGTTCCCACTTCAATTGGATGAAGCGCCCACCTTGAGCACAGCTGACTCTTACCCTCATAACTGAACCATCCTTATTGGAGCTTAAGGTAATGAGATGCTAATATGTAATTTATCTCTTACAACTACTATGTAAACTTAGTTTCATTATTGCCATTTTAAACATGAAGGAACTAAACTCAGACAAGTGATGTAACTTGCCAAAGCCCCTCATCCAGCGTGGAGCAAAGCTGGCACCGTCCACCTCCTCATCCAGCATGGAGCAGAGCTGGCTCCGTCCACCTCTGTGGCTCACTGCTCTCTCTATGGCCTCTGCCCAGCTTATCACATGCACTCTGCCTTCAAGACCCTCAACAAATCCACGGGATCAGTGCGCAGGAATTCACGGGCAGAGGGGACTGAGGGAGGATACTCCCAAGGACAGGCCCAAAGCTAACTCCCACCATGGATGCTAAACTGAAAAGGTGCAGGGAGGCTTTTAGCAAAAAATGTCGCCTTACAATAACGTGGCTGTTTCTAGTGTGAATTCTGGATGCATAAATAATAGTAATAATTATAATAACAATTTGAGTTCTGACATGAACAAAATGGAACTGTACTGGTCAGAAGGAATTCCTGGAAACTCTTTTGAATTCTAAGGAAATATGAATCCATCAGTTTAATATCATTAAATGTAACGTACATATATACCACATTTTCTTTGTCCATTAATCTGTAGATGGACATTTAAGTTTGTTTCTATTTCTTGATCATTGATCTCATGTTAAATGAAAGAACAAGTAATATAATTTAGCATTTTGTTAAATTTAAGGAAGATTCATTTAAATGTTCATCACTGAAGTCACAGGATCTATACTGCTCGCCTTAAATATTCCTCAGCAGTGCTGACATGAAGGATAGAATCATAACAGATAGGTAATAGAGAAAAGATTCTATCACCCTCAGGAAAATTAATGTAAAAGTCAGGGCTTGATTTCTTATCAGAGCTGATGCTGTTCAAAAGTCTTGCAGATGTTCAGCCTCTCTGACTAACTTCTTTCCCTTCTGATGTGGATCATTGTGTTCTGTACTCCATTTTCACTCTAGGTGTGTGTTACAATATCATCCATCTTGTATATTTGTCAGTTTATAACAGCTTTTCAAAAAGCATGTGAATTGCCTCAAGGCTAGTAATAAAAAATCTTTCCAACTTCCTGTGGATTTTTATATGTGCTTCACAGTTTCCTATACAAAATAATTGGGGAAAAAAATCTTCACTGTCCAAAATTGCTCTTTAACTTACTTCCTCTTCCTTCTTTTATTCATTCACTTTTCATTTCTCTTACCATTACTATGATCATCAAATATAAAATCCAAGATCTTATTTTTAAAATGCAAGGTTTTGAAAAGGGCTTATTTCAGCTGGCTTTCAGCTTAATCTAAAGGAAGATTTATTGATGGTCTGTCAGGTGGAGTTTCACTATCTATTTTTTTCCTATAGAATCTTCCATTTAAAACCCGTTCTTTGAACCAGAGCGATCAATAAGGGCTGGGAACATGGGCAGATACTGAGCTGAGTTCCCATAAAAGGAGAAGCTAAATGGTTAGCACATAGGTGGCAAACGGATTCTGCAGTTCAATCATGCCAGCCGTGCAGAAGTGCCAACGTGCCCTGGAAAGACTTCATTTTATCTACTGTTATTAGAAATACTGAGGGGCAGGACGGCTTTTGCCAAAATGAAGTGTCCCATCTATGCCTCAGAAATATAAAGTCGTTCATGATTCCATGTCTAATTACAGTTTACCAGTGGAGATTTTCCCCACATATTACTTTCACTGCCATCTCCCTATACTCTCTGTAATCTTTGGCCAATCTGCTTGGGAAACTGACAAACTCCTCCATGAGAAATACTTTCAACATATTCCCAGGTTTTTCCTTTCTTGAGAACGGGCTATATTAATGTTTAATCTATAGACAGTTCTTGATTACCTGACACTTCAAGGAGAAAATTGGTATTTTATTTTCCAACAAAATGCTGTACATATTTTTTCAATTCTGTGTTTTGCTTCTGTTACTCAATACATGTTTGTTTGAATGGAGGGAGGGAAGAAGGGCAGGCAAAATCTGGATTGTTTGATGCTTTGGAAGGAGGTAGCTGTTGGGCTAAGTGGAAAGTCCCCTGGTGCAAGAGAACCACTGTTTCTGCTGGCCTCTGCCTCACTCCCTCTTAGTCTGCACCTCTTTCACCACATGCACAGCACCAGCCTGAGCTAAGCTCTCCCTGAGGATAACATCTCAGCTCACATTTCCCTGGAGATCAGGAGAGATCATTGACAAAATTGAGTGTCCTTGCCCTAGATCCTATCAGACTCACTGACACAGGAAAAAATACACTGAGGTGGTTAATAAATGTTAGGAAAGGAGCCGGGTTGTAAGAAAAGTGAACATTTCTAAAGGTAGTGAAGTACAAAGCAACCCAGATGAAAACTGGGGGTGGGAGGGAGAAGGTGATATACACCCCGGCAAATAAGTTTGTCCAGTTTGATACAAAATATGGTCTATATCAAGTCAGAGAAAATAGCTAACTTTTAACCACCACCACCAAAAGCTAAGACATATGTGGGGGCAGAGGTGGGTGGGGAGCAGGATGACTCCCTCTGGGGCTGCTTTTAGGGTTTTGTGTGTGTTTGGGAGCTCAAAGCTACACACAGAGATGGACACTGCTGGACAGTCAGATTCTAGAGAGGCATTCAGAAGACTATTTGATCCCAGGGAAAATTGTGGCTGTAAATCCAAAGAAACAGAGAGAAAACTGAGCTTGGATTCTACTGCCCCATGATGTCATTTCTGATGCAAATGAGAATGACTTGGAGTTGCCGCCCTGGAGTTAGCCCTCTTGCAGTAGTGCAATGTCTGTGCTTGTGCGGATCCCTGCAGAAATGTAGTTAAATGGGTGTAGATCACTCCAGTTCACATCTCTTTGGGTTATTTTCATCTCAAGTTGGGCCCTGTGAGGCTGCCTCCTCACTCATCATACACCCGTTTTCTTCTTCTTCACCTTCAATCTTTTTGACCCTACCATGTTCTTGAAGTGAGCCCCATTCCTCCATTCCCAACCTTCCCACGAGCTCCCTCAAAAATCCCCATTCCAAGTGCTGGCCTTTCCCCACCTGTCCAATGGACCCTTTTGCACGTCAGGCAGGGGAGAAGAGCAGAAACTCCTGCTTAAACTTTGGCTAGTGGGGAAAAATCAAGAAGAAAGACACCTTGTCTCTGCCTACATATGGGAGACAAGAGAAAAGAACATCTCTCTGTCGGTGGGAAACAGAGAAGGTGGTTCCAAGACAGAGAATATGAGGGAGGAAGTATTCTGTTCCAGGAACTAAGACTGCTGCTAAGTGATTTGTGATTCATCATCCTCAATTCCTGGCAATAAAGTAGAAATTTTACTGTATTTCAGATATATTTTGGATTAAGCAGGTTTCTGATGCTTAACAACTATTTATCACATCCTTTCACTGGGGAAATGTGTTCCAGATTTTATACAAAATGCTAATAAATCAGGGACTTCCACACTGAGAAAACTGGCACTATAAACACACCAACCCGCCCTGTCATTCATCAGCCACACACTGTGAAAGTTTACTTCTACAAATAAGCCAGTTATTCATAAATCTGAAGTTAAGTCCAGCTGGTAGAGGGCTTATTGCTCCTCACCACAGCATCACTCTTTAGAGTCTTATTACTGTTTATCTGGCATGTTGTTATTTAGGTTTTCCCATTTAGGGCTCAGCTGCTCATCTAGCTCATGAGCACTTGAAGGTAATGGACCACAGCTTCACTGCAAGGCCCCCGCAGCTTTCAGGACAGTGCCTTCCCTCTAGTGCACCTGTCTATCCACTTACCGATTAATTTCTTCTTGAAGCCTTTAGTCCGTCCATGTTATGTGTGGTGCAAAAACAAAATTCCTAGCAGTCCTTGTCTAGGCTCCCAGGTACTCAGTCTGCATATTAGGACAAAAGGTAGTTATCCCCCCCAGAGCTGATGCAGCCCTGCCAGACCCAGATACTCCCAACTCCAGAGCTATGTACCTGCAGCCAACCAGGAGGCAATACAAAACCAACCTGCACAGGTGCCAAACGGGGTCCCTGCAGGAACCAGGGCAGCACAGAACGCTAGAGAAACCACGGTAGGGTCAGACTGAGCGTGGAAGTTCCAGCCATTGGCTGAAACAACCTGGGCAGGTACTCAGCTTACACACCAATGCTCAGGCACTCTGGGAGGAGTCTGAGGAGTCTGGACTGACGTGACAGGAACCTGTGCAGTGGGAATCTGGGAGCTGGTCATGGTGACTGGCCTTTTTTATTTATTTATTTTGTTTGTTTTTTTTTTGAGGCGGAGTCTCACTCTGTCACCCAGGCTGGAGTGCAGTGGCCGCATCTCAGCTCACTGCAACTTCCACCTCCCAGGTTCACGCCATTCTCCTGCCTCAGCCTCCCCAGTAGCTGGGACTACAGGCGCCTGCCACCTCGCCCGGCTAGTTTTTTGTATTTTTAGTAGAGACGGCGTTTCACCATGTTAACCAGGATGGTCTCCATCTCCTGACCTGGTGATCCGCCCACCTCGGCCTCCCAAAGTGCTGGGATTACAGGCTTGAGCCACCGCGCCCGGCCTATTTTTGAGAAGCCAGGCAGTGGGAAGCATAGTGCAGGAAGCCCCAGGCACCCGACATGAGGTCCGCAGAGACCATTCACCTGTTTCAGAAGTTCAGCGATGGCACATCCAGGGGAGAAGGGCAGTGCAGTCCTTTGCCTCAGCATCCGTTCTGGCGCTGTTGATGCTCAGGGCTCAGCGGGCCACGTTCATCTGGCCATTAATGCTCACCTGGTCATAGTTTTATTGGCTTCCAAGCCTGCAGATCTTTTTCACCTGCTGGGCTTTCAGCCCTAGTTCTTGGCTTGCATTCATCACAAATGCCTGTCTAATTAGATACTGCTGGTCCAGCAATGATTCGCAGCCTTGGCTGCACATTGGAAACGCCTGGGGAGCTCTTTAAACCTTCTGATCCCAGACCCAGACTGCACCAATTACAGCCGAACCTCTGGCGGAGGGATCCAGACACCGGCACGTTTTTTTCATCTTCCCAAATAATACCTGTAGGATTGCCATATTTAGTAAAGAAGAAAACAGAATGCCAAGCTAAATTTGAATTTCGGATGAACAAAACAAGTCATTTTTTCTACAAGTATATCCTGTGCACTATGTCCGTTTTTCCCGGATTTAGATGTTTTTCTCATGATTACACTATGGTTGTATGCTTTGGGAAGGAAGACCACAGAAGTATATCCCTTGCACT
>NW_012120932.1:4659104-4726584 GCF_000951035.1 Colobus angolensis palliatus
CACCCAGCTTTTTTTGGTATTTTTAGTAGATACGAGGTTTCACCATGTTAGCCAGGATGGTCTTGATCTCCTGACCTCGTGATCCACCCGCCTCGACTTCTCAAAGTGCTGGGATTATAGGTGTAAGCCACCGCGCCCGGCCATCTAGGACACAATTTAATGTCAATATTTAGGAATAAGAAATCCAGAATCTTTGCCCAAGGGAGCTAAATTTGGGAGTTCTGACTCACTGAGCAGGGGAGGAGCAGGGGAGAACAGAGGGAGTATCAGGGACTATCAATAATTCTGTAATGCCTGGCATACCTTACAAACTTTATGAAGACACATACACCACACACACACACACAGACATATGTGTCTTCATAAAGACATGTATACACATATATATGTGTATATATGTCTTTTTATATGCTCCCTCTTTCGAACTGATGAGACATCAGCATAATTTTTTTTTCCTATGAGTTTGAAGCACTTGTGGAGATTTGGGTAAACTCCTCACAAATCTAGAGAGGATGTTGAATAGGAAAACCAACTCAACAATTCAACTTAACAAAAATCTATTTGATAAGACAAAGGATAAGATAAATATCTGTAAGTCCATACCCATAAATGATTGAGTAAATAAATAAATGAGGAAGAACAGGCAAGTGTTGCATTCAGAAGAATTCCAAATGGTTTGTATAGATGTGTACCCTCAAGAAGGACAAGCATAATTCCCACTCCTTAAGGGTGAGTTCTTCAAAATAGCTTCCTTTTGAAAGCACAGTAAGGAAAGGGGAAAACATAGTAACGTTATGGGGAGAAATCTGCCAATGCCACGTCAGCCAGGTTAACATCACTAAGGTTACCATCCATAGTGCTGAAGTCCTGTTGACAGAGTGTCCCGTAAAGTGATGGGATGAGAATGATGCTTTTCCCTGAGGTCTTCATCCCCAAAATCCATAACCCTCATCTAATAATGAGAAAAACCTCAGACAAATTCCAATAGAGGTACGCCCTACAAAATTCCTGACCAGTACTCCACAAAACCATGACAGTCATCAAAACCAAGGAATGTCTGAGAAACACAGCCAAGAAGAATCTTAAATGTGAAGAAGTATCCTGGAAAAGATCTTGGAGCAGAAAAAGGACATTAGGTAAAAACTAAGGAAATCTGAATAAAGTGTAGACTTCAATGATGTTTCAATGTTGGATCATTAATTATGGCAAATGTACCATGCCAATATCAGATAATAAAAGAGGAAAATGGGTACAGGGTAGATGCGTACTCTCTGTACTATCTTTACAACGTTTCTGTAAACCTAAAACTATTCTACAAGCTAAAAGCTTATTTAGAGAAATCTATTCAGCACATAGTACATGCTTATCCTGTTCTACTTCTGTCCTCTCATTGACTCATGAATTTGCTATTTCCAGAGAATAAGTCAACTGTATTGATGTCACTCTGGAAACAAAGGTCCCCTTGCACGATGGAGCCACAGGGCATGACTGGGAGGGGAGAGCGGACAGGTACACAGGTACATAGGGAGAACGCGGCCAAGATTATAACCAAGTACAAGTCCCTGTGGGAACACAAAGAAAACGAGAGGAATTCCTGCTGTGGGGACCAGGGAGGAGCCCACGGAGCGACACAAACAGTATTTTCACTGCATCTGGGAGAACTGGTGTGATTTCAGCAGGCAGAGTTGGGTATCTGAATATCATTTAACCTAAGGAATAGTTGAAGAAACTAGAGGGATTAGATACGAGTGAAGACCTCAAATTGAGCAGCAACTTAAGAGCTGGCTTTGAGTAATTATGGGATGTTCAAATGGAGGAAGAAGGCATATCTGTGTGTCACTGCATTAAAAGAGAATAACAGAATGGACCAGAGAATAATTCCAGAAGGCAGATTTGAGCTTCACAAAAGAAAGACGTTTACAACAATTTAGCACCTAACCATATTTCATTTGAAAGGAAAAGAACCCTCCCTTTGATAAATCAGCGTGGATCCAACAGACCGATGAGAAATATAGGGTGTCTATACTGAACCACAGATATTACTACATTTACACTATTTAAAAACATGATGACTAAGTCAGAATTTTAAATGTTTCAATGAATATTTTAATTATAAAAATATGAAATACAAATGGTGCATTATAGGCTATAAAAACAATATATGATGTTTCTCCCCAATGAGCAACTGAAACACATGGAAGAGAAATTCAGCCAAAATGTATTCCAATAAGCATCAATCAATTGTGAAATCTCATAAAAGAATAATGAGAAGGAAACCGAAGTTGGATGAATAACAACAGAATGGCCCACTGCTTTGATGACAAACTCCGTAAAAGCGTGTCATGTAGTCATATGAGAATCCTGGCAGAGCAATTTAATGCCCATGTAAGTCAGTACATTCTACTGACAACATCTCATGGCCATCCAGTTAAGTACCATTGACAGGCATATTTCATAAGGATGACAAAGTCATTGATGTGGGGGCAAAATGTATTGTGTCTTACCCATTGTGTCACAGTAAGGCAGTGATGTATTCTAAGCATGGGCCTTGCCACCGCTCCTTGCACAAAAGGCACTAACTCATTTTTCCAGTGAATTAATACAGAGTCCCTCTCCCAGAAATAGTGTAAATCTGTTGGCTTCTACATGCAGCTCATTTATCTCCTTCCCTTTCCTACAGGAGGAGGAGAAGAGTTGGACACTCTTCCCCAGGCCAACTGCCTTGGGCCTCTAAGTCTAGTGAGTTCCATGAGGTTGTCAGTTCCAAGGAGGACGGAAGGTCTGGACACGTGAAGGTCCAGTCATGGTTCGGTGTGATGAAGAACAAGATGCAATTGTTTGTTAGAAAATGTTGAAGAAAGAAAACATAATTCTTGAATTCCCTATGCTCATGTGACTTGAAGAAAATTAGTGTAGAGCAGCGGTTCCTGAGCAGGGGTGATGTTGCCTCCTTGGGAACATGGAGCAATGTTTGGGTTGCCACACCTGGAAGGAAGGAGTGTCGCTCCTGGCATCTAAGCAGAGGTGAGGGATGCTGCAAAACATCCTACATCACACAGGACCCCCCAGCATAATTATCCAACCTAAAATATCGATGACACTGAGGCTGGGGGACGCTGCTTATAGGACAAACATCCTACAATGCACAGGACCTCCCAGCATAAGTATCCAACCTAAAACATCCATGATGCTGAGGCTGCGAATGCTGCTTATAGGGTAAACATCCTACAACGCACAGGACCCCCCAGCACAATTATCCAACCTAAAACATCCATGATGCTGAGGCTGGGAATGCTGCTTATAGGGCATCTCAGGCTTGGGCTTGAAAGCCAAACAAAAAATAGAGTTTCTCTGGACACTACTTCCTGCAAGTCACATGCTAAGCAGCTGTTTATTATTACATGGGTGTTTCCTCATTCCTCAGATTCAGGGAAGTTCTTTCCTGGCGTTGGCAACTTCCGTTCCCACCAGCCAGGGCCCCCTGCTCCATCTAGCGGGCAGCACCTGCATGATGTTCCTCCAAGTGTGATCTGACTCAACCCCCGCCCACACAAGCAGCACTTCCACCACCACATCTCAGGCTCATGGTGTGACCAGACTGTGCGTCCAGGGTAGGAAACACGGGGTAGGAACATCAGAAAATGAAAGATGTCAGTGAGCCGGAGCCTGTCTCCAAGTCCTGGAGACAAGACAGGAAAGATAAGTCTCAGATGCCAGACCGAGAAGTCCATGCGGTATCATGTAAACACTGTGAAGCCATGAGTCATTTCCAACAGCGGGAATAATATGGAGAAAAATGGCAATTTTACGAAGAGTAACTAAGATAGATTTATACTGTTTTGGGTCACACTTCCCTCTACCCACCCTCTCCTATTAACAAATATCCCAGGGAGATACAAATTATGTCTTTCCTTTATTAACACTGAAATCTCAAATTTTAAAAGTTCAGAAAGAATATAGATTGATTTGTTTGTTTTTATTCATGGGAATTCATTAAAACAAATATATTTTCTTCTTTTTATAGTTCATCATCATAATAACTAAATATGAAGTTTTCCCTTGTATCCAATTTAATAAAACTGCATTAGGAAACGCAACATGTGAAATAGTGCCGTTAGAGTTGTGTTGATTAAATCACTCGTGGTACAAATAAAATGCCTCGCCTTAGGGAACAAATGTGCAGTCACAGTGCCCTGGTGATAACTAGACCAGATTTTCCATTTGATGGGAGACCCTCATGTTTAGTCAATGTTCAGTCACTTCCCTAATTTCTCCCTCTTAAATAATCTTATTTAATTCAGTTGAATTTACATTCCTTATCACCAATTATAATTTTTAACGTTGATATCTATTTCACAGATCAATTTTGAGCAGAACATGTGAAGACTATATACAACTGAAGGAACATAAAATTATTTCAAAATGAGAGGAGGATCTGAGCAAGCTTAAGGTTTTGATTTATTTCAACAAACCCCTTTCAACCCATTGTCCGGGTGTCCATCAGTTTCCAATACATTAACATAGGAAACAAACCCACAGAAACTAATGTTCTCATTGTAATAATTGTGACTTTTTTTCAGGAATTATCTAGTGGGAGATGATACGCATGATCCTAACATTCTGCATGCCAGGGCGTCCATATTACACCCAGGCTGGCTAATGGAGGGAAGGAGAACCTCAAATTACCTGGTGAGCCATGGAAGTGGAGGCCAGGTGGGAATCTCATGCATTAAATCAGGATGGCATTTTATTTATCTTAGATCTTCTGTGCTAGGCCGAACTGTCTGAAACAGATCAGATCCTCAATAAGTACAGATATATCACAAAAATAAAACATTTATGACTTAAGAAATGATTTATGTATGCACCTGTTTTTTCCTCAAATTGTTCATTCCTCAAGGCTATGTGGCCGTCTCCCGTAGTATTTGCTGAAGTGATCTCAATTTTAACCAAAAACTAATCCTTGAATAGAATAGAGTCTGGTTGGCCGGGCACGGTGGCTCACCCCTGTAATCCCAGCACTTTGGGAAGCCGAGGTGGGCGGATCACAAGGTCAGATCACAAGGTCAGAAGATCGAGACCATCCTGGCTAACACGGTGAAACCCCGTCTCTACTAAAAACACAAAAAAAACTAGCCGGGCGAGGTGGCGGCGCCTGTAGTCACAGTTTCCGGGACGCTGAGGCAGGAGAACGGCGGGAACCCGGGAGGCGGAGCTTGCAGTGAGCTGAGATCCGGCCACCGCACTCCAGCCTGGGCAGCAGAGCCAGACTCCATCTCAAAAAAAAAAAAAAAAAAGAATAGAGTCTCGTTAATAAGGGCAACCTCTTACAACAGAGCTGAAAACTCAACAAGCCAGAAGCTCACATAAGTGGGTATTATGATTTCTTCGGACCCGAGATAGCGCCGGAAAACTCACTTTTCTTTCTTTCTTTTTTTTTTTTTTTTTTTTTTGAGACGTTGTCTCCCTCTGTCGCCCAGGCTGGAGAGCAGTGGCGCGATCTCTGTTCACTGCAAGCTCTGCCTCCCGGGTTCACGCCATTCTCCCGCCTCAGCCTCCCGAGGAGCTGGGACTAGAGGCACCGCTGCCACACCTGGCTAATTTTTTTTGTATTTTTGGTGGAGACGGGGTTTCACCCTGTTAGCCAGGATGGTCTCGATCTCCTGACCTAGTGATCCGCCCGCCTCGGACTCCCAAAGTGCTGGGATTACAGGCGTGAGCCACCAAGCCCAGCCAAAAACTCACTTTTTAAATCCTAGTTGAAACTATTTCTAAATGTGCACTTGCAGTCTCCTTGCAGATTTAAGTCTGGAGGAGCCTAATTGTGTCTTTCTTTGGTAAGGCGTCTGCACAATAATGTTCTTCAAGACAAGAGAGCAGAGATTTCTCCGTTCTCCTCCCACCCTCTCTCCTCCATCTAGCTGACACAACATGAAGAAAGCTTTAACTGTGAAATGGGAAGGAGCAGATGGGTGAGGAATCCTCTGAATTCAGGTGAAACACAGTAATTAATAGAGTTTTAAAGTTCCCACGACAGCCAACTGCATTCAGCATTTTCCAAACTAAAATAAAGGTATCTTGTTGGATGGCACTGATGCTTGGTGGACAGAGTGAATTCCATTATTCATGGAGGTGGCTTCAGATCTGTGGATTGAGATGAAGTAAGATTTTTCTCGGCCTAAATTTGGGACTTGTGATCTGAAAAAGTCAAGTATAAATACGAGGACATCTGTTCTCTTCCCTGAGTATAGAAGCATTCTCAAGCCTATACATATATAGACATATTTATAAATATCTAAACCTAGGCCAAAAATAAAAAGTCTCTCTGCACCCTGGAATTCCTTTTGGGTTTATCTTCTGTCACCTACGTATCAACTGGAAGAGTAGTCTAGTTCAGAGTTTGGGTATTCTCTGAGAGAATTTCCAACAGCTATAATCTCTTTCACATGGTTTTAAGTTAATGTCTGAAAAATTTCATTACAAATTAAAATAGTTACAAGGAATATAATTTCTCCTGGTCATATTGACATTAATAAATAAACTATATATCACTCTTTTAAATGTATCCAATTAAACATAAATACCATATGGAATTCATGTTTACCTTCATCTATTTAAAAAAAGGCACGAACAAGCCCTCTAACAATTAAAATACCAGTTCTTTTTTACTGACACATAATAGCTCTATGAATT
This sequence comes from Colobus angolensis palliatus, assembly GCF_000951035.1. Taxonomy (NCBI): domain Eukaryota; kingdom Metazoa; phylum Chordata; class Mammalia; order Primates; family Cercopithecidae; genus Colobus; species Colobus angolensis. The sequence goes on from NW_012120932.1 coordinate 4,665,798, forward strand.
TTCTGTGATAATTTAATACATTCCTGTAATCAAATCAAAGTAATTTGGATATCCATCATTAAATATTTGTCTTTTCTTTATGATAGGGACATTTAGATTATTCTATTCTAGCTATTTTGAAATGTACGATTGGTTAATATTAACTCTAGTCACTCTATTGATCTGAAATTGTGTTTTTGTTCCATTTCCTACATGGCATTTAACATTAATGTAATTTACTTTCATGCTTGAAAGTCTTTTATTTATAGCCCTATGATACTCTTCTACAACAAATATATAAAGTAGACACAAGTTGAAATGTATTGATTTTATTTTCTGTGACCACGGGCTCTCAGTGTTAACAACTTTCCTTCTGGATTACATTAATGTTACATGTATGATTAGACCATAATCAATTGGTCTGAACAACATAAACACAATCTACATTGCAATTAGCAATCTTTAAACATAAAAAGTAAGTATTTCCTGGGAACACATCTCAATGAAGTGCATGGTGACTGCACTAAAGGAGGTATCAAATTTCCTTTGGTTGCCAGGAAGATTTTGTAGGCTGGGGCAATGTTACACAGGAGGACTCTGGATGGGCTCAGGGGGATTAGGAAAGTGGAGTAGGAAAGGAGAACCTTCAACCAGAAGTACCTTCTTTTGCAGGTGACTATTAAAAGGTACCAATTTTACCACCTGCAGAAATTGAGGATAGGGAAGTTAATTTCCTGCAAATGATCTGTTCCTGTGTCTCCCATGAAACGCCTCTGCATATCCCCTGGGGATGCATATCCCAGTTTGAGGACAACTGATCTAAACCAGGGAACCTCCAGCAGCATGAGGTTTTCAATCCAATGCATTCTAGGAACAACATATTAGAACTACTAGTTGAATTTATTTTTATCAAAAAATGAGATGGTAATTTTACTTTACTAATATTTAATATGTTAGGATTGACACTGACTCTGTATGTTGGAAGGACTCTGGTTTTCTGAAGAATGCAATTCGCACCAGTTGTTCACTCAGCATTTTAACATAGTTGGCCTGTGCCCAATTAAGTGGATTAATGCATCTTATTATTTAGTTTAACTAAATATGAACATGAACAAGTAAGCTTAAAGAGATAGTCGAAAAGAAACCAAGGATTGAAGATAATTCTGGTAAGACAAGCACAAGCAACTAACGAGAAGACGAAGCAGTAATGTTTCCCTGCCCTTGCAGCCCTGAGACTGTGCCAAGCCCACTTTCCCATCCATCTGCTCTTTACTAATTTCCAGTCCAAAAGTTCATCATCTCTTGTCAGGCTAACAGGAAAGCAGCTTAAGTGATTTCTACCTTCACATCTGGCTAGTTCCCACCGTCCCTAATACCAGACTCAGGTCCCTGACTCCGATCACTCACTTCCCTGTTCCACTACAGCGTTTGGTGGCTCCTAGCACAGAAAACAGCAACTTACCTTCTCATTACCTACCCAGGGGCCCCTGCAACCTGGTCACAGGTGATATTCCTAGAAGGTGGTCTCTTCCAACTGCCCAGGAATCACACTACCTGACCCGGGTGCACTCACTGGCCCCTCTGCTGGACAGGCATTTTATCATCTCTCCTCTCTCTGCAATCCTCCAACTCCTCCTACCCATTCTCACATTCAGCTCAGGGCCTTATGTCCTAATCACTCAGCACACTGAAGTAATCAGAAGAGGATGTGCACACATTCCCCACTTCCCATCTGCACCCACATGTGCTGCCTTCCTGCTAGTCACTGCAGGTGGAGTCCCCATGCTGCAGTCTAAAGCCAGCCCTGCCCCTGTGCTCTAGATCCCATTTTTTTTCTTGCCTACTCAAGTACAATCATCCACTGTATAACAATGTTTCAGTCAAAAATGGACTTCATATATGACAGTGGTCCCATAAGATCATTATCCTTTATATTTATTGTATCTTTTCTATGTTTAGATACACAAGTACTTCCTACTGTGTTATAATTGCCTATAGTATTCAACTTGCTAGACAGATTTATAATTTAGGAGCAATAGGCTGTACTATACAGCCTAGGTGTGTAGTAGGCTATGCCATCCAGGTTTGTGTAAGTCTACTCTGTGATGTTCCCACAATGAAGAAATCACTTAACAATGCATTTCTCAGAATATGTCTCTGTTGTTAAGTGATGCATGACTATATATTATTCTAGCAATTTCTGCCTCTCTCCTCCTTATCCCCTAACCACACACACAGACACACACATACACATACACAGACACACACACAGACACACACACACAATCATTACCATCAACAAAGATGCCTTTCGTTTTTCCGATTATTTTTTGAAAAGTTTCACTGGGTTTGGAACGGATGCTGTTTGCCGTCTGCCCTTACCTCTTCAGCACACATGGACCCCACTTCCACCTGTCAGCAACTATTCTTCAGCCCAAGGCTTGCTTTCTTCTGCCTCAATTTTGCCCCAACCCACCCACAGCAGGCCAAAAGTGCCAGTCAATTCACATTCCCTGGAACACCCTCCAACCAACAGCTGACAGGCGTTGGCAGATAAGCACCACATCTCCAATTTTCCTCTGCTGGGACAACATGGCAGACGTTGGGGGTGTTCTATTCCCAAAGCTTCCCTGTAGGATTGAGCACCATCACCCAAAATGAGAGCTGGTGGTAAATCCTCCTTATAAAGAAGGCTGCTTCCCTACTCCAACTTCCCACTCCCCTGCCCATGTGCCCTGAACATCCCAAATAAGCCCAGACAGGGATGGAATCCCAGTTCCCTCTCCACATACGGTTCCAATTCCCCTCTCTCCTTTACAACAAAATTCCTCAAAAGCATGGTCTCTTATTGGTGCCTACAATTCCTGTCTTCCCACCCTCTCTTAAACCCACAGCAAGCAGGCTTTCCCACTCACGTCCCACTGAAATGGTTCATGCTGAGGTAACAAGGGCCGCCATGTTGCTGAATCCAGTGGTCCAATCTCAGGCCTCTTCTTAGCTGGCCAGTCAGCAGCATGTGACTTAGATGATTCTTCCCAAAGCATTTTGTTCATTTGGCCTCCTGGACACCAGGGCTCCTGGTTTGCTGGCGTCCTCACTGGACACACGTCCTCAGTCTTTTTTGTCGGTTGCTCATCTTCCTGACCTCTTAGCATTGGAACCCCCAGGGCTCAGGGCTCAGTCTTCTTTTCTCTACATATACATCTACCTTTAAGTCTTTAAATACATTCTAAACACTGAAGATCCCCAGAATTTATATCTTCAGACATGATTCCCACTTGACATCCACTTGGATCCCCAATAGATATTCAAACATAACATTTCCAAACCTGAACCAGTCTTCCAGCTCACGTGTCACCTTTCCCACCTATGCAGATGATAGCTCCCTTCTTCCCAAGGCCCACACTAAAATTCTTCCATTCAACTTTGGATTACTCCTTTTCTTACATGGAACAAATCCTGATCAGTCCTTCAGAATATACACAAAATGTGACCCCTTACAATTCACCAGTATTCATTACCTGGATTATTCCACCAGCCTCCTGAGCAGTTTCTCTATGTCCACGTGGCCTCCTTAAAATCTTTTCTTAACACAGCAGCCAGAGTGATCCATTTATACTTAAGTCAGATCATGCCACCCTTCTGCTCAAAAACCCCCCAACAGCTCCTCTTCCCATTCAGAATAAAAGCCAAAACCCATAATGGTCTTTAAGGCTCAACACAACTGAGCCTCCCTGATGAGCTCAGTGGAAGTTCTCCAGTGCTTGAACTTCATTCTAGCCGTTGACCACCTTCTTTCTGTGAACACAACAGCCTGCTCCTGCCCCAAGGGTCTGCATTTGCTGTTCTTTCTGCCAGAGATGTTCTTCCATTCAATTCTGCTTCTCTTATACTATAATATTTACTTATTTATGCTATTTACAATCTGCCTCTCCTGACTAGAATGTTGGTTTGTGTTTTCACAGCTACAGGAGAGCACCTGGAAAAAGATCTGATACAGAGCTGATATTCAATAATAAGAATATGGAGTGAATGACTTTGTCACCCTTTTTATTCCCAACATCCTAATTTCCAGTTAAAATATATTACTCCACTGCCTCAAACATGCCCTCAATCTGTTAACACTCTTTTGCTCATGTCATTTTTTTTTTTTTTTTTTTGAGTGGGAGTCTCACTCTGTCAGTTGGAGTGCAGTGGTACAATCTCAGCTCACTGCAACCTCTGCATCCCAGGTTCAAGCCATTCTCCTTCCTCAGTCTCCCGAGTAGCTGGGTCTACAGGCGCCCACCACCACACCCAGCTAACTTTTTGTATTTTTTAGTAGAGACAGGGTTTCAGCATGATCGCCAGGACGGTCTCGATCTCCTGACCTTATGATCTGCCCGCCTCGGCCTCCCAAAGTGCTGGGATTACAGGCGTGAGCCACCATGCCCGGCCCTCACTCATGTAATTTTCACCATTTCCAAAAACCATCTCCTCATTAATATAGAATCCAAGTTCACATCCTTTGTGAAGCCCAGGCAGAAGTCATCTCTCTCTTTCTGGCTTCTAAAGTCCTTTTACTTTGTCTTTCTATTATGTATAACAATCATTTACAACTGTTGTAACGTCCTTAACAGCCTTATTTGCCGTGGCTTGGGTGTGTGTGTAGTTTTTGTTTGTTTTGTGCACAGCGCCTAGCACAGGTTCCAGTCTCTAGCGGGTATTAACAGATGTTTGGAGAAGCGGAGGCTCAGAAAGGTTAAGTGGCTTGCCCAGTATCACTGAGCTGCTTCAGACAGTTTTGAGACCTCAGGTTGAGTGTCCTAACTCTACATTCAGTGGCCTTTTTACCTCCCGCAGCTTACATATCTTATTAACGTCAAAAACGTAACACACCACTAAAACATTTCCATTGCACAGGATGTTAATAGCCATCATCTGGACTTCTGCAGTAGAAGGAAAGGACCTGCATTGTTTCTGTTTTCTGTTTAACCTCAGAGAACCCATGAATACCAAAGAACTTCCCAGAATTCCCAAACTTTAATATGCATACAAATCACCTGGGCATTTGTTAAACTGCGGGATCTGCAGTAGATCTGGGACAGGGCCTAAGAAGCTACAGGTTCATCGGTAATGTCAATGCTGTTGACGAGAGTGCGGTTATACACAACCATTCGTTAAGCTCCATTCCCCAGTTTCCCGAAGGAACAAAGAAATTCAGGCAATGATTTACCATCTTGGCCATGTGTTGGAATTACAAGGAAGCTTTTAAAAACACCACTGATGTCTGAGTTCTGCCTCCTCAGATTCCAGTTTAGTTGGCCTGGGAAGCAGTCTGGACATTGGAAGTTTTTAAAACTCTCGGATGAATCTAGTCTGCAGCCAAGGCTAAGGACCACCGTTATAAGTGATTTGCTTTATGATTGCAGTGGGAATGCTGAGGACAGACATTCAGGCCACATAATTCAGGCCAGTACCCACCTGAGACCAGAGTGGACTCAACTTCAGAGCTGCTACTCCTCTACCAAAAGTGATAAACAATTAAAAAAAAAAAAAAACTCTATTATACAGCTGCTATGTATCAGGCAACGTTTTGAACCCTTTATAAATATTGTCTTACTAACCCCTCACAACATGCTGTACAAACTATTATTCTCATTTCACAGGTGAGGAAACTGAGGGATGGGGAGATCAATTAATTTGCCTAAGAACATTATTCAAGATTCCAACCCAAGTAATACGGCTCTTGGGCCCATGCATTTAACCAGGAAGCTCTCCTGCCTCCCCACCAACAATATTCCACAGGTCCTGTTAAAAGCTGAACTGAATAGCCAATTTTACCTGCTCGCTTTACCATGAGCTATTGTGTTTTTGACCTATCACAGAGGAGAGGACAGCCTTAGAGATCTTTATGGTCCCCTCTGTGTTTAGCATCTAGTAACTAATTAGCGAATATTTGTTGAATTTAAAAGGAAAAGATGTATCTGGATGAGAAAGAGTTCTAAATTGTCACCACTCCTATAAGTCAAAAATCAGACTTTCCCCAACTGACAGGGCTCTGCTTCTTCAAACAGGCCAAAGAGCCCAGCCAGAGACTAGGATCAGCAACAGATCATGCCACTGCACTCCAGCCTGGGCAACAGAGGGAGACTCGGTCTCTCAAAAAAAAAAAAAAGTTATACGGCTGACGTAATAACGGAATCAGTCTCTTTTTTTCCACTTGCACGAGGCAGAACGCAGAAGTACTGCAGATATCCCCCGTGTTCCACAAGCCCCATCTGATCACTGACCTGCTGGACTATTTGAAGAGCCTCTGATTGGTATCCCAAGCCCAGTCTTCTCTCCTCTGATTCTGCCTTCTCTCAGGGCTGATGGTGTCGCCCTTCTTTTACAAATCTCCTGTGGGTTCCCATGGCTGCAGAGTATATGTGATGCCATAGCTCAGCATCCAAGGTCTTCACAATGTGGCTGACCCGCCTTTTATGCCTCCTCTCCTCCCCGTCTCTTCCCCACTATCCTCCCTTCATCTACCCCCAAATGCAGACTCCATGCTCCAGCCAAAACGCACACTCACTGCCCACTGCCATCCTAGAGTGCACCTCCACCCCTCTCTTCTTCTGTAGTCAAAATCCCACTCTTCTTGCAAGACCCAACTCATACATGCCCCACCACATGAAACACAGAGCAGGGAATCTCACCAGCATCACTCTCTCCTCCCCTGTCCTCCAAGGCAGCCTGTAGAGACCTCATGACCACACCTGCCACAGAGAGGCTTGGGATTCTAACAGTTGCTACATGTGAGCTCTCTAGGGACAAGGATGCATCGTATTTCTCTCTGCTTCCCGGGCACCTGGAGCAGTGCCTCACACAGGTGTTTGGTAAACTTTTATGAACCCAAATTTGCTAGGTATAATGCATGTTTATGTCCCTGAAACACTGTCCTGCTGGAATGCCTGCAGAATGCTCAGTGTAGTCTTTAATGAGAGTTGTATGAGCTATTTACTGTTTCACTAATCAAATCTCAAAAATTACTAACGCAGCCAAAACACAAGAAAAGAATATAAGCAAATTATCCAATAACCAAGATTTTTCCTCTCACTCTTGTAAGAACTCTGAATTCATTATGGCACATCTCTTTTAGAATCTACAAACCAGCCCAAGGGGCAATGAACCCATTAAAAAAAAAAAAAAAACAGGAGAAAGGCAAGTGTTTGTAAAGCCATTCCAGCACAGGGCTGGACACATTTCACACCATGAATCCAAAATGTGTTCTCTCTAGAGATCATGCCATTTCTGAGTGTAGCCAAGGCTTGAATCCCTGCTTCCCTCCTTCACTTTGCATTTTCTCAATTTCAGACCATTAAGAGCTGAGAAAGGGGTTCAAATATCACCAAATGCAAAATGTACTGAAGAAGCGATTTACAATGATTTACATTCTCAAGAAATCCAGTCTCTGCTTTCCAGGGGACTTCCTCCAGGGTATTAGTCTGCCTGTCACCCTCCAGATTCCTTGGCCTTTACTAAATCAGTGCTGGCTATCTGGAAGTGACCCCCACCTCCCTGGCATTTCAGCAACTACAGCCAATTTTATCTTCTTGCTTTACAATGAGCTATTGTGTTTTTGACCTATCACAGAGGACAGGACAGCCTTAGAGATCTTTATGGTCCCCCCTGTGTTTAGCATCTAGTAACTAATTAGTGAATATTTGTTGAATTTAAAAGGAAAGAATGTATCTGGATGAGAAAGAGTTCTAAATTGTCACCACGCCTGTAAGTCAAAAATCAGACTTTCCCCAACTGACAGGGCTCTGCTTCTTCAAACAGACCAAAGAGCCCAGCCAGAGACTAGGATCAGCAGCAGGAATGATGATTAGAAAATGTGTCAATGCACATCGCTTGTATATGATGGCTGCGTAAAAAAATCAATCAACTTCCAAAATATCAACAGTAGCTTTGAATATTTTGGTGGGACTTTGCCTTTATTTCCTCGGTGAGTGGGCTGAGCTCAGCAGGGAGGAAGGGCAAAGGGATTTTGTCGGTTTTTTTTGGCTCTCAGAGGTTTTTTCATATCCCATACTCTTCTCAATGACTATGAATTCTGAAAGCAAAGTTAAACCATGATACATTATTATTTTTTTCAATTTCTCCCAAACACTACAGGTGAATTTATACTTAGGCAAAAGGAAGCCAAAAAGTGCCAGAAACTGCTGGGCTCTGGGGAAAGAGCTGGAAGGCTGGAGTTTTCCAGGGGACAGAGGAAGAGAAAAGCAATGAACATGAGGAAATGTTTTGTAATCTAGTTGAAAAGTACAGTGAAAAGGGGCAAAAAGAAGTGCAGATAAGCTCTCTTAGTCCATGGGAGACAGGAGCGTGAAAGAAGTATCAGGAAGGGGATTCCCCAAGGAAATGGCATCTGGGCAGAGTGAAAGTTAATTCTGTATTGAAGTTCACCAGATCATCTGGCCAAGTCATTAAAAGAGAAATTCAAAGAGAGAATAAACATATGGGGAAAACAACTAATTACACTGACAAATGTCAATCAAAGTATCAACAAGATATTATTTATCTCAAATATGATATTAACAAAAATGAAGGTCTTTAGTGATAACCAGAGTTCGCATGGATATGAGAAATGAACCCTTCTATACATTGGCAGTCAGGATATACATTGGGCAAACTGTTGTCAAGAATCATATGGTAATTTTGTGTTTCTGGCATTTGTTGTCTTTCTGTGGTAATGGATTAACAAGAGTGTGGGTTACATGGGTATATGTGTTTGTCAGACTCGTCAAACTGTATACATAAGATGTGTGCATTTCACTGCTTATAAAGTAAACTTCAGGCGGGGCACAGTGGCTCACACCTGTAATCCCAGCACTTTGGGAGGCCAAGGTGGGCAGACCACAAGGTCAAGGGATTAAGACCATCCTGGCCAACATGATGAAACTCCGTCCCTACTAAAAACAGAAAAATTAGCTGGGCATGGTGGCGCACACCCATAGTCCCAGCTACTCAGAAGGCTGAGGCAGGAGAATGGTTTGAACCCGGGAGGTGGAGGTTGCAGTGAGCCAATATCACGCTACTGCACTCCAGCCTGGTGACAGAGTGAGACTCTGTCTCAAAAAAAAAAAAAAAAAAAAAAGTATACTTCAATAGGTGCAGATAACTCAGGTATTGGCTAATATGGACCTAGTAGAATGAATATGATTTTTCTGTTGAATGCAATATTAGGCAGTCAGTTAAAAGAATGGCAACTAGGAGGGTACACATAAATACCAAGCAGAGCAATGTCTCTCAAGTGTAGCATGCATCAAATCACCCAGAGCGCTTGTGAAAACATGGATTGCTGGGCCCCATCCCTAGAATGTCTTATTCAGTACATTTAGGGTGGGACCCAGGAATTTAAATTTCCAGTAAGTACCCAGCTGATACTGATGCTGTGGGTCCAGGGAGCACATTTTGAGAACCACCAAGTTAGAGAAATTCCTACTGGGTGTTACTTCCCCAGAATAGGCTCATAAAGCCTTCCTCCTCTCTCACTCCCTCTTCTTCCTCCTTATTATCACATTCATCATCATCATCATTATCATCACTGCCATCACCACCGTCACTACAGAGCAGGTGCAGAGAGAAGGCCTGTACATACTAGCTGTGGCTCATGCAGACACACAAGGGGAAGCCTTATCTGTCTCTTTCACAATCCCAAACGACTTTGTTTCTAACTAAGCCCTGAAATTACCTGATTGTGTATAGCTTCCCTTTTGCATTGTAAAGATCTTGAGTGTATGAATCCATTCTTTGTAACAACAGACCTGTGGCAAGTACAGAGTTGACTGTCCTTTCCAGGAGACCTGCGCCCCTGCCAGTTGCCTGACAACCTGTCAGTCACTCCTTTCCGTGTCTAGGATGCAAGACCCACAGCTCTAACCTGACCCACAGGACCCTTTAGGGAGGGCCTGCTCCCTTGACAGCTTCTCTACTGGACTCAGTTTGAGCTGCTCGCCACACCCATCTTCTGTTAGAGCTTCCAGGGCTGCATGTCCTCATCTCCCCTCGGAGACTGATAACTGCCAGGCAGGGACCCTCCTTCCTGCCCTGGTCCTTCACTTTCATGTCTGTTTTAGACTTCAACTCCTCCAGAAGGCCTCCCATGATTAAGCATCACTCTCCCACATACCCACATGCTAGTCTCCCTCTTGCAAAAAGGTCTCATCGTATCACTTGACACACTAAATGTTACTTCAATTTGTGTATCTGTCTGTCTGTCTTTCCCACTAACACATAAACTCCATGAGGGCAAAGATCCCATCTTTTAGCTCACCATAGTATCCCAAGAGCTCAGTACTGATGTTCCACATCCCTTTTTTAAAAAAATAGGATAGAATAGGCTGGCGCGGTGGCTCAAGCCTGTAATCCCAGCACTTTGGGAGGCTGAGACAGGCGGATCACGAGGTCAGGAGATCGAGACCATCCTGGCTAACACGGTGAAACCCCGTCTCTACTAAAAATACAAAAAACTAGCCGGGCGAGGTGGCGGGCGCCTGTAGTCCCAGCTACTTGGGAGGCTGAGGCAGGAGAATGGCGTGAACCCGGGAGGCGGAGCTTGCAGTGAGCTGAGATCCGGCCACTGCACTCCAGCCTGGGTGACAGAGCGAGACTCTGTCTCAGAAAAAAAAAAAAAAATAGGATAGAATAAATATTTCCTCTTTTTCTGAGACAGGATCTCACTCTGTTGCGGAAGCTGGAGTGCAGTGGTGTGACCACAGCTCACTGCAGCCTCAACCTCCCAGTTTCTCAGGTGATCTTCCCACTTCGGCTTCCCAAGCGGCTGGGACTACAGGTGCATGCCATTGCACCTCACTAATTTTTGTATACTTTTTTTTTTTTTTTTTTGGTAGAACTGGAGTCTCACCATGTTGCTCAGGCTGGTCTCGAACTCCTGGGCCCAAGTGACCCACCCACCTCAACCTCCCAAAGTGTTGGGATTACAGGCGTGAGCCATGGCACCCAGTCAAGAAATATTTCAAGAAGAAAAATATGTCAATGAAATAAAAAACGCATTAAAAGCTTCAAATCATGCCTAAGGATTCCTAAGAGCCTACTTTCTACCTCTCCTCTAATCTTGATTCACGAATTTGATAGAATATTTTTACAGACACCAAAAATTCTGACCTTTTGATTATTGATTAACGTCAAGAGGCTTTGGCTGGTGAGTGTTGCCGGTTTTAACAGGCATCACAATAAAGTCTAAGTCTTTTTCATTATCCCTCAATGTATTTCAGACCCCTGGACAGTATGACTGAGGAGATTCAATCTGGAATTTCCACGCCTTTGGTTTCACTACCAACTCTTTGACGCTTGAGGATCACGTGGGGCCACCAAGCTCCTGCAGACTGTGCACCTTGGATTCCTTCCTCTTCAAACCTCTGGTTTTAGATCAGAGGAACCAGAATCCCCCCAAAACACTGCAGCAACTTACAAGGCCATACCACGAATTAGGAACAGAGCAGATCAACTGCAGTCCCAGTCATCTGAATGGCAGGTTCTCTGCAATGTGTTCCCTGTTTCCTACCTTCCGGTGACAATTTCTGAAAAAAGAACATAACTAATTTGATATGTTCTGTACTAGATTTCCATTTTCCTTTCATACAATGCAATTTACTTTCCTTTGGTTTTCAACGCCGATGTTTAATTCTTATAAATTCATTCTAATGGGTTTTTTTCCCACTACATGATGAAGAGCTGTGAGCTCTGGAGGGATACACTGGACGTAGACACCACATTTTGTTTATCCATTCACCCATATGGAGTTGGAGACTTGACTGGCTTCCACCTTTCAGCTACGGTGAATAGTGCTGCTATGAACATGGGTCAAAGTATTATTTTTAAACTGCTAATTTCCACCAAGGCAGGTAAGAGCCAATGCACATCCACTTCAGTTGGAGATTTCAAGACAAGAGAAACACCTGATTGCCAGAGACTGCATTTTAGATGCAAAAGACTTCAAAAGGTTTCTGTCTTCCCATGACTCCCTTTAGATGGCTCCACCCTTCCTCATATTCCAGCTTCCTGCATACACCCCAATAACTGTGGGTTCCACCTTTTCCTCTGGCTCCCTCACACCTTCTACCAGAACTGTTCATTAAGGAATCTGTATTTCTGAAACCAAGACAGCCTCAGCTCCAGAGGGGCCTAAGGTGATGTAAGCAGTGGGGACGGCAGTGCCCAGAAGCTTTCAGACACAGCTGAGCAGTCATAGCTTCTGTGACTGCTGACACAGCCCAGGGCTCCTGTGTCATCTGTCCCTGCCTCGCTCCCAACACTCACTTACTTCCAGTTAACTCCAGCTAACTGATGACATCCAGTATCCAGTGACTAGGAATAACCTGAGCTACGGATTGCAAGCCAAGCAAAGGCTGTGTTTGTGTGGGGAGAAAGTGGTTGCCTGGAGAGGAAAAGCTATTGGGTGGCTTTTATTAAATTTCTTCTATTTTAGGAATAGAAAGATTAAAGGAAATAAATCATGACCTTCACAAAATCCTTCCTTATTATGTTGACATCCTATAATCCTGTTACAAATTACAAACGAGGTGTTTGGGTGCAGAGCAGGCCTGGGCCCAGGTCTGTGGATAGTGGTGCTCAGCTGCATCCCACGGTACAGGCAGACAGACAGTCTGGGCTCCTGGCCTTTTCCCTCTTGTTTCTTGATGGTTTGACCCCAGAGTGTAGGGCAAAGAGACCTTCAGATACAAGAAATGTTTGGATGCAACTGCCTTGGAAATCTTTCCTCAAATGCACTGATGAAAGGAAAAACACATATCTCATACTGCAGTGGCTGTGGGAACATGTCCTGGAGCCGCCATGTCAGCTGAAGAGCAGAGATCAGGCAGCTAGTGCGGGCCACGTGCAATTGTAAGACTCGATTGCAACATGCTCATCCGTGTTCCTCTGAACTAAAGAAAATGTGTAATTTTTTTCTATCTCATTGATAAATATTTCTGACACTTTCGATGTTAAAAAGAACTGACAGGTGATGAGTGGAGTACGCTCTTCCATTAGTTTTAATATTTTTTGAAGGTAAGTTTTATGTCTATGTGAACTCCTGCTAATATATTTATTTTAGGTTGTGAACTTCAGTCATAAAAAATAATAAAAATTTTTATTTTCCAGGCTTCTGTTTATGATGAATTTACCATTATAGAAGACCCACTGGGAAGCTGTAAGAGATATTTTATTTAGATTTTTGTGGAGGTATTACATATTCTTAAAATATTGTGGTCCTCAATCATTTTCAGGCTCAATAATTTTTTTAAAGCCAACAAGAAAAGAAAGGCAAAGATGATGAAGTAAAAATCAGCAATACCATGGCCTAAAAGCTCCAGCAGAAAACCCCTGTCTGGGCCTCAGCTATGGTCACTGATATGAATGGGAGCTGGGGCTAGAAAGTCACCCTCTTCCAAGACCTGGGGGCTGGACACTGCCCCTTGTGTGGAGAGGGTCCCACTGCAGCCTGGGGAAGTTGTTCCATGAAAGACAGTCAGTCTCATCCAAGCTCAGGATCTGAAAGGTTTATGGGTTTAAAAAAAAAAATGAGAAAATGAATAGACAATATTTTGTCATTATTTTCAAATGGATATAAACTATAAAGAAGAGAATATTGCCTAAAAGCATTTAGGGGAAAAAGAGGAGTTTTTATTTCATGGGAGAAACATTTTATTTGTTTCCAAATGGGTTTTTTTCCTGTGGGCCAGGCTAATATTGTGATTAAATTGTAATTTTTTAAAAAAACAGGCAAAACGGCCGAGCACAGTGGCTCATGCCTGTAATCCCAGCACTTTGGGAGGCCGAGGCGGGTGGATCACAAGGTCGGGAGATCGAGACCATCCGGGCTAACACAGTGAAACCCCGTCTCTACTAAAAATACAAAAATTAGCCAGGCCTGGTGGCAGGTGCCTGTAGTCCCAGTTACTCCAGAGGCTGAGGCAGGAGAATGACGTGAACCCGGGAGGTAGAGCTTGCAGTGAGCCAAGATCGCGCCACTGCACTCCAGCCTGGGCGACAGAGCGAGACTCTCTCAAAACAAAACAAAACAAAACAAAACCAAAAAAATGGCAAAACAATCATAATAGCAGATTCCTGTTTGGTTGTAACACACTTTCAAATAAGAGATACTTTCTTGGCATCTGTTACACGTCACAGCCCCTGGCAATGCTCTTTTTCCTGATGAAACTAGCCCTTTAAAACACTTGCATTAGGCCGGGCTCGGTGGCTCATGCCTGTAATCCCAGCACTTTGGGAGGCCGAGGCGGGCAGATCACAATGTCAAGAGATGGAGGCCAACATGGTGAAACCCCATCTCTACTAAAAATACAAAAAATTAGCCGGGCGTGGCGGCAGGCACCTGTAGTCCCAGCTACTGGGGAGGCTGAGGCAGGAGAATGGCATGAACCCGGGAGGCGGAGCTTGCAGTGAGCTGAGATGGAGCCACTGCACTCCTGGCTGGGCGACAGAGCAAGACTCCGTCTCAAAAAAAATAAAACAAAACAAAAAAATACTTGCATTAAACATTTTGTTAAACCACGATTTTTGGAGTTGAAATCACACAGAAGGAAGAAAAGAAGGAAGGGAGGGAGGATGGGAAGAAAGAAGGAAGTAAGGAAGTAAGGAAGGAAGAGGGGGAGAGGGGGAGGGAGGAAGGGAGGTCTCCGACTGTAAGCATTAAAATTCTTCCTACAGGGTTTATTAAGGCTCACATTGTGACCAGCCGGTTTCCCTGGTAGTTTATCTTTTAATCTCTAAATAAACAAATGAGATTTAACTGAGCAATACTATTAACACTATCAGGCTCCAAGACGATAAGATTATAGCCTCTAAGATCTCATGGCAATTTAGAGCTGATGGCCAGGAGACAGCAAGGGGCTGGGCATGGCTATTCTTGGTCACAGCATCACTGACTGGGTCCTCGAAGATGCCAGCAGGAGCAGGCCCTTTGTCCTTGGGCAGTTTCTAGTCTGCCCAGCCCACATCACCAGCCAGGACCATGAGCACCGTATGTCGGGGAGATGAGAGAGGGAGGTCGTGAGACTTTCTGGAGTACGACATGGAGATGTGTTGGTCCCAGAACTAATGCCAGTGTCCTCAGGAGCTGTGGGGTCTGTGTGCATGGAGCCTGAAGCCACAGGGATGGCGACTCTGGAGGGGTGTGTAGGTCCCTGCACCATTTCCAGGCTGGCTGCATAGCACCTGTGCTCCAAGGACCTCCCTGGGATTGTCTGTCATTATCTGACAAACTCATGCCATGGCCCTTATTTTATTATTTGCCCATTCAACACACATTTACAGAGCACCTGCTAAGTAGTTAATAAAGTCCTTACCCATGTGGAGCCTTCACTCGTGAATGCGTTCATTTTATTTTTGAAGTTATTACCATCATGATTATTACTGACACTCCCTAACCTGAGAATGCTGGTGTAAATTCTTTGATTTTTTTTTCTTTTTTGAGACGGAGTCTCGTTCTGTTGCCCAGGCTGGAGAGCGGTGGTGCCATCTCAGCTCACTGCAAACTCCACCTCCCAGGTTCCCGCCATTCTCCTGCCTCAGCCTCCCGAGTAGCTGGGACTACAGGCGCCGCCACCACACCCGGCTAGTTTTTTGTATTTTTAGTAGAGACGGGGTTTCACCGTGTTACCCAGGATGGTCTCGATCTCCTGACCTCGTGATCCGCCCGTCTCGGCCTCCCAAAGTGCTGGGATTACAGGCTTGAGCCACCGCGCCCGGCCGCTGCTGTAAATTCTACACCTGAGTGAGGCGCTTGTGTGTCACTCACTGTTAAGTCTAAAGGACCAGGAGCTCACGCTCCCCTCCTAGGCAGGGCCAAGCCTCCACAGACAGCGGCTGTTTCCTCCATACCCACCTTACTTCCGTTTCCTGTCTGTAAACCGGAGAGAAGGTGCTGCTCAGGGAAGCCCACAGGTTTCCCTCTGGTTTCGTGGGCAGAGTCCTCCCGCAGGGCTGTGGTGAGAGAGAAGCTCGGGCTACACATTCGGCTTCTGTGGTCCAGTGCAGTGTATCTTGGACACTTCAGGCCAGGGTGACCGCAGAGGATCATTTGGTACCGTCTTTCGTGAGGCTAGGGGAAATGAGTCACACATCAGGCACAAACCCCAGATGTGAAGAGCCAGCGTAGAATTCATGAGGCTTCAGAACACGAGGATCAGCCTTGGCCAGTGCACCCGTGATAGACGTTCATTAATTCCTTCCCTTTGTGAGGCAGCCCTGGAGAAGGCAGACCCCTCACCGTGCTGAGTAGGCCGGCCAGAGAGGAGCACAGGTGCACAGCATGAGAAGCAAGGTTGGGACTTCCCTATTCCGGCTTCAGTAAGAGCTGAGAACTGACAGGCAGCCCCCTGGCTGGGATGAGGCCTTTCTACCAGGCGGCTGGTCAGCAGGACCACTCCTGCCCACCTCCCTTTCATCCTGGGTAGGACCAGCAGTGCTGGCCCTGGGGAGAGAAGGCGGGATCTTTAAATAGAGCATGTTGGGAAACACTCCCTCCCCTGCTCTTACAGACATTATCCAAAGCTTCTCCTACTGGGGTGGTCCATGCGGTTGCGGCCGGCTGAACCTCTGATTCACTAGCTCCTGAAGCTGTATTGCCCTCAAATACAGTAAAGTCGGAGCACAACAAAGCTCCGCACAGCGGAGAGGGCATTCTCTGTAGCCCGTTTTTCCCCCACAGCAAGAAGCAGCCAGAGTGCAGGCATAGCAGAGATCAAGGTTTTGCACTAGGAAATGTGTGAACAAACCCCAAGGCTTCCACCCCTCAGCAAGATCCAGGACTGGGATCGATGGGCCCCAAAAGTCCTGAAGTCAGCAACGCTGCTAACAGCTGCTCCAGACCCCAGGGCGGCAGGGCCCCTCTCAAAGCAATCTGCCTCTGCTTCGCTGGCTGGGTGCAGAGGGTATAAATCAGCACAGTCTTTCACAAGCAGTTTCAAGTGCCAATCAAGCGCTATCGTGCTGCTCAAAGGCATAAGAATGATACAACGGACTCTGGGGACCCGAGGGGAAGAGTAGGAGGGTTCGAGGGATAAAAGACTGCAAATAGGGTGCAGTGTATACTGCTCAGGTGATACGTGCAGCAAAATCTCACAAATCACCACTAAATAACTTACTCATGTGACCAGATACGACCAGTATCCCAATAACTTATGGAAATTTTTTAAAATAATAATAATTTAATTTTGTTTTTGAGATGGAGTCTCACTCTATCGCCCAGGCTGGAGTGCAGCGGCAAGATCTCAGCTCACTGCAAACTCCATTTCCCAGGTTCGTGTCATCCTCCTGCCCCAGCCTCCTGAGTAGCTGGGACTACAGGCGCCTGCCACCACGCCTGGATAATTTTTTTGTATTTTTAGTAGAGACCGGGTTTCATCCTGTTAGCCAGGATGGTCTCTATCTCCTGACCTTGTGATCCTCCTGCCTCGGCCTCCCAAAGTGCTGGGATTACAGGTGTGAGCCACCACACCTGGCCAAAATTTTTTTTAATTCTTTTATATTATGCTTTAAGTTCTGGGATACATGTACAGAACATGCAGGTTTGTTGTATAGGTATACACATGCCATGGTGGTTTGCTGCATCCATCAACCCATCATCTACGTTAGGTATTTCTCCTAATGCTATCCCTCCCCTAGCCCCCACCCCCAACAGGCCCTACTGTGTGATGTTCCCCTCCCTGTGTCCATGTGTTCTCATTGTTCAACTCCCACTTATGAGTGAGAACATGAGGTGTTTGGTTTTCTGTTCTTGTGATAGTTTGCTGAGAATGATGGTTTCCACCTTCATCCATGTTCCTGCAAAGGATGTGAACTCATCCTTTTTTATGGCTGCATAGTATTCCATAATTTTTTTTAAAGGGCCATCTTGCTTCTGTGCCCCTCAGCCCAGTGACCCCACTGGAGGGATGGTGAGGATGGTGGAGTGTGCTGCTGAGTGTGTGGTGACCATCCTTCCCCAGTTCTTACCACGAGTCATGACTTACATACACCCAGCCACTAGCTTCCTTCTCACTCAGGACCTTGTGTGTAGAAGTTTATTTAATTGAAATTATAGCTTTTTGCATTGCTTAGTTTAGCCCAGATTAAGTGTTACTGGGCAGTGGATCTCATCAGGGGATGCCCTTTAGAAACATCAGGGAAGCTTTTAAAATCTTTCTTTTCCTGGACCCCATTCTCCTAGAGATGATCATTCAATTTGTCTGAGGATGGGAACCAGGAATGTGAATTTTAATAGCTCCCCAAGTATTCTGTGTAGCCAGGACTGAGTCCTTGTTTCATCTACAGTCAAACAGCTGTGTTAAGGGCAGTGGGGTCAGATCTAAGGAATGAGGCTCTGTGAGGCAAGCATCAATTTTCTCAAGTACAAAGAGGAAAGAAATGGAAATGGTGGCATGTAGATCCTAGGGTCATTGTGAGGGGGACATTAAATAATGCCTGCGCATTGCTGAGCTCAGTACCCATCTTATAGGAGGTGTTCAGTAAAGGCTTGACAAATAATTACAATTTCTACTTAGGAACATGAGTCATTTCTTCAGGGATAAGTTTAATAAGGTTATTTCTATTCATAGAAATATTACCAGGACTAACTTAAGGTAAGGTTGTTTGAACTTCCCAGGGGCAGACGGTTCCTGAATGTGAACTGTTCTTTCTCAGAGCTGCCCACCGTGGATGGCCAAGTGATTGCAGTTGCTCTCTCTTTAAAATATGGTTGTTCTCTGTCAAGGCTACATACTGGAATCACCTTGGGTGTCTTTAAAAAAAAAAATAGTCAAGTGGGGACTGCCCCAACAGTGGAGTCAGGAGCTCATCAAATCCTCTCCCCAAAAAACAATAATGAAATTTGACAAAATTGTCAAAAAAGTATTATTTGAGGAGCCTGAAAATCAGCCAACCACATCGATCAAATTGAGAAGCATTTATTCAAGGAAAACTACTAAATTGAAGGAGAGAACAGTGGGAGTCTGTGACCTTCAGCTCTACCCGGGCAGAGCGTTTGGTGGAAACCAGCAACTTTGCTGCCAGAGGGCACTCCTTTGATTTCAAGTGGAGCTCAGAAAATTCAAAACAGAAGAATGCAAACTAGGAAGAAATTAACAGTGAGATCCAAGAACACGCCAGCCACAGGAGACTTTGGTGAGCTCAGACAGTCTATGATGGTCTGGAGGCATGTACATAGCTGGGTCCCTGAGCAGGAAACCAGAAAGAATACTAGCTGTCCACTTATCCATGGTTCACGCTGAGGCCACATGGATACCCAAAAGAGACATGAGGAATGTGGCAAAAATCAAAATCCAGAGAACATTTGTGGACTGCTTAAATTTTGAATGCATTCTTCAACCACACAAAGATCCATCAACAAACAGTAGAAGACTTACTGGCTCAAGATGTTTGAGCACAAACCATGACCTATCATTGGTTGCCCACTAAGCTAAGCAGACAGAAGGGCAACCCCTAGAAAGCCAGGCTTAAAAAGAGAAGCAAGAATGAAAACTAAAAACTGAGCCTAGGCATTAGCAGTCACACACCATAAAAAAGAAAGACGCCAGAGATGAGCCCAAGCTAGTTACTAAACAAACAAGAACATGGTGTCAGCCAGGTGGGGTGTGGTGGCTCACACCTGTAATTCCAGCACTTTGGGAGGCTTGCTTGAGGCTAGGAGTTCGAGACAAGCCTGGGCAATGTATCAAGACCTCATCTCTACAAAAAAAAAAAATTAGTTTAAAAAAATTAGCCTGCCATGGTGGTATGTCCCTATAGTCCTAGCTACTTGGGAGGCTGAGGTTAAAGAATCACTTGAGCCAAGTAGGTTGAGGCTGCAGTGAGCTCTGATTGTGCCACTGCACAGCAGTCTGGGCAACAGAGTGAGACCCTGTCTCTAAAAATAAATATTATTTATTTATTTATTTATTTTTGAGACAAAGTCTCACTCTGTCACCCAGGCTGGAGCACAGTGGCCTGGTATCGGCTCACTGCAACTTCTGCCTCCTGAGTTTAAGTGATTGTCCTGCCTCAGCCTCCCGAGGCAGGAGATTACAGGCTTGGATTACAGGTACTGGCCACCACACCTGGCTAATTTTTGTATTTTTAGTAGAGACAGGGTTTCACCATATTGACCAGGCTGGTCTTGAACTCCTCACCTCAAGTGATCCGCCTCCCCTTGGCCTCTCAAAGTGCTGGGATTACAGGCGTGAGCCACCGCACCTGGTCTAAAAATAAATAAATTTTAACTAAAGAACGCAATTTCATAACTCCCCATGGTAATGTTGGGGACAGAGATTCTGCATCCCCAGGACCCAGCACAGTGCCCAGCACAATGCAGGTCTACAGAGAAAACATTTGTTTAATAAAAATGAAATCTTAAATACTTCATCCCCGATGTCCACTCCACCAGGCAGCAGTTCCAGTTGAGACTCCCCCACCTCCCCTCTTCTCCAAGACCAGACCTGAGACCGCCTTTTCTTCAGCATCTCTCCCTCCCACAAACACTCTTCTTTCAAATCCAGATAATTTATGGTTTTCATTTCCCTGCTTCTATTCAATTTTCCCTTAGAGTATGTCACCTCTGATTAAGAATCCCTATTCGTCATCATTATTACCCATCTTACAAGATCCATTTCTCAACCATCACTTCTCATCCTCTTCATCTTGTCCTGCTTGAGAACACTTTCCTGATTTAAAAGCCATTTATTTACAAGATTTCATTTACAATTTTCTTCAGGTAGGTCAACGGATACGCACACTCTGAGGATCTACATGTCCAGGAGTGTACATCTTTTGCCTTGACAGGCAAAGGATTTCTGGATCCTGGTTCATTTCCCTCAGTGAGCTAAAAAGTCTAGCCTGATTTCTTTTCTAAGTAACCTGTTATTTCTCTTCAGAATCTTAGCCACTTTTTCCCTTCGTCCTTATAATTCAGAAATTTCACCAGGATATTTCCAGGGGAGTTTCTTTGGTTTGTTTTTCATTAATTCTGCCCTGGGGATCAGTGGTTTTATTCAATCTAAATCAAAATTTTCTTAGGTTAGAAAAAGTTGCTCCTGGCTGGGCGCGGTGGCTCACGCCTGTAATCCCAGCACTTTGGGAGGCCAAGGCGGGCAGATCACGAGGTCAGGAGATTGAGACCATCCACAGTGAAACCCCATCTCTACTGAAAATACAAAAAAATTAGCCGGGCGTGGTGACAGGCGCCTGTAGTCCCAGCTACTCAGGAGGCTGAGGCAGAAGAATGGCATGAACCCAGGAGGCAGAGCTTGCAGTGAGCCAAGATCGCACCATTGCACTTCCGCCTGGGCAACAGAGCAAGATTCCGTCTCAAGAAAAATAAAGAAAAAAGAAAAAGAAAATGTTGCTCCTAACATATGCTGAAAAATCACTTTTCTTCCATCTGTTCCTTCTTCACCTTCTGACTCTCCCACTGTTCACATGGTATCACAGGATCTAAATTTTCACTCACACTTTCCTTCCTATCATGACTCGGTTTCATCCTCCAGGAACAGGTCTTTGGACCTCCTCAGTTACCACGCTCTTTTTTTCTATTGTATACTAATTTCTTTACGATTCCAGAAATCATGCTTTGTAAATGCCAGATTTTTTCTGCAGTTGTGTCTCCTTGAGCCGTCTTGTTACTCTTTTGCACAGAGTCTCCTCAGACGCTGGTAGCTGGCAACGTGTCCCATGGACAGGCGGCTTCATTATGTCTATGTCAGAATTGACTAGCAGCAGCCGTAGTTAGAAAGGAATGGTTGGGATTTGCATTTAAAATGAATTTTCACAACAAGCACGCAGCTCTTACCTAGCTTGGAAGCTGGGGGCGATAGCAGCAGTGGGCTGAAGTTGTGGGCTCGCTCAGCTTGATCTTCCTCCCACAAGCTGCTGAGTCCATTTGAATGGGCTGTTACTTCATTTGGTGGACTAGTTCTCCACCTCTACAAACACCAGGCTCTCTGTGCCGCAGAATGTAGCAGACCAACGCTGCCTTCTAGTGGCTTCATGGCCCCAGGAACCACGCATTCATCCAACCCTGACAACCTTCCTTACCCCAGCATCACTGACATCCAGCCAGTCCTTGGGTTGATGGGGTCCAGACACCTGGGAATATCTCATTTGCCCCTATTTTTTTTTACATGCCTTCAGGGATATGAAATATAACTGAAAATTGTACACTATCATCTCTCTAAAAATCTTTTATTAACTGGTATGTTCACAGCCTAATGTGGTAGCATTTTTCATTTATTTCTTTCTAGGGTCAAAGCTATGGACTTGTTCCCTCTTTCTCTTTATTGTTTTTCCAATCACAAAAGCAATATATGCCTAACAAAAGAAAAAGCAATACACTTTTTTACAAAGAAAAGATTAAAATTCTCCTATTTGCCCATACCTTTGAGATAATCATCATTAACAAACTTGGAATAGAAACATTAACTTCCCATTTTTATACACATATACACATTTCATATATACATATATATAATGTATATATATCATTCATATTGATGTGCATATAAATATGTTCATTTCACCAAGGCAAGTTCATACAACTCATATACACATGAATACTCCACGACTTGTTTTCTTTTATTTTTAGTTGAGAAGTAATAATTGTACATATTTATGGGATGTAGAGTGATATTACACATGTATACAATGTGTAATGATCAAATCAGGGCAATTAGCATATCTATCACCTTCAATATTTATCACTTCTTTATGTTGTGAACATTCAAAATCCCCCCAGAATAAGAAGTTTTATTTGGTAACTCTAAGCCTCTTCTTGTCCTAATGTAATAATTCTATCATGTTGTTGCCCTAAAGTCTGTGTAAGGGTGATGGGAATAAGTAAGGTAATAGGAATAATAAGCCGAATGGTTCTTACTCACAGAACGGGCTGATCCTGCGTCTTTCCAGCCCTGGAGCTGGGCCAAACCACTGGGAGCGTCTCAGCGCCAAATAGGACCCTCAAGTTAGTATTATAAAATCTGTTTTCTATCACCCTCTTCCTAGATCTCATCTGTTAGGGAAAGGAGAACTTCAGTGCCAGCGAGACTCAGAGGCAGCTGGGAGTTGTGGAGCTACAAGCATTAGGCTTTGAAATGTTTTAAGGCCTTCAACATACCCCTTAGCAGCCAGGCGCGGTGGCTGAAGCCTGTAATCCCAGCACTTTGGCAGGCGGATCACGAGGTCAGGAGATGGAGACCATCCTGGCTAACACAGTGAAGCCTCGTCTCTACTAAAAATAGAAAAAAACTAGCCGGGCGAGGTGGCGGCGCCTGTAGTCCCAGCTACTCGGGAGGCTGAGGCAGGAGAATGGCGGGAACCCGGGAGGCGGAGCCTGCAGTGAGCGGAGATCCGGCCACTGCACTCCAGCCTGGGAGACAGAGCGAGACTCTGTCTCAAAAAATATAAATAAATAAAAAATAAGTACCCCTTAGCTACAGGCCCCTTGACATGTCTGATCTTTCTATATCAACACATTGTAAGTCTGCATAATTCCTTTCACCAATGTCCTCTCGTTAGACACTGATTGGTCTCCAATTCTTTGCTATAATGAACAATGCTGTTCTGACCACACTTAGACCTATATCCGTATCCACTTATTGATCAGTTCTGTAGGATTAATTGCTGGAGATGAGACTGCAACGTTAACTTGCTATGTAAAATAATTAAAATTATTTATTTTAATTATTTTTTATTTTTTAATTGCTATGTAAAATAATTAAAATAATTAATTGCCGGAGATGTGACTCCAATGTTAACTTGCTATGTAAAATAATTCAAATAAATAATTTTAATTATTATGTAAAAAAATTTAATTACTACGTGAAATAATTAAAATAATCAATTGCTGGAGATAAGACTCCAGTGTTAACTTGCTATGTAAAATATTGGTACATACTGCCAAGTTACCCTCTGAAAAATAGTTTCTTTAATTACAAAAGGGTGAAAGAATAACGGGCTATGGCCTTTCTGGAGGGCCATCCGATGTCATTGCCCAGAATGTGAGGGGCCACGCGCATTGACGCAGCAATTCCACTTTGGGGAGTTGGTCCTACAGAAATAATTGCACCAGAAACTGTTCAGTGAGGAACTACTGACACTAAGCTTCAGGGTCACTCACTTGTATGAACCTGTTAAAAGAAAAAACTTTAGACCAATTAAATTTAATACAGTTTAATTGAGCAAAGACTGATTCACAGATCCCGCAGCTCCCCCACCACTCCCTACGCGCCCCTCCGAACCAGAATAGGTTCAGAGCAGCTGTGGTGCTGTGCGTGGCCAAAGAGGATTTATGGACAGAAACAGGAAGTGAAGTACAGAAACAGCTGGATGGGTTACAGCTTGGTGTTTGCCTTATTTGAACACGGTTTGAACAGTTGGCCGCCAGTGATTTGCCGAAACACAGCGATTGGTACAGGAGTAGTTCACAGTCTGTTCACACATCCGGTTAGTAAACAGTTCACTGTATATGAAGAAATATTTAGGTCCAATCTGAAATAAATAAGGAGACAGCTTTAGGCTAAACTTATTTTAACAGATCACAGTCACTTTATATTTTTAATTACCAAAAGAATGATGCTCCCATATATGCCACAACATGAATGAACCTTGAAAATATTCTGCTAAGCAAAATAAGCCAGAAACTAAAGGTCACATATTTTATGATTCCATGTATATGAAATATCCAGAGCAGGTAAATCCATAGACAGAAGGCAGATTAGTGATTGCTGGGGACTGGGGGCAGAAGGGAATGGGGGCTGACTGTTTAATGGGTGCAGAGCTTCCTTTGGGGATGATGGAATTGTTGGGGAATCATATAGTGATGACAGTTAAACAACATTGTGAATATACCAAACACCACTGAATTGTACACTTTAAAATGGATAAAGTGGTGAATTTTGTTATGTGTATCTTGTCACAGTAAAATTAGTTGGTTAATTAATTTTGTTTTTTGAGATGGAGTCTCGTTCTGTCTCCAAGCTGGAATGCAATGGCTCGATCTCTGCTCACTGCAACCTCCGTCTCCTGGGTTCAAGCGATTCTCCTGCCTCAGCCACCTGAGTAGCTGGGACTACAGGCATGTGCCACCACATCCAGCTAATTTTTATATTTTTTGTAGAGACAGGGTTTCACCATGTTGGGCAGGATGGTCTTGACCTCTTGACCTTGTGATCCACCCGCCTCGGCCTCCCGCAGTGCTGGGATTACAGGCGTGAGCCACCGCGCCTGGGCGACTGATTCACATTTCAAAAAGGGCAGTGGGCCAGATTTGGCCTGAGGGCCATAGTTGCTACTCCCAGGTCTGCAGCCACACTGCTGATCTGTGTGACAGCAGGGTCCTTGGCCTTGCTGTGCCTCAGAAGGTTGTGTGAGGATGAGAAGAGTTTAATACTTACAAAGGGCTTAAAGTAGTGTTTGGAACACAGGACATACGCAAGAGTTGCTCGGTGTTATCATTACTATTGTTGTTAATAGTACACCTCTTAGAGTCACGGAGCCCTTTGAGGATTTAAGGAAAATTATGAACCTTGTAAGAGAAACCAATGCACCTATGCACACGTGAGAAAGTTCCACAAGGTTACAAGCCCAGGCAGAGCCAGGGGCCTGACTAGAACCCCTAGACATCTGTGTCACCCAGCTGACACCATCAGCAGGGTTTAGTGACTGAGAGAAGAGGCCCCAGGTGTCTCCACGTGGGAAGGCACGGCCATCAGGAGGAGGCCAGAGGACACAGAAATGAAGGTTGGGAGGGTGCCTGAGAAGAGGACAGGAGGGTCTCAGAGTCAGGGTCAGACTCTGCCCAGGTGGCGGTTTATCTAGACACTGCTATGGCCGGCTTCCCCGACCATTCACAGTGGCCAGTTGCATCCAGGACACAGCCAGTTGGGGGGCAGGGCTGGCACACTTTGCCTTAGACAGAGCTAGCATGACAGTGAGGTGCCATCCAGGAGGGCCTAACCAGCTGTTACCCCGACCGCATCAACTCTAATGTCTTATTTTCCATGTTCTGTATACACTGGCATTTGGAGCCCTGATCCTGGAGAACCTGCCCCTCCAGGGCAAGCTGATTCCTGGAGATAGCACATGACTCACTGCAGGCACTCCTGTGATATGCAAATCAACCAGCCCAGAGCCCATACCCCACTAACTCCTTCCCCAAACTCTCCACACCAAGCCAGTATTTCCCTTAAACCACCCAGGACCAGGAACCAGGCAAAAGAGATCACCCAATGGCCCAGAGCGCACCAAAGTTATTCAAATTTGTCAATCCTAAGGTCACCATACCCATCCCTTCCTGCAAAACCCCAAAAAAGGCTCTGGGCCACACCCTCCTGTCTCGCCTCTCTCTGCTTTCCGACCAACCCTGGTGCTTGCCGCACAGCCCTGCGTGACACAGTGGCCATACCTCTTCTTCCCAGGGATGTGTAAATATGAACTTCTTCCCTCATGATAGTCACTTCCACACCTACATGTCTTACTATACTTGATTAAAACAAATCCCAGGTACAGATTTTAATACACATACCTCACAGCTATACTGGAACTGGTCATCACACACACAAAGGAATTGGACCCCAGACTAGCTCCATGATGATGGGAATAAAGGGCTGGATCCCTTTATTATGCTATCCACATATCACACGTGTCCAGGCCACTGGTATTATATCTTGCAATGCAAGATGTGAAAACAGGAAGTTTGGAATGAAACATCCAGCAAGAGACCTCCAACTCTCTACTTCCTGGTTCCTGTTTCCTCCCTCCCCGCACAGGCCTGCAGGTGTGTCATTATCACCCCCCTCTCACCCTCCCAGACCCTCTGCTCCCAGAAAGAATCTTCCTGGGGCTCATCTGTGAATGTAGATTGAAGCTGGAAATTGCCAGGGCTGCGTACTCAGGAGAAGGGTTAGGTTTCTAGTATACAGCAGTGCCTATCACTGGGGAGGCTTTCCTTGGCCTGTTTGGCAGATAACATTTTTAAGTAAATATAGACCTGATTGTCTTCTACAGGATATTTTGTCTGTCTGTGCTGTTTCTTTTTTCCTCTCCTTTGCATACAATCTTTTGGGTCCCAGAGCCCAGTTGGTGTGTACACCACCACTAAGTCTGAAGATGTTCAGTAACCCCTGGGGCTCCCCTTCTTTTGTGGGGGGCAACCTCAGGAAGGAAAAATAAAATAAAATTCAAAAAGTGAAGTGGCATAAATCCCCTGTTTCAAAATAAGGAGAAAGAAGAAAGGCTCGGGATAGTAATAACTGTGTTGATGATAATGGTAATAACAGCTTCCATTGAGTAAGTGTGCTTTTGTCCTAAAAGCTACACGGGGGGCATCCCTGCTTCAATTCCTGAAACCAGCTCCCCCGTGGGATCTGAGAGGCTTCTCTTACTTGGGTTCCCCGCTGTGTTCCTGCACCCATTGGGAGCCTGGGCCACGGGCAGCTCTTGCAGCCTCTGCTCCTCCTTCCAGAAGTAGGGTCCTGCAGGGGCTCTGACCCGAGCACATGTTCTATTGCCTCTTCTTTCAGGTAAACTCCTTTTATTGGTAGGGGAGTGAATAGTGGAGGTGCTTGGGGCTTGGGCAGAGACATGTGCTGAACATCTCACTTTAGTAAGAGCTTGAGTCGGACAGCCTGGGTTCAAATCCTAATTCTGCCACTTCCTAGCTATGTGGTCTCTGTCTTCTCAATCAAATCAAAGATAAAGTCAAGATCAAAATGTGGACAACCCTATACTTATAGATTAAAAACTTAGTTGAACTAGGAAGAGCATAAATGCTCATTCTTTAAAGTGGAATAAATGGTTGATTGCTTAAGATTCTGTTTTAGTAGATTAAGTGTTTACAGATTGCTATAAGCCAAGTGGAGTAACACCACAGAAGAAATAGTTTGATAACCTTTCTCTTGGAGTCCTGCTAATGGCTTCAATAAAGAATGAGACATCACTTGTAGCAAAAATAACTTTCACAGGACAGAAAGAAAAAGAGGAAAGAGGGAGGAAGGGAGGGAGGTAAATAAGGAGGGAGGAAGGGAGGGAGGTAAATAAGAAGGAAGGAAGGAAGGAAAGAAGGAAGGAAGGAAAGAAGGAAGGAAGGAAGGAAGGAAAGAAGGAAGGAAGGAAGGAAGGAAGGAAAACTAACATCTTGTGATCTGTTAGGTGCTAATTATTTAAGTTTCAGTATATTTTCTTAAGTGGAAATATACAAATATGTATATAACTTCACTTTTGTGATTTCAGTGCACTCCTTAGAAATGTTTTTATTGAGTTTTCTCTCTTTAAATTGTTGCTTTTATATAGGTGGGATCCTGCATGGTAGTTTCAGAATTAACTCCTCTCTTTCCTTACCCAAAAAAATTTCATCTATAAAATTTGGTTCTGCTATTAAATAAGGCATCCAGCTTAATGTAAATGGGCCTATTAAAATACTTTTACAGACTCAACATTAAATATCACTTCAGCAGGATAAAATCTGAACATCAATATTAGATGAGGTTGTCATGTATAATGTAAGTTATAAATTTATACTCCACTGAACCAAGTAATGGGTATGCAATTAGTAGCATAGTCAAAGGATTTGATAAAAACCAAAGCTATTTCTGTTACCAGATGAGTGAGGATTCTAAATGTTTTTCCTAAGGACAAAATGTGCTCTTCCACCACGGGATAAGAGCCACTGTAAAATGAGAAGTCGATCTCACTTGGATGCATTTTATTGGAAAACACTCACCAGGGTCAATTCCTGCTCCAACTGGTAGAGAACTCAGCAGACCGTGATATGTCATCACCAGATTCCATTCAAGGATTAATGGCTCCAAAGAACCAGATGCCTCTCTAAGTCTTCCTGTAATGTTACACCCAAGTGTGACTCGTCCCACCATTCCAGTCCCCTTTACACACCGAGGTGCAGAGACTGGCTTTTCACAAATCACAGGGGAATAGGGCACATGGATAATCCAGCCCATGCTCTAAATCATCTCTCTTGGTGTGGGCTAAGTCATAGTTCTCGTGGGACCTGCCAAAACAGAAGCTCACCTTCTCTGGGACGGGTAGGGTAGTAAGAGATGGGATTTGTTTAGAGCCATCTCTCACCACGAGGGAAGGCTACAATGTCCCTGGAAAGATATTGTCTGGTTCTGGTACTAATTTGGCTCAAATGACCTTGAAAGGTTAAGGGATTTCTGTAACTCCTCCACTACATATATAAGGGCTGCAACAATGCGATTGCAGGACAGCATCTGTGACCTTCTCAACCCGGAGCTGAGGAATCAAGAGCGGGCCCGGGAGTCTTGCCCTCCTTTGTACCCTAGCCGGGCATCAGTCCACCTGCAAATTCATCTTTAAGGTACAGTACATTGAGCTTGTGTTGTCAAGTGTGAGAACATCTTGCAACTTGGGCTGAAAATTGAAGCAGATATCACCCCTTATATGTGTGTGCTTTATTGACCACTTGAATTCATTTTCTCTTCACTTTGAACACCTACGCTGTACCAGTTGGGAATAACAGGTGGGCCAGTAGATTTTTTTCCATCTCTGATATTTTTCCATCTTTTCCTAAATGTCAATGATGCAGAAATTTCATGTTAAAGACTGTGGGGAAAGCCAGAAATTAGTGTCAATCTCCCAGAGCAGGGCTCTTTTGAGATTAACCAAAATAAAGGTATGTCTCATGTTGGTTGATGGATAATTTAGTCCCAAGGAAATGTTCATTGTAGATGCTGGATCATGGAAGCTTCTCAGAAAGCTGGCGGTGGGGGGATTAATCATTAATTTGGGGTTTTTACTTGACTAACCTGAGACTTGGGAAATTCAACTGTAGAATTCGCTTTCATCTGAGTTGATACAGTTGACTCTTCCCTAGCCTCTCATCAGATAGACTCAAGTGCATGAGCCTCACACAAAGTCAAGCTTTAATGTTATTTGATTACATTGATATTTAATTTAAATTTTATTATAAAAGTGAGTTCCAGCACTCTTTAAGTATAAGTTAATTAGAAAAGTAAATTTAAGAACTGCCACTGGAATTGTGACTTTTCCAAATTGGTGACGTTTTACTGAAAATAGAACTAATCCTCTCAATAGATGTACGCTATAGAAAAAACTACTTTTGCTGGGGTGAGGGATGCAGAAAAACAGAATTGTTTGTTTATCAAAGAACAGTCTCCTTTTGCTAAAGCCTATCTAATTATTGATATTTGCCCTTCACATGTGTGCAAAGCAACTAGCTATCCTCATTTGAAGGTGAAAAAACTGAAACACAAAGCCCCTGTAATTTTGAAGATACAGATTATTCCCTTCAACTAGAGGCTGATGATTTTTTCCTATTACAGCCAGATGGACCTCAATGAACCTGTAGATGTAACACCTCAACTCACAGATGAGGAGACTTACGTATCTTTTCCAAACTCTTAAAAAAAAAAAAAAACTTTTCAAAAAAAGTGAATGAAATTCATAAAATAAAAAGCATCAAACATGTATTTCAGAAATAACTGTATGTTAGTATTAATATGGTAACTCTAAGCCAAATAGCATTCAAAGCAAATAGGAGAAACAGAAATTTTAATTGACCATTTAAAATGCCTATCTACAGTTAGGACTTTGAAAATTTTTTTTTTTTTCTTTTTACTTATCTCAAACTATGTATCTGTCCTGTTAGCATAAGAATGCAATGAAACTGATTAAAGCTTATGTTTATTTATGTAAATGATAATTATTTCTTTTTAGTTTTGATGCAAAATTGACCTGAGAAATGTATTGGTTACTTCTCTATGGGCCCTGCCATGACTCATCCATTCATAAACACAGCATGTATTTTTTGAGTTAGAAAAGTCAATTGCTTTCTAGGGTCTGTCTTAAGGTGGTCCATTCAGATATGTTCTCCTGAGTCCAAGACCTGAAACTGCGCTTGTCTTTTCACTAAGAGATGAATACATTGACAGCCCATACTTTTGAGATTCTGCCAAGTCCACAAACATTCCAACACTCCTGTGACAGCAGAGGGCAATATGGAATTACGTTGTGAACATTTCAAGGTACATGGGCTTTGACCTGCAATTATACTTCTAGGAGTTTATGCTATACTTACATCATACTTACAGATGTGAACAAAACATGATTTACACTGGAATTTTTTGTAATAGACCCAAGCAGGAATTAATTTAAATGTCCATCCATACTAGAATGGTTAATTATGGCATATCCATAAACAGATTACTACACAGTCATGAAAAACAATGTATGCTGGTAAGGAAATATTTTCTTAGTTGAAAAAGGCAAAATGCGAAACAGTATATATTGTATGGCCCTGCTTGCAAAAACGACAATATTTTGTACACATACATATGCACACATATGCTTCCAATAAGATGAAAATATAAATATGACATCAGTAACAGTGGGTGTCTTTCGGAAGCGTTGCTGACAGCAGTAAAGGAAGACAGGAAACACTTTTTTGTGTCATATCCTTCAGTGCTTTTTGAAATATTTTACCATGTGCCCAAAACGACAGTCACATTTTTAAAAACAGTCTTAAAGGATCATCTTTGCTAACAGTGTAAAACTTTGTAACTCTTGGCCGGGCGCCGTGGCTCATGCCTGTAATCCCAGCACTTTGGGAGGCCGAGGCAGGTGGATCACCAGGTCAGGAGAAGGAGACCATCCTGGCTAAAATGGTGAAACCCCGTCTCTATTAAATTACAAAAAAATTAGGCGGGCGCCTGTAGTCCCAGCTTCTTGGGAGGCTGAGACAGGAGAATGGCGTGAACCCAGGAGGTGGAGTTTGCAGTGAGCCGAGATTGTGCCACTGCGCTCCAGCCTGGGCGACAGAGTGACACTCCGTCTCAAAAAAAAAAAAAAAAACAAACAACTTTTCAGGATGAGACCACTACACTCAGAGTCTCCCTTAATGAGCTGAAGGACCTCCCAGTTCCCTTCTAGTCACAATTAGGTGACTGGACATCACATTGAACAGCCTGGTTGTGACCAATAAACCTGCAGTGTTTAGCGGTAACCGGGGAGGGGTGGTGCTTTCTCTCGTTGCTTTCACTTCGTTTTGTTTCAACTCTAAGTGCGCCCAGCGTATGCTTCTCCAGGATCTAAGGCATAGTTAGCTACGTGGTCCATGGGGAATTCAGAAGTTTTCTCTATTAATCCATGTGGGGCTCAAAAACTAGTGACCCAAAGGCCAAGTCCAGCCAACAGCCGTATTCTGATGCTCTGCACAGTGCTTTGAAATGTCTGTAAATTATCATCAACATTTAAAAATAAAGAAATGACATAATGTTTTAAAAATCAGATTTCCAGCTTCTTTTGGAAAACTTGAATATCAGGCAACATGGGACCATGCCCCACGGGCAACAGTGGGTGGGAGTTGAGTGGCAGCGTCTGTTTGGAACAAGCCATGCATTCGAGAATTTGCCACAGAGACTTCTAAACACACCAGGGCTCCACAGGCTTCCGAGTTTGTGGCCTCTGACCCATGGGTAATCCACATAAGGATATAAATCAGGCAGTCCAGGATTTCATTAAGCACTTACTGTGTCAGGCAAAACATTGTTCACAGCAGCCTTTTCCACTGAAAACTGGTTAATTGGGAAAGTACATACTGTTCCATTTCACAGATGAGAAAGCAGAGACTTAGTTCAAGTAACTTGCCCTATAAAGAGTGTGCAAGGGTCTCCTAATTCCTAGTCCTGGACAGGGCTAAACAGCAGGAGGCTCCTGGCTCCAGGACGGACTATCTCTGTGTGCCCTGAAAATGTTCCTCAGGCAAACAAGGCTCCTTAATTCCTGTCTGCTCATGGTGTCAGGAAGATGCATGTGCTTTTTACTTTTTATTTCAAAATAATTCTAGATTTAGAGAAAGTTACAAAGATAGTACAGAGTGTTCCCATAAACCTGTCACCTAGCTTTCTCTAATATTAACATCTTACAGAGCCATGGTACCTTTATCAAAACAATAAAATTAACATTGGTACAATAAAATTCACTGCAGAATTTATCAGATTCTCTCAGTTTTCCACTACTTATTGTCTGTTTTTCCTGTTCCAGGATCCAATCCAGGATACCATGTTGCATTTATTGGTGTATATATATATCAATCATATCTCCTTATGCTCCTCCAACCTGTGACTGTTTCTCAGCCTTTCTTTATCTTTCATGACCTTGACACTTCTAAATGAGCAGTGTTCAGGTATTTTGTAAAATATTCCAGAATTTGAGCTAGTCTTCAGTTTTCTCATGAATAGACAACGTTCTGGTGTTAGAAGTGCATCACAGAGTCAGCGTGTCACAGCATGTCAAGGGACACATGATATCCACAATACTTAGTAGCGCTGAGAGCCTTAACCACGCTTATTTAAGGGGGTATTTGTTTCTCCACTGTAAAGTGACTACTTTCCCCTCAGTCACCAAGTCATCCCAGACTCAAGGCGAGGGGGACTT
The DNA here is from genome assembly GCF_000951035.1 of Colobus angolensis palliatus. NCBI lineage: Eukaryota > Metazoa > Chordata > Mammalia > Primates > Cercopithecidae > Colobus > Colobus angolensis. Next base: position 4,699,245 of record NW_012120932.1, read on the forward strand.
ACTCCACCTTCTAGAGAGACAGGGAGTATCAAACAATTTGTCATCGTATGTTAAAACCACCAGAGTAATTATTAAATTTTTAGAGACATATCTTTGATGTCATGCAAGCATTCTGTTCCTCCTTAAAACGTCATCCACTTATTTTACCACTGATCAATGGATTCTGCCTACAATAATTATTACTGCGGTATTCTCACGGTGATTTTCTCTTTTCCTCATTCTTTTTTTTTTTTTTTTTTTTTTGAGACAGAGTCTTGCTCAGCTGCCCAGGCTGGAGTGCGGTGGCGCGATCTCCGCTCACTGCAGGTTCTCCTTCCCAGGTTCACGCCATTCTCCTGCCTCAGCCTCCCGAGTAGCTGGGACTACAGGCGCGGCCACCACACCCGGCTAGTTTTTTTGTATTTTTAGTAGAGACGGGGTTTCACCGTGTTAGCCAGGATGGTCTGGATCTCCTGACCTCGTGATCCGCCCGTCTCGGCCTCCCAAAATCCTGGGATTACAGGCTTGAGCCACCGCGCCTGGCCACTTTTCCTCATTCTTTCTACACTTACTCACTGGAATTCTTCTGAAAGTAATAGTTGTTTTTCCCTCTGTTTATTTCAATAATTTACATCAATTTGAATTCATTCTTTGGGTTGTAACTAACATCATGTTGTTTGTTTTGTTGTGCAAATTGTTCCCTCTTTGGATACTGAGAACTCTCAACTTGACTAATTCTGCAATGCCCTTCACCTGTATTTTTTTAAGCCTTTGTTACTTTATGACACTACAAAATGTGTTCAGGGTTTATTTACAGAGGTTGGGGCTCTGCATAAGAAATTGTGAGAGGGAGGGGGATAAATAGAAGAGAAACAAAGAAAATAGCATTTTTTCTCTCGAAAGGAGATAGAAGTAATGTTTACTTTTTTTTTCTTTTTCTTTTTTTTGAGACAGAGTCTCGCTGTGTCGCCCAGGCTGGAGTGCAGTGGTGCGATCTCTCTCCGCTCACTGCAAGCTCCGCCTCCTGGGTTCATGCCATTCTCCTGCCTCAGCCTCCCGAGTACCTGGGACTAGAGGCGCCGCCACCACGCCCGACTAATTTTTCTGTATTTTTAGTAGAGACGGGGTTTCACCGTGTTAGCCAGGATGGTCTCCATCTCCTGACCTCATGATTCACCTGCCTCGGCCTCCCAAAGTGCTAGGATTACAGGCCTGAGCCACCGTGCCCGGCCAGTAATGTTTACTTTTTAACGTTCATTGGTCAGTAATTTCAAAATTACAGAAAGAATAATTCAAGGAATTCCTGTATAACATTAGCCAGTGCACCTATCATCACCATTTACCCTGCTTATCATTTGCCTTGTCCATCTACATATCTTTTCTAAATCACTTGAGATAAGTTGACACATCATCGTCCTTCCCCTCTGAATGCTTCAGTGGTGCTTCCCAAGAACACAGCCATCTTCTTACACAATTGCAGCACACTCACCAACTCTGGGAACTCCAACACTGATGCAATCCTATAACTGTCCATGTTCCAGTTTTGTCCGTTGATTCAATACTGACCTTTACAGCATTTTGAAATCTAGTTCTTGAACTAGACTGAAGTTTATGAGGCTACCCGTCCTGATCCCTGGAGTGGTACCTCTCACCCCTCTCTTGGGTGACGTTCCTATTTGATTTAGTCAGCAAGGCTCCCTGACCCCACCCACAGCCTGGCAGGATTGAGCAGGCAGATGGACCTGGAGGGATCCAAGCGAGGCCCTTGCAGAGCATCTTAGAATAATAGTCTATGATGACAGATGCTTTCTAGTCCTTATTTCTCTAGGGCACACGAACTTTCCCCTAAATGAAGGAGGGAAGTGGCTCAATCTGTGGGAGGTGATGACAGGACTTTTGACATCAAAACATTGTGGATTCAGACATCAGACATTGTGGATTCAGAGCCCAGTATCAGCGCATCAAAACATTGTGGATTCAAACATCAGACATTGTGGATTCAGAGCCCAGTATCAGCGCTTACTGGTTCTGTGACTTAGACAAGAATTTAAACCTTCTACCCCTGGCTTCTTGTCTGGTTACAGGGAAAACAATAAGATTTACTTCCCAGAGCTCTTGATATCATTAAGTAAGATAATTTTTAAGATCACATTAGCAATTGCCAAATATGATTCATTGTCCCTGTCACTTCTGTGATGTCAGCACCCAATGAATAGACATTCTGGGTGCTGTGAAATCAGCAGTTCTGGACTCCTGGCTCTCCCCATCAATAGCTCTGGAGCTTGGGGAAAGTCAACTTCTCAGACTCACTTTCTCCCTCACAAATACAGGAATAGTAAAACCTAGCACAATATGCTGAGGATTGAATGAGATGGCATTTGAACTGTCCACAATGCAGGTTGCTAATAGAAATATAGATGATGATGATGATCTATATTTATTATGGAGCAGATATTATGTTAAGTACTTTTCATGCTCCATTGTCTCATTTAATTCTCAGAACAATGCAGTTTTCATGTGATAAAAGAAAGCTTCATAAAGGTCATATGGACTAAAAGTCACAGAGACTTCTCTCATAATTGTGGTGTCCCTCTTTCATGACTTGGTGTCACCCCAATCAATTCGGGTAAGCTCCAAGGGAATAACAGGGCTGTTATTGCGGACACATCCAGTATAAACTTTTTTTTTCCCATGTAAGTCTTTTTTTAGTTAAAAGTCCTAGCCACCCAAGAACTCACTCATATTGCCCAGACGATGTTGTATTTCCCCTGAGCCTCCTCCTAAGACTCAAATATACTGCTGGCAAAATCTGAGGTGGCTTTGAAGGATATTAATTATAAGGAGATTGTGCAGAGGGACTCAAGATTGAAATTCAAGTAGCCTGATGGAATTTTGGAGCGGAAGGTAAAAAGAAAATGTCTGTAATCCCAGTACTTTGGGAGGCCGAGGCAGGCAGATCACGAGGTCAGGAGTTCGAGGCCAGCCTGACCAACATGCTGGAACCCCATCTCTACTAAAAACAAACAAAAAAATTAGCTGGGCATGGTGGTGCGTGCCTGTAATCCCAGCTACTCAGGAGGCTGAGGCAGGAGAATTGCTTGAACCCTGGAGGCAGAGGTTACAGTGAGCAGAGATGGAGCCACTGAACTCCAGCCTGGGCGACAGAGGGAGATGCTGTCTCAAAAAAAAAAGAAAGAAAAAGAAAATGTTTTTTTGAAAAGATGCTAAACTAAGGAACTAAGGAGAGCACTCCCACATTGCACTCCAGCTTCCACCTGAGAAAGTGAAAGAGGAACGGGAGGAAGCCCAGTGGGGCCTGAAGGTGGGGTGGGAGGAGAAACCCGTCTGAATGCCTACGGGCCACAGTCAGGTGGAGCCATCTAAGCTCCCAGACCTGGAAACTTTGGACCTAAAGGTATTTTCACTGTGGGTGAAAAAGACCACCTGCGTGGAAATGGAGTGACAGTGAGTCCCCCACATCTGTGGAGGCAGAATCTCCAGGTGAGGGGGCTACACCAACAAACATGTTTGGTGCTGGTGTCAGAAGGAGTCTAGTTTTTGTTTGTTTATCTTTACCATGACCCACATGAAACTGGCCACCGGGAACACTTGACAGAACGCGAGGAGAGGAAAAGGGATGTGTCTTGATGTGATGTGCGGGGAATCATCTTGGGAGAAAGGTAATCGAGTGCTGCTTTGAGAAAGCAGTGATGACTTGTGCATGGCTCTCAGCAGATTTAACTGGGTGCCTGCTTTCTCGGTACCCAGCTGTTGTCATGAGCTGCCATCCCTCTGTCCTGTGGTTGGGTGGTTTGCTGGTGATGACACGGGCTTTGGAGTCCGGTGTGGTTTAAATCCCAGCTCCATCACCATCAACAAGGTGCCCTCGGGCAGTGGCTTGCCTCTTTGTACTTCCTCTGTAGAATGAGGATAAGAAGAGAGCCGTTGTGAGAATTGAAGGTGAGATGTAGAGCGCTTTGACGAATAAAAGGTATTCAGTAAGCACTCAATAAAGAGCATAAACATAAACCAGAGACCACAGACCTGCAGCCCACCAGCCAGTAGGCAAAGGTACCGTGGCCAGTTTTGTCTGACCACTTAGTGGGGGCAGACCTGCTCCATTTCTGAACTCGCTTCCACGGCCTGTCTTTGCAGGGCTGAGTTTCCTTTGCCAAAACCAATGCATTTCCCCCTACTGTCTATACTTTAAAAAGGAGAACTATTGCCCTCTACCCATGAGTTTATAAAACCTGGGGAAACGAAAAGATAAATGCAGTAAACCTGAATTTTAGAGGTTGGAGTCAGAAGCAGATAATATTCCTAAGTGTTTATTGTAAAAATAACCAGAATAACTCAAGTATGTGGCCCTCTGGACACGACAGTTATTTAAATTTGCTGCTCCTGCTTTCTGAGCCCCTGGGGAATGGAAGACAACACAGTGATCTGGGTTCTAAGAAAAATAAATGATCTTATATTCTGAGAGAATCTCAGGTTTAGAGAGAATTTAAAAGACATCAAGGCCAGGCACAGTGGCTCACAACCTGTACTCCCAGCACTTTGGGAGGCTGAGGCAGGCAGATCACAAGGTCAAGAGATTGAGACGAACCTCTGGTCAACGTAGAGAAACCCTGTCTCTACTAAAAATACAAAAATTACTTGGGCGTGGTGGCACGCACCTGTAATCCCAGCTACTCAGGAGCCTAAGGCAGGAGAATTGCTTGAACCCGGGAGGCAGAGGTTGCAGTGAGCCGAGATCGAGCCACTGCACTCCAGCCTGGTGACAGAGCAAGACCCCATCTCAACAACAACAACAACAACAAAAAGGCATCAAGAGCACATACACACTCCTCTGAAAAGTCTCTTCTTTTCCATCTGCATGCACATGGGATGAAAGTAGCAAGTGGAAGCTTGGAAGGCACGTGAGTGTGCACCTCTGAAATTGAGTTTATAAACAAAAGTCAATTGCACAAGAACAGAATGGAGACACCTGAATTTGAAAAGCTGCTCATGTAAAAAAAAAAAAAAAAGGAGCTTAATCTTATAGATCTTTAATAGTGACTCAGGAGGGTTCAGGTACGTAATGGGTTTATGTGTCTGCACATTGCTTAGTATTTCTTATTTCTGTGACAATAAAAACCCTACCGATCCATCCCACAGGAGATCACAGCAGCTTTCCCTTCTTCCCGACTACACAGAGAGAACAACTTGAGAAAGTAGTGCCTTTCCACTCTCATTGGAGCCCCAACAGGGGCAACACCCTGGCATATGGCATATGCATATGGCATATAGCTAATGATTTTCTCTGCCTGGGCCAGGTGCAGAGGCAGAGAGAGCAACTGTCAGCGCCTGGGTTTTCCATCAACACCCCTGGGAAATGTCGACGTCTTTTATTTCCTGTTTCCTGCCTTATTTTGATGTTTTCCTAAAAATGCTTTTCTAAAATTGCTATCTATTCTGTTCAAAGAGGGTAATACCAGCTACAGTGAGCCCAGTAAATGGGAGCAATAAATATAAAACAAGGTTTTTTTTAAAACTGGAAAGAAGAAGATGGCTCATCTCAAACAAAACGCACTTTCTTTTACAGAAGATCTTGCACGTTGTCATAATTCTAACTGCTGAAGTTCAGGTTCACCAGCAGTTTTCAGCAAAACAAGCAGTGAGGCTGTGAAATAACGTGAAGGGGTTGAGCCCAAGAGTCAGCACAGTGGCAGCTGTCAGTTTTAGTAAGACAGTCACTCCTTAAACATGTTCAGCATCACTCAGTAAATGTGATTATAGGGCCTGACCACAGAGAGCCCACAAATACAACATCCTAAGTGATGTAAGGGTGAAACTCATCACCAAGAGCTTTACTAAAGGCTTCTCTGGACGTGGTCCGACACTGGGCCTGGGACAAGATAGGAAGCCTCTTATCCCCATGATCTAAGGCTTTCTAATTCTTACAGCCCAGCAACAGAGATAAATAAGCCTTCAGTATGGGCTGAGTCAATAAGAAGCAAAGCATTTGATATCAGGTATAAACTGATGACAAAGAGATGGTATTTAGGTGGTGGTTCAAATTCAGTTAGCACTTTTGATGCTTGCCAAGGATAAGGAGATGCATTGTGAGTTCCCTGAACAAGCATGTGGGGAGGGGCATTTGGGGAATGAATGGTGGGCTGTGTCGGGGCACTTTCCTGTATGTTACTACACTTCATCTCCACTACATGGCTAAGGAAAGGGGCTCAGAGCAAGTGAAGGGCTTGCTTGCCCAAAGTCACAACAGTGACAAGTCCTCCACTGAGCTTTCTCTCCACCCTGGTTGTCAGGATGCAGCCTCCTGGCCTGACAAGGGAGGTAGGGATGCAGCTGTGTTTCGCAGGCAGGACAGCTGTGTCTACATGACCCCTAGTGGGTGGGCTGCGGTGTGGTGAAGAACTCCAACCCCAGTTCCTGCTGGAATGACAGCAGTATTAAGCCTGGCCAGCCAGAGTGGTATCTGCATGCTTGGGTGCAGAAGTAGGATAGGGGGCTGCCCCGTGAGACAGCATAGGAAAGAGGAAGGCATAGCGAAAGCAAAATAGTTCAGGGCCGTGTTTCTTCGGCCAGTGTGGTGTTGGACCTTTTTGAATGCATGTCTTGAAGCAGAGCATGTGCCCTTCAAGACGCAGAGCAACTGCTCCCAGTAACTTCACTCCTTTGGGATGTTTACGGATCCCTAAAGGTGTCTGAGTTCATGTCCCCTCCTAAGTCCTTCCAAAGCTCATTCCCACTACTCTCAAGCTACTCTATGAAAACAGAGACCCTAGAAGCGTTTTTTTTTGGTCAAAAAAGAATGAGAAGCAGACCTCGCATGCATCAGATTCTTCATAGCCTGATTTCCTTTGGGTTCACCCTGATTTTTTTTTTTTTTTTTTTTTTTTTGAGACCGAGTCTTGCTCTGTCGCCCAGGCTGTAGCGCAGTGGCATTATCTCGGCTCACTGCAACCTCCACCTCTCAGGTTCAAGCAATTCTCCTGCCTCAGTCTCCTGAGTAACTGGGATTACAGGCATGTGCCGCCACGCCCGGCTAATTTTTTTTTTTTTTTTTTTTTTTAGTAGAGACGCGGTTTGTGTTAGCCAGGATGGTCACGATCTCCTGACCTTGTGGTCTGCCTGCCTTGGCCTCCCAAAGTGCTGGGATTACAGGTGTGAGCCACCGCATCTGGCCCAGGTTCACTCTGATTTAATGTACTCCTTGGGCGTGTGGACACCACCCTGCTTCCAGCTGTTTTCTGTAACTCAGCTCGTGACTGTGCATCTGCAGTATCTGCTAGAGTAAATCCTCCTTCCGCATCCAAATCACACCTTCCTCCCAGAGAGGATGCGAAATGCCATGCGGATGTGAGCAGGCTGTGTTCCTGCACGGGCCTCCCTTGTCTTCATAATGAAGCTCTTTAGAACAAAATGTTCATTATCAATTTTGAGAAAAGAAGAACATTTCAGTCAGTACCTGTTTGACCAAGCTATCCTTTTTCTAAATACCAGGTACCTAATATGAACTTGTAATCTTTAGGGGTATTTTGTAATTTAGAAAATCTGTGAAAACATTATGCACATAAAAGGCATTACCTTTTGCATACTTACATTGCAAACTCTGCATTTAACACTTTCCTCGCAGTTAAAAGCAAGCACTGTCTTCTTATCTTGAACTTGTACATCAGGAAAATGAGATGCCTTAGATATCCCTGGAGCCTAAACAAAATCCACAGGAAGCCTAATTACTAGAGGACGGCATGCATTCCACACCCTAGTTCTATGTATGAACTGAAATGTAAAATCAGATGTATTTTGTTAGTGACTTCTCTTTCAATGTCCCATGGCTAGAAATTTATTAGAATTCTGTGCACTGAATGATTAGCCTGGGAAAGAAAATAAGTGAGAAATATGCCCTTGAAAGACAGGAGTGTGTGCTTGGGCCAGGCTGGAGGACGGCCCCAGGGTTCAGAGAGAAATTCCAGAGGCTCCGTGGCACAGCTCCAGCCTGGCAGACTGCAGGTGACTGGATGTCAGCATTTCCCTTACCCAAAAAGTAGAAAAGCAATCCACGCTCAGACCCTCCATGTCTGAGATACTCCAAAGGGGCCGGCTCTTCATATGAAAAAGATCATTTGGAAGGGGGTCATTTCATTTAACTTGAATAACACCCATTAAACGTTTCAATGCATTAAAAAGAAAATAAGACTGAGCTTCTGTTCAAGAAGCTCTACCCCTGTAAGTCACAAACACCTCAGCATCCATGAGTCACAGGAAAGGGTAAGGTCACTGAGCACCTCAAGTGGGAGAGGGCACTTAAGTCAAACTTCCTCTTTCCAAGGAGTGTCCTGAAGCAGAGGGAAGACTGCAGGCTCCAGGTCCTGACAGCCACACCGCTCTCAAGCTGTGGAACCTCCACACGGTCTATCAACGCCTCTGAAAATCAGCTCCTTTATGTGCAAAATGAGATGTGAATTAGCTCGATTTAGCTATTCCACAAGGTGTACACATTTCAAAACGTCATGTGGTACACAATTATATACAGCTTTTGTCAATTTAAAAATATATTTAAAAATTATTGTTAAGTGTTTAATACAAAATATAAATGTTTTAAATAAAAAAGCAATGGCCCTCACGTAGCTGTGTGTGACCAGCGAGAACCACCCGCAGAGCAGCTGGCACTGAGGAGAATGTTCTCTCCTCTTCTCTCCCGCATCCCCTTCCATCGTCCCCACCCTGACCTGCCTCGCTGCCACCACCCACCCACGTGCTCAGCAGTTTTTTCCAGGGCAGCTCTGACTACAGAAATAAGCAGGTGATTGGAAGATGGGTCCAGGAGGAAGAACACTGGAAGCGGATTCTTAAAATCTTTGTCCAATACCCAAAGCTGTTTTCAGTTTCAAGCTGCTTCTTACCTCAGGACACTTACACATGCTGTTCCCTTCATGCAGGACGCTCTTGCTGCCCCTCTGATAAGGGCATCATATTCTACTGTTATACACATAAGTATAATATAAATGAAATACAAGTTATTCTATACCATAAATATAAAATAATAAATGTTATTTTTTTCTCTGAAGCTTTTTCTTTTTCTTTTTCTTTTTTTCTTTTTGAGATAGAGTCTCGATCTGTCTCCCAGGCTGGAGTGCAGTGGCACAATCTCGGCTCACTACAAGCTCCGCCTCCCAGATTCAAACCATACTCCTGCCTCAGCCTCCCAAGTAGCTGGGACTACAGGCGCCCGCCACCATGCCAGGCTAATTTTCTGTATTTTTGTAGAGACAGGGTTTCACTGTGTTAGCCAGGATGGTCTCGATCTCCTGACCTTGTGATCTGCCCGCCTCGGCCTCCCAAAGTGCTGGGATTACAGGCATGAGCCACTGCACCTGGCCTCTTCTCTGAAGCGTTTTCTAAACTCCTCTGTTGCCCCTAATTCTTTGGATGCCCCAGGAAAACCCAGCTTGCATGGGATCACAGGGACTTTGTAGCTGGGGAGTAAGGGACCAGATCCCTTTCCAGTCTCCAGCCAGGGCTGAAGCGCTTCTCTGAGCAGGAGCTGCCAGCAGGCAGGGAGGAATCTGTTGTGCAAGCATTTGTGTCCACCTGCCTGATGGTGCTACTAAGATCTGGAAAGTGGGCCACCTTCAGGTAAAAAGCAAACGTTTTTGGGTTCCATATGTGTCTCTTCATAGGATGTATATACATGTGCTGAACGAGCTTTCCCCAGACGTACCCATTTCCAAACACAGTGGGCGCTTCTTGTGAGCAGAGAGGATCTGTGGAGCAAAGAGCACTGGCTTTGAAGAGGGACAGACCTAGGTTCAAATGCCAGCTCTGCCATTTGCAGTGATGGCCACCAGCAGGTTCTTTCTCTAGTTTCCTCATCTGAACAGTAAGTGGAGACAGAGCTGTAGTGAGCGTCGGATGGGACAGTGTGTAAAGCATGCCCGGCACACGCTGGGTGCTCGACAGACGGCAGAGGAGCTTGCTATTCTGCGAGGAAGGATGGAGAGAGCCCGGCACACGCTGGGTGCTCGACAGACGGCAGAGGAGCTTGCTATGCTGCGAGGAAGGATGGAGAGAGCACACTGTTTTCTGGGTGTCGGCCATTTGTCATGCATGAGGCTTAGCACTTTTGTTGACGATGCTCGTCTTACACATGCACACAACTGGGAAGTAACTGTTAAAGGATAGTTTTTTAAGAAAGCTAAAATAATGAATCACATTCAAATATAAAATGAACATGTATCAAATATTTTATTTAACTTATAAATAAGGAAAAAACAAGTAAGATATTACAACTGAGTCCAAAGAAAATTTTTAAAACACATCAATGAAAACATCGATTGATATTCATAGCTATAGCAATTGCATTCCACGCCACAAAATTTATTTGGATTTCTCTGTTATGAATCATTTTCATTACTATAATTTTCCTATAATTTACAAAATTGTCAAATAGCTCAAAGACAGTGAAAAGGGCAAGCTTTAAAATCAGATAATTTGGAAGAGTTACCAGATACCGTTTTTGATTTTGTCTAATTCAAAATTTTTCATGATGTTTTCTGGCATAACTATTATAATTCCTATTTGCAGTTGAGGAAATAGACTCAAAATACAAGTGTGTGTGATGCGTCTACAGTCACCAAACCAAAAAAAAAAAGTGTAAATGGCAGTGTCTACATGCAAGCTCATCTTTCTATCACTCCAAAGCTAAAGTGGCTTTATTTAAAGAACTGGGATTTGCTTTACTTGTATGTTTCAGGGGATGAACAATCAATACGTCCGTCGAGAAGTCTTCTGCTGTGAAACTTGTCATGAGCTCAAAAGCTTCTGGGAAAAAGAAATTAGTAAACAGACTTTTTACCGAGAACTGGAGGAAGATCGTCAGGAAAGAAGCGCCCTGAAAAAGTATGTGAATTGTTTGTCTATTATTACTTTTAAAGTGGATTTCCCAGAGATACGCCAGATATGAAGATGGAGGTAGGGAATTCTCTTTGGTACCCACTGCTGTAGGAATGTACATATGCTGGACGTGAAAACATGAACACTGTGCAGTGACAAGAGGAAATGTGAGCTCTCATGAGGAAATGGGAGCAAAGCTTGGAAGGAAGAAGTTACTGTACTCACAGGACCCAGAGAGGGGGTCACACTTGCATGTCCCACAGGGCCAGAGGGGAAGCTCCTGGTTTTGGTCAGCTGGGAGAAGAGCTAGTGGGAACCTCTCAGCCAGAGTCTTTATTGGGATTTCTATGAAAAAGGAAGGCAGTGCAGAGTGCATAATTCAGGGTTGGTTAGTTTGAGTCATTCCGGCAGGATTTGGGCTACAGGAGTGGTTTCCAGTTGCCTGGTACCTGGCCCCAGGATAATCAAGGGCAGGGGAAATAGTGGCTCAGTGTATGAGAGTTAGACAAGGAGGTGGTGAGGGCTACAGACTTGAGATTGGTTGGTCTGGAGATTGGCCAAGCCTTTTGCTATCTCTAAAATAGGCCTTGTCCTAGCAGGGGCAGTCTCTCCCTAGCCAGCAAACTTTATAAGATGTCAAAACATCATAAAACACAGAAAATAGAAAACATCACCAATACATCCACTCATTCAGTCTTGCAAGTATACCAGGGTTTTTCCACCTCAGCACTATTGACATTCAGGGCCAGATAATTCTTTGTTGTGGAGAGTTTTTCTGTGCTAAGATGTTTATCAGCATCCTTGGCCTCAAAACATTAGCTATCTGTAAGATCTCCACACACATTGTGAGAACCAAGGCCATCTGGAGGGCAAAGTCATCCCTGATTGAGAATCAATGGCTTACAGATATGGACAAGACTTTTTTAATATAAAAAATGAAGTTATGTTATTTATGTCTTGATAAACTAAAACAATCTATTTGCCACCCGTTCTCTGTTACAATCTTTAGCACATGTCGTTACACTAAATTTCAGGGTTGGGTTGACAATATATGTATATGTGTGAAAAACTAGTTTAATGAAAATCCCTCATCTGGGATAATATGTATCAAGATTCTTGGGAGAAGGGTAATGTGGTCTTTCCCTTGCTGGCAAGTGAACTTGTTGTTCTAGTCCAAGGAGTCTGCTGAGAGATGAAGGTTTGCTTATGTGGGAAGATGTGTCATGTGTGTCAACCTCAATCTGAATGCCAGGGCCAGCACCTACCCTCACTCATCAAATGCCTTGGAGCAGAAGGATTAGCTCCATTCTTCTGGGCCTGTCCAGGTTCTTGGTCCCTAGAATGGGAGAGGCTAGCCAGGTTGTCTGTCTGCTAGGATGTCCACTCGCGGGTGAAATGGTAGTCCGTGTTCTCCACAGCAGAGCACCGTGATTCCATGTTTCTGTGTCTGCCTAGTGCATGCTGAGCTGAAAACATGAGTAATTCACATGTTTAAAACGCAAAGTTAATTTCTAAAACAAAATCCTTTCTTAAGCCCCAGAGAGGAGCCTCCTTCCATACCCAGCGAAGAGCTCTGCCAACATTCCAGCCACACTCCTGGTGGCCTAATGGGCAAAACTAGGCCTTCCTACATGCTAGAAGAGTCTCATGTTAGAGCATCCAATCCTGTAGATTCTCAGGGAAGTGAAGAGAGTCCGTTGTGTGGTCCCCACCATCTTCCGTCTCCCAGTCCCGGTCCACTAGCCCACTGGAAGCCAGATCCCGTCTTGAGCCCTGCGCTGTATCTTCCCTTCCAGAAAGCAAAACTTGCAATATGATCTTACTTTTGCCAAGATAGTAAAACTTTTATATATATATAGTATGTAAAGGAAAAAGATTAGAAGAAAATACACTAAGATACTGAAAGTGGTTATTTTTGACTAACAGGATGACAGATCGTCTGTGTGTGTGTGTGTTCTCCTATTTTTTCCAAAGTTTCTATAATGATCCTGTGCCATTTTTTAAGTAAAAAATAAGTTATAAAAATGGCAACAAATTGCAAATTGTCCATAGAACAAAATGCATTAATTCTCCAGGCTCCCATGTTCCCTAGAAATGATCCCCTTTTCTAAAGTTTGGAGCAGTTTTCTCTACCTTCTATGACTGAAAGAATCAGTCTTCGTGCTCATCATGAAACATTTCATCAGTCTCCCCCAGCTAAGCGTTTGAAGACATGGTTGCAGCAGCCACAGGACTCAGAACCGGGATACCACCAGGAGCTGGGGAAGCGAGGCGGCTCCCTGTGGTCTCTCTTTCAGCCCCGAGGCCACCCACCAGAGCCATCACGCTTATCAATTGTGAATTAAAAATCTCAAAAGCCTTTTTAATTTGGTAAACAATGAATTAAAACCTCGTGGTTTTACTGTTATTTTTGCCGAAAAAAAAGCAAAGAAAACACATACACATCCCACATGAACCAGGTGTCACAAAAGATCTAGAATTTTTAAATCAGAACCAAAATGTCAGAACATTTGCTTAAATCCCCGCTGAATCTGAGCAAACAGTTTGAAACACTGTCTTAACAAAATAATAATCTCCCAGCATATACTTGCAGACCAAGGAATATCATGGACCCCTGAGTCCCTATTCCACCCCTGTGGGCTCTGCCTCCCCCAACTCCACTATACGCAAATGCCCACACTCCAGTGTGCACATACATATACACACACACATAAACATAACACCCACACCTTTTTTATTCTACCCTCCATTTATAAAAGGCAAATCCAATCCACTGTGCAATCAAGAAATATCCTAAGTGTCTGAGTGAGCAGTAGAGACAAAACCTCCAAATTTTCCACCAAACCCCTTTGCTGACAGGAGAACAAATCCAATAATGCCTTATGCGCCTCTCCCTCTGCTGGGCTAACCTGGCACGATGCTGTGCCAGAGCTGGGTGAATTGTGTTAAGCACACACCTGTGGGTTCAGTGACTCAGAGAAGGAAGCCTGGGATGGAGAGAATCCATTTTTCCTAGGAACTGATGTGCTGTATCTGGCAGAGGTCCCTGGGTGAGATCACAAGGCAAAGTGGATGGCCCCAGAACTGGGAATTTCTTTACTTTCTCTGAGTCTGGATAGAGAAAAGCAACAGAACATGGATGGGTTAGTCCCCCAAAGAAGTTGGAAAGTGTTTGCAAGCAACTGATCCAGGCCATTCGAGAGGAGTCGAGTGCTGCGTAGGCATGATGTCTGACGGTACCTCCTGGTTTGCCTGGGGCAGTTAGGATGGACACCTATCAGTTTGGTATAATCATTGACTGCAGTCTCTTTTATTTTCAGAAGTATCTCAGTTTAGATAATAAGTCTTATGGACACCTAAGTGCCCAGCCGGTAGCTATCACTAAGAAACCGGACAGTGTTTATGTGAACAATTAATGTTTTCAGGCAACAAGTGTGGTCTTCAAAATACTGCTTCATAATTTAGGAGATCTCAACAGTGTCAAGTAGACTTTAAATCTGGGAGTGCATCAAGCCTCACCCTAAGACCACTCACCTCCTTCTTGTTCTGAAAACTGCTGATCAATTATATCAATTAGGTTGTTTTCAGCTTCGGGCAATAAGATATTGGACTCAGAATCCACTAGCCAGATGAAATCGGTATTTCAAACTTTATATAAGACTTTGAAATATAAATATGTATACTTTGTTAGTCTACAAAGAATAAGCAGGGAGAAAATTTTTAGTTAGATTTCTCATTCAAACTGAAAGGATAGGAAACGCAGCTGGTAAACTGAGTTGGTCAAATGAGTATGCCAAAGCTTGTCAGCCTGTGTGGACGGACTGAGCTCTGCCCCTTGACCAGAGACGCAGCCAGTGAGCTGCAGGCCACAAGGAAACCAGACTCAGGCCTCCCTCTCCCTACTATGAAAAAACAATTGTCAAGGCATGCTTCCTGCCCATGAGAATGGAGTAGGTGCAGCAAAATCATCATCTGACTTTTCATACTAAAGTAAAAGCGCAGAGATCAAGATTGGAGTACTGAGATCTGAAATGGGAGATCAAGAATTCAGTCAACTGTAAATTCCTTGAGGACAGGGAGTAATCGATTGCTCTTCTTTACATAGCCTGGTAGCCACAGAAGTGCCCCTTCAGAGGACCTTCAGGATCATTTGCTTTGGGAGCATAGTTGACTGACAGTGCCGGCTGCTCCCTTTCTGGATCCGCCATCATGTGTGAGCCAAAGCCATACTTCCCCCAGGCCGCTCCCAGCCAATTACTGAGGGTGGCAGGGGTGCTAGTTCCAGGCAATTCCTGCATGGCATGGCTCCTCTGGGGGCAGCGTTCACTCAGGGACTCCCCACCAGCCCAGCCCAAGCTTCCTCAGAACTGTGCAGCAGGATGGGTTCTTCCTACTCAATCGTTACTTCCCCCACTCCCTGTTCACAGATGTCAGACCAGCGCTGAAGTCTAAAGGCTCTTCTTGACTGCTTCAGTTTCCTCCCTTGTTTATTTCTCGCAGGCGTTTCCTACAAATCTGCTTCCTGGAGGACCCAAACTGACCCATATGTTTAGTGCCTAGCATATGATAGGAAAAATATAATTACGGATCCAGCTGTCCTCACCCACTCCAGGAATAACATTATGATTATGACTTAAGAATCTCACAAATATCATCCTGCCCTCTAGGTAAGCCCCAGACTGAACAAGGACAATCTGTGCTCCTAGGAATTAACAACTCCTCCACAAATTAGAAGAATCTAGAACAAGAAATAGTAAACATGACCTCGCCTCCATTTGAAAAGTGAGGCCAATATTTCCAGGCTGAAGGTGAAAATGTTCTCTCTGGGCTTTAATGCCAGTCGTATGGTTCTTCTGATGTATCTGAATTTGTAAGCCGAGGTTTAAGCATTATCTTTTCATGTGGACCTTCCCTACTTCAAAAGGCAAGCACCATATATACATTTTTATTCACCGGTTTACTGAGAACCCCGAAATAAACAGAAGCAACGCAGTAATGAAAGATATTGACCAAAAAGTAGCGGCAAAGTGTCTAAATATTCATAAAACAAGATTTAAAAGACATTTGGGTAGATGGAGACCTGGATTCTTTTTTTTTTTTTTTTTGAGACGGAGTCTCGCTCTGTCACCCAGGCTGGGGTGCAGTGGCCGGATCTCAGCTCACTGCAAGCTCCGCCTCCCGGGTTTAGGCCATTCTCCTGCCTCAGCCTCCCGAGTAGCTGGGACTACAGGCGCCGCCAACTTGCCCGGCTAGTTTTTTGTATTTTTTAGTAGAGACGGGGTTTCACCGTGATACCCAGGATGGTCTCGATCTCCTGACCTCGTGATCCGCCCGTCTCGGCCTCCCAAAGTGCTGGGATTACAGGCTTGAGCCACCGCGCCCGGCCAGGAGACCTGGATTCTTTACCATTTAGCAAGAGTGTATAACTGCTGTAAAAAGTGAATAAATATATTATGAACCCCAGATTCCTAATTTTTTTTTCCTAGAATGAATGCATCACGCCAAATGTGTTAATTCAGGTCCTCTAAGAAGCAGAGAGCAAGAGGAGATTAGATGTGTACGAGATTTATTGGAGGAAGCACCTGTGAATGAAAAATTGGAAGGAAACTATGGTGTGCTGATGAATGTTTAAAACTGGCTCTCTGGAGGAAAAACGTATGTGTGTATATACATACATATGTTTATAAATCTGACTGATACAAAGCTGCGTACCACACAATTTATAAACAATAAGAAAATGCACAATGCACTTTATTATAAATCACATATAGTCACCTGATTCTCAGAGAATAATAATGAAATGTGATTTTATTCATTTTTGCCAGCCTCTTGTATCTGGGCCAACTGATGGTTGCAATTCAACCATAATTTGAAAAAAAATCATACAACAAATAAGTGTTTGATTACCATCCAATTCAGAAAAAAAGTCATGTCATTGAAGATAATAGTTTTCTAGTACTGAAAGAATATTTCCTAATTTTTTTTTGCTATTTATAATGTATTAGCTACAGACATGACACACTTCTACATTTAATCCATGTTAAGATTTTGTCCATCATTTTCTTAAGTCTAGACCAAAGGTCAGCAAACATTTTCTGAAAAGAGCCAGACAGTAAATATTTTTGACATTTTAGGTCATGTGATCTACGTTGCAGCTCTTCAGCTGTGCCGTTGTTGTGTGAAAGCAGCTATAGCCCTATGTAAATAAAATACATAAATAGGTGGGCAGGGCTGTATTTCAATAAAACCTTATTGGCTGGGCACGGTGTCTCACACCTGTAATCCCAGCACTTTGGGAAGCTGAGGCGGGCGGATCACAAGGTCAGGAGATCGAGACCATCTTGGCTAACACGGTGAAACCCCGTCTCTACTTAAAAAAAACAAAACAAAAAATTAGCTGGGCATGGTGGCGGGCCCGTGAGAGGCTGAGGCAGGAGAATGGCGTGAACCC
Organism: Colobus angolensis palliatus; assembly: GCF_000951035.1. Classification (NCBI taxonomy): domain Eukaryota; kingdom Metazoa; phylum Chordata; class Mammalia; order Primates; family Cercopithecidae; genus Colobus; species Colobus angolensis. The sequence goes on from NW_012120932.1 coordinate 4,716,574, forward strand.
GTGAGGCGGAGCTTGCAGTGAGCGGAGATGCACCAGTGCATTCCAGCCTGGGTGACAGAGCGAGACTCCATCTCAAAATAAATAAATAAATAAAAATAAATAAAAAATAAAACCTTATTTACAAAATGGGTGTCTGACCAGATTTGGCCTTAGGGCCAAACCTTAGTTCAGACAATGAACAAAATGATACATCAAGTCATGCATGATTTATAGTGTTTTCCGACTTCCATAGTGTAAATATTCCCACCACAGTCTATTCAAGCTACCAATGAGATGTCAATGAAGACAAGTTCAGAAGAGGTGTTTGGCAGTAACACCTCATCGGGTAGTACTTTCACCATACAGGTGAAATAGACCTAAGTACCTGAAGAGCATAGATTGTAAAATGCAGTAAAATCATTAGGAAGTAATGAATTTTGCATAGTCAGTGTCCTTGTTTTAACATAATTTAATTATAAGTTTATATCATTTACTTTTAATAATGTCTGTATTTAATAATTAGCTTATAAAATTCCTGAAAAGTTAATAATTGGCTGTCATGAACTGTTATGAGCCAGCTTCAGCACACCATGAAGCCAGAGAAATGAAGGAAAGTCATCAGACTGTGATGCGGGTCTGACCTTCATGAAGGAGAAAAAGAAGGAATTAGGATTGGAAAGACAGCAGGGCAGCCCTAATAAGTTTTGGCCAGAGTAATGGGGAGTCAGTGAGCCAAAGCCACCTGTTAAAGAAGTTCTACAGTTTGCTGGGACAGGCCTGCATTAATACCACGGCCATGCCCAGTCACTGTCTAAGAGCAACCTACAAGAAGTTTGGCCTTGGCATTGATCTGAGGCAAATACAAAAGGAAAGAAGCTGCAGCCACAAAAGGAAAGAAGCTTTGCTTCTCACATCTGAGTGGTGCATTTTCATGGCCACCACACCCAGTAAAAGTTACAGTCCCTTTTGTTAATCAATGAACCCACATTAGGTTAAGAAGTAGAAGTGCCTCAAGTTCAATGACACACTCAGGCAGCAGCCCTTATTAGTGAGCTAGATCCTAAGTGACAAAAGTCATGTATTTGAAGGCAGATTTAGTTACAGAAGCTTTCAGAGATGTGTAACAAAAAAAGCTTGTGAACCTGAGTATTCTCCAGGTTGGAGAGGTGGATTACAAATTAAAATATAGGACAAATATTTGATAACTATGATGCAGAAATATAATTATGAAAATTACTAATCTGTAGATATCAAAGTAGAAGGTCAGATAAGCTCAATAAATCATCAATTTCTTTTCTTTTTTTTTTTTTTTTTTTGAGACAGAGTCTCCCTCTGTCGCCCAGTCTGGAGTGCAGTGGCGGGACCCGGCTCACTGCAATCTCCGCCTCCCAAGTTCAAGCAGTTCTCCTGCCTCAGCCTCCTGAGTAGCTGGGACTAAAGGCGCCCACCACCACGCCCGGCTAATCTATTTTTTTGTATTTTTAGTAGAGATGGGGTTTCACTGTGTTAGCCAGGATGGTCTCGATCTCCTGACCTCGTGATCTACCCGCCTTGGCCTCCTGAAGTGAATGTCTTGACAGCACTGCCCCATGTGCCTCATTCTCTGACAGTATTTCAACTTTCAGGCACCGCTTGCTCATGTGTTTATGCAACAGGCACCAACCAGCAACAGGCCCTTGTGCCAGATTCTTTCCATTCTTTCCTGAGCCCATAATTAAGCAGAGTTGTAAGTAAGAAGTTTTCCTAAAGCCAATCTGGTAATAGGTGCCTAGAGCCTTCAAAATATTTATACCTTCTAAGCGGTAATATTTCACCTCTGGGAGCCACTCCGAGGAAAATAGACTGGGATGTGGAAAGATTGTTAAGTATTATACTTCTTGTAGGGCTATTTATAAAAAAAAAAAAGAATGAAAGATGAAAGTGAATTCAATTTTTAAAATTCTTTTCTGTATATTCTGATTTTCCTGTAATATGCACACATTATCTAACCCTCAGGACCTCTGAGCATGACTCCAGAATCTTCCCATTCTTTCTCGGGCCCATAATCGAGCAGAGTTTAATACCATCCCCTTGGAAGTTAGGATTTAGATATATGAATTTGAGGGGAAACACACACGTTCAGACCGTAGCAGATTCTAAGCCTATTGTTTGGATATAGATACATAGTGTTCCAGCACCATTTGTTAAAAAGCCTATCCATCCTCCATTGAGTTAGCCTTAACCCCTTGTCAAAAATCAATTGGCCATATTACTGTGTATTTATTTCTGGACTTTCTATTCTATTCTGTGCTAATAATCTATTTGTTTATTCACTGCCTTGATGATGGTAACTGTATGTTAAGCTTCAAATCAGGTAGTGTGAGTCCTTCAACAGCGTTCTTCAAATTTATTAAGGCTAATCTACTTTTGCTTTTCTGTATAGAAGTTGGAATCATCTTGTTGAGAGCTACAGACAATTCTTGCTGGGATTTTGATTGACATTACATGAAATCCACCTATCAATTTGGGAGGGATGACATTTGGGATGAAGCCATCTATCCATAGACATTGCCCTTGTGACTATTCATTTTTTTCTTTCTTCATTTGTAAAAAGCATTGTTTTTTGGGGGGGGGCCGGTTGTTTGTTTGTTTTTGAAACAGAGTCTCGCTCTGTCACCCAGGCTGGAGCGCAGTGGTGCAATCTCGGCTCATGCAAGTGCCACCTCCCGGGTTCATGCCATTCTCCCGCCTCAGCCTCCCGAGTAGCCGGGACTACAGGCGCCGCCACCTCGCCCGGCTAATTTTATTTTTGTATTTTTAGTTGAGACGGGGTTTCACCGTGTTAGCCAAGGTGGTCTCCATCTCCTGACCTCCTGATCCGTCCCCCTCGGCCTCCCAAAGTGGTGGGATTACAGGCGTGAGCCACGGTGCCCGGCAGCACTGGGTTTCTTAAATTATTATTTTATTTTAAGTTCCAGGATACGTGTGCAGACTGTATAGGTATACATGTGCCATGGTGGTTCGCTGCACCCATCAACCCGTCATCTAGGTTTTAAGCCCCGCATGCATCAGGTATTTGTCCTAATGCTCTCCTTCCCCTTAACACAGGCACAAAAAATCAAACACCCCGTGTTCTCACTCATTAAGTGGGAGTTGAACAATGAGAACACATGGACACAGGGAGGGGAACACGCAATGGGTTTCTTTTAAAAATATCTTTGAGAAGAAAAGGCCACGGTTCAGTGGACCGGCATAGCTGGAGACAAATGCACTGAGTATGTGCACGGTTTCCCCTCCGCAGACTCAGAGAAGAATGGAGGCAGAGGCTGGAGAGGAGGCTGAGGATGCTGGACAACCCTGAAGAGAAGGACAAGCCCGCCCACACCGCAGACTGAGCGCTGCCTGCCTCACCGGCTTCAAAGACAGCAAGCGACCACGGGCACTTTTCTAGGGGAAAAAACTAACACCCGAGTGATGCTGACTTACTGAACAGGACGCTCTCTATTTGTGCTTCCATGTGCGAGGGGATTTACATGTGAAACCTCCCGCAGTGCTAATGGGGAGTTATTATCCTGCTCAATCCCCTCCGCACAGAGGACAGGCTGACCGCAAGTGGGATAGGACACTCCAGCTATTTAATAAAAAAGCTCTTGGAATTAGCACTCCCCAGGTCTCGCAGACCCATGTAGCCTAGTGTATTTCCACATTTCCTTCTCATTTTGGAATGTTTCAAGTCTTGAGACATTTGGAGTGTTTTCTCTGAGCTTACTGAGGGCGATGACCTTGATGAAAATTTGACTTCCCCAGGTCTCCTGGAAAAAGAGTCATAAAATCTTGTTCTTTCCCCGCTTTTTGTGAACACAGAAATGTAACTGCTCGCAGAAATAAAGCTATTATTATAAAAAGAATTTAACAATATGGCTTGAAAAGGAACTCGGTTAATTTATTTCTTCCTGTAAATGGTTTGCTTTTTCTTCATAAACGGGTTTAATTAGAAACCTGCAATGACAGCATGCGGATAAACTTGGTTGCTGCGCCCTCAAGGTCAAATACCCCGTGTGAACTCCCTTCACACTTGTTGAGTGAGTTCTCTGGTGGCACAGCAGGCGTCCAGACACATTCTGGAACTTAAAGTCACCCTCACGTTAGCCTCTTCTCAGGCCCCAAACACGATCATAGGGCAGGTGGCCTTCGATGGCGGCAGTAATGATGGGGCTTCCACTGCCCGGATTCCTCCCTGCAGGGCTGCAGCAGAGGGATGTAAACGGAGAGCCCTGGGGGACCAAGAAGCACAGACGGCCAGAGCCACACAGAGGTGCAGTGGGGGCATAGTTTGAGACCGTGCTGGACAGGATCCCAGCCCTCGCAGATGACGCGCGCTGGCATAACTGCTTCCTTCTGCTTCCACAGGAAACTAAACAGCTTCATTTCAGCTGACAGAGCCACGGGTGACAAGAAGGGTTGGAGAAGTGTTCTACCCTGCCCACCGTGATGAGATCCAGGGTGCCATGCTGGCTCCTGCCATGGGCTCTTATTCAATTCAGATGCAACAAATTAGTCGTAGACTACAGCTGGGAAAATCTGCACAAAGTTCAGAAACAGAGGCTAATAAAGAAATAGAACTGGCCAGGCGTTGTGGCTCACGCCTGTCATCCCAGCACTTTGGGAGGCCGAGGCAGGCGGATCACGACGTCAGGAGATCGAGACCATCCTGGCTAACACGGTGAAACTCTGTCTCTACTAAAAATGCAAAAAATTAGCCAGGCATGGTGGTGGGCACCTGTAGTCCCAGCTACTCAGAAGGCTGGGGCAGGAGAATAGCTTAAGTAAACCTTGGAGGCAGAGTTTGCAGTGAGCCTAGATCGCGCCACTGCACTCCAGCCTGGGTGACAGAGCGAGACTCCATCTCAAAAAAATTAAAAAAATAAAAAAGAAATAAAAGAAATAGAACTTTGGCAAGGGCAGAGGGCCATGGGAATGAACATCAGGAAGGCTAACCACATCTGGGGGTCAAGGAAAAGGGAAAGCTCCCTGAGAAATGGATGCTTAAGCTGATGTCTAAATGGTATTAGTCATTTCATTATGCATGTGTACATCAGAAAATCATGGTGTGCACCCTGCATATATAGAATAAAGAAACACAAACAGGTAAGAATCTTCCAGGAAAATGCATCAGGGAGGATGTCTTGGGCAGAGGGCAAAAGTAAGTGTGAAGAACCAGAGAGGAGCAGGAGATGGTGCAGGGGGTGGGGACCGGAGGTCCCCGGGGAAACGTGTCTGTAGCCCAGAGACTGGGGAGGGGACTAGCCTATAGGAAGGGAGGGGTGCAGGGGCCTCTACAGCCAGACAAGAAACTCTGGATCTAACCACAGGGTAACAGCAGGCCACTGACAGGTTTCAGGCGGAGGAATAAGCTGATTCGATGTACATTGTTAATTTTTTCAAACACACATATACATGTGTATGTAACTTTGTGTAGGTGCACACATATGTTCATATCATGCACGCCGATACGGTTTATTACAATTTTTGCTAACCTTTTCTCCCTCATCTTTGTGGCTGGGACTTACTCCCTCCCTTTTTCCTCTACTACCAACTGTCAGCGACCCTCACGCCTCAGTAACAACCTCACCTAGTTTTCTCCATGTTCATATAACATATATGAACACACATAAACACACACACTCACACACACTGTACATCTAAAAGGCTTTGTGTGGATGTGTTCATGGGGTAACATCTTACAAAGGATCATACTGTTTTGTGTATATCGTGTTCCTCACTCAACCATACCTCATACAAATGCGCCCAGGTCAATGTAATTCGAATTCACATTTTTAATGCGGCCATGTTATCCCATGAGGTGGATGTTCCGTAATAAAGTTAACAATTCTTTTAGACATAGACAGTCACATAATTTCCGGGTTTTGCATTTGCACAACGCAGTAGTAAATAGTCTCGTCTGGAGGTCTTTTATCCCAGGGGTTTGATACTAGAAAATAGATTCCCAGGAATGGAAAATTAGAAGATGGTATTTGCAATTTTTACTTTTAACATGCTACTAGAAGGCTTTCCAGAAAGGCTGGAGAAATTCCCATTTGAACAGACAGTTTACAAGAGTATGCTTCTCCCCACGCTGCTGTGAGCATTAAGTGTCATAGTTCGCTTAAATTTTCTGTAGTCTGAGGGGGGTTGAGTGACATCAGTAATTGGAGTCCCTTCATTTGGCTGTGGATTAGGTGAATTTTCTCATCTGTGAATCGCTTATGCATACTTTATTGCCCATTTTTCTAAGATGTGTCTTTCGTGTCAACGTGTATAAACTCTTAATATATTATAAAACTTAACCCCTGGATTGTCGTTTACATTAGAAGTCTAGAGGGCTGGGAAGGTCTGCTTAAATACTCATTATTAAGGTTGAAAACCTAGGCCGGGCGCGGTGGCTCAAGCCTGTAATCCCAGCACTTTGGGAGGCCGAGACGGGCGGATCACGAGGTCGGGAGATCGAGACCATCCTGGCTAACACGGTGAAACCCCGTCTCTACTAAAAAAATACAAAAATCTAGCCGGGCAAGGTGGCGGGCGCCTGTAGTCCCAGCTACTCGGGAGGCTGAGGCAGGAGAATGGCGTAAACCCGGGAGGCGGAGCTTGCAGTGAGCTGAAATCTGGCCACTGCACTCCAGCCCTGGCAACAGAGCGAGACTCCATCTCAAAAAAAAAAAAAAAAAAAAAAGGTTGAAAACCTTAAAGCTATCAAGGCAGAAATAGACACCTTTATTTATATGAAAATGAAAAGCTTGTATGTAGTAAAATGTACCATAAGCAGAGTCGCTTTGGCAGGTTTGCAAGTTTCAGTGGTCACCCCACCACAGCTGAGAGAATGAATTTGACGGGAGATGGTAGACGGTGGGAGACGGATTAGGAGGTTGTTTCCCAGGTCTCCATGACAGAATGGACGTGAGCAGACAGAATGGGTAGATCTTGCGGGTTGACTGAAGGCAGGGGAGTGAGGCACAGAGCATCCACAAACACAGATATTCATGTATTTTACCTAGCATTCATTTAATACGGGCTAAGAAAGAATGTGAGTCCCAAGAGATAAGCAGAGCCAGTTTTGTTAACAGCCCCACTATGTCCTAGTGGGGACCTCGGACAAACCCCCTGAGCTTTGTTTTCCTCATCTGGAGTCATAGGCGTACCATCATCTCTTTCTTGAGGTGATTGAAATGGAATGAGCAGGTATAAAAGCTCAGAGCAGAACCCGGCACAAGGCAGGCCCTCAGTGCACCTGAGCTCTCGGCCTCTTCCCTCTCTCTCTGCTCCCTCCTAGCTGTCACCTGCCCACGGAAAATACACGCTCATCCTGGGCAGTGGTTACAAGGCCTGCTTACCAGTCAGAATCACCAGGAAAACTGCTTTAAATGCACAGATTCCTGGGCTCAGCTCCCAGAGATTCTAGTTCTGTTGATCTGGTGTGGGGCTCAGGGATGGTATTTTTATCATGCTGCCCAGGAGACCAGATGCTTAGCCAGACTTGGACACTGATGCCCCAGAGGGTGCAGAATCTAGTGGAGAAGACAAAATGATATACACTGCGTCTGCGTGGTGAGGTTTTTAAGAAGAGCACTGTGGTGCTCTGGGGGGAAGCATGGAAGTCTCCCAAAGAGGGTGAGAGGCAGAGGCAGAGCCTTGAGGTAGAGGGAAAGGACAGCCCGACAAAAGAACCAGCTGTGTAAAGCCAGAAAGTGGCCTCTGCGCTGTCCCTGTAGGGGGTGGAGGGAGGCAAGGTTGGGGTTAAATGGGGAAGGCCTTTGAATGGTGAGCTAAGGAGTTCGGACTTTATCACATAGGCCATGGAGGCTCATCAAAGGATTTTAAGCAAGCAAGTAACGTGCTAAGAACTTGTCTTAGTGACTTAGTCAAACAACCCTGGCAGCAGTGTGGAGAATGCACTCTACAGATGTGAGGGATTGTCTTTGTTAAAACTATGATGATCCAAACAGCTTTATTTGGAAAATATACCCTTTATGTGATCCTCTACTCTGGTCAAGGTGAGTGAAAGTACAAAAATAAGAATGTGGTCTAAGTGATGAGATACAGGGACCAAAGACTTCTCAATTCAAAGTTGTTAGCACTTTGCCTTTAACAACCTTGTGGGAAACACAGGTTGAAAAATGGCAAAATTATTCTACGAACTTAGAGGTGACCTCAGCTGCTCAAAAAACTTTACTGAATTTAAACCATAACTTTATTTATGTTTGACAAGGAACAGCAACAACAGATCCTTCTTTCTTTTGGACAGCTACACATGATTCAGTATTAGTGACAGAAGAAATTAAACCAGAAAGTGTCCCTTTTTGCAAAGCAATTTAATGATGGAATCAAAAAGAACTCTCGACTTCCAGACCAGTTCACAGGTCCTCAGGCTGTTTTTGGTGCAGACAGCTGAAATGCACATGCCCAGCCCATGAGACACAATGGCACTTGGAGGCTTTGCTATGGGAGACATTACAGATGGGGTGAGGGGGAGGGAAAAGGAGAGAGATACTGGTTAGAAAAGATTTACTGTCCTAGGCATGCGGACCGCCGAGATGGGCAGCACCCAAAGACAGTTGGGCAAATCAGAGGATTATTTGCAACACTGAGCCACCTCCCCCAGAGGCCATGAGAACTGAAGCAGTGCTAAAGTGCAAACAAGGCACAAAGCCAGGCCTCCCAGGACGATCACAACAACAACAGCGCAGCAGCAACAATAGCAGGGGAAGGAGCTCCAGGGCGATTGTAACATTTTCCTTGAAAACTTGCAGATTCTAAAGGAAGAAGATAGGATTCTCCCACCCTGAGAATCTCCCATTAGCTTAGAAAATAATGAGTTTGCTTTGAAAATAATAAACAACTTGACTTTTTCTGATTATAAAAACATATGTTTGTGGTAAAAATTCAGAAAAGGAAAAAGAGTGTAAAAATAACCACATTGCCACCACCCAGCAATAAACACTCCTAATATTTTGAAAACTATCTAACGTCTCTCCAGTCATATGTACTCAAAATGATAAATAATTTTTCAAAACTGAGGCCTTACTGTTTTTCCGTTCAGTAATATATTGTGGACATCTTGAAATTGGCAAATATAGAGCTACATTGTTTTTTGTTGGCTGCATAATATTTAGATGTGAATGATTTATTTGAACAATTCTTTTTGTTGTTGTTGTTGAGACAGAGTCTCGCTCTGTCACCCAGGCTGGAGTGCAGTGGTGCGATCAGCTCAGTGCAGCCTCCGCCTCCCGGGTTTACGCCGTTCTCCTGCCTCAGCCTCCCAAGTAGCTGGGACTACAGGTACCCACCACTGTGCCCGGCTAATCTTTGTATTTTTTAGTAGAGACGGAGTGTCACCATGTTAGCCAGGATGGTCTCAATCTCCTGACCTCGTGATCCGCCCGCCTTGCCCTCCCAGAGTGCTGGGATTATAGGTGTGAGCCACCAAGCCCGGCCTTTTTTTTTTTTTTCCGAGACGGAGTTTCACTCTCGTCACCCAGCCTGGAGTGCAATGGTGCCATCTCGGCTCACTGCAGCCTCTGCCTCCCAGGTTCAAGCAATTCTCCTGCCTCAGCTTCCCGAATAGCTGGGATTACAGGCTCGCACCACCACACCTGGATAATTTTTGTATTTTTCGTAGAGACAGGGTTTCCGCCATGTTGGCCAGGCTGGTCTCGAACTCCTGGCCTCAGTTGATACGCACGCCTCCCAAAGTGCTGGGATTACAGGTGTGAACCACCGTGCCTGACCTGAACAATTCCTTTTTAATAAAACTGTAATAAAAGTTCAGAGTTACAAGAAAACTTAAGCATATTCTACTTCACTAGAATTTACAAAGAATTCCTTGAAAATGTTATTGCAGATATGATAACATAGAAAGGTTGTGTGTGCCCTGTTAGAATATTTCCTTTTTTTTCTTGAGACAGTCTCCCTCTGTCACCCAGGCTGGAGGTTCATGCCATTCTTCTGCCTCAGCCTCCCGAGTAGCTGGGACTACAGGCACCCACCACCACGCCC
>NW_012120932.1:4731664-4732045 GCF_000951035.1 Colobus angolensis palliatus
GGGCATCCTCCGACAGCCTCCAGACCGATGGATAAGTAATGCCCGGCTCACCCACTATCAAGGGCTGCTGTTAAATCCTGCTAGAATAACTTTCCCGCCTCCAACTACCCTAAACCCTGCCTCGCTGCTGCCTAACCCGGACCTGGACGCTCCGCTCCATGATTGCACCGAGATATTAGCTCAGGTGCACAGAGTTCGAGAAGACCTGCAGGACCGCCCACTTCCCGACGCAGACCTCGTCTGGTTCACTGATGGAAGCAGCTTCATACACCAGGGCCAAAGGTACGCTGGAGCGGCAGTGACTTCAGAGACTGAGGTAATTTGGGCGGAACCCCTGCCCCCAGGAACATCGGCCCAGAAGGCCGAACTGATAGCGCTCAC
>NW_012120932.1:4735922-4766373 GCF_000951035.1 Colobus angolensis palliatus
AACCTGTAATAAAGATCCTTTGCACTTGCATTGACGCCTGACTCTGGTGAGCTTTTCTGGGGACTAGACGGACTTGGCACAACAAGACGGGGTTTCACCGTGTTAGCCAGGATGGTCTCAATCTCCTGACCTCATGATCCACACTCCTCGGCCTCCCAAAGTGCTGGGATTATAGGCATGAGCCACCGTGCCCGGCCGACTTTCTGGATTTTCACTGTATGTATACATACACACATGCTTGTCCAATTGTCTATTTGGATAAAGTCTAAACGTGGAACCTACTGTGCCAGAAGGCGAGGCACGGAATTGACAGCTCCTGGCTCACAACCATCTCTCCCTGCCTCCGCACTATGGACACTGTAGGTTGTGCCTGACCAGTGTCTAGTCCCCGTTTTCCCTTACAACAGACTGTGACGGGAAGAAAGGAGGAAGACACCCAACTCAACACACCTTCCCTGCGGTGAGGACAGGGCAACTCTACCTCTAGGTGCTTGATACAAGCCTGGCCAAGTGAAATGCCACAGCCTCCCAGTGCCAGCAGTTGGTTCAGGGATGGTCTCCTGACCCAGTTGAGTCCAGGAAGAGCCAGGGCCCAGGCTTGGGCTGGAGCTACAGGAAAGGAGATTGCTGGGTCTGCAGTGAAGATGATAGCCTGGAGCTGCTGCCCGTCACCCGGGGAGAGTGTTACCCGGGAATGAAGCCAGCACAGGAAGGCAAAGCTCAGGGAGAGAGAGAGATGAAAGAGAGACACAGAGAGTTTTAGTCCCTGGACCCAAGCGATTTGGAGCCAACTTTCTCTCTTAAATCTTTTAATTTTCTTTTCTTAAATCATTGTAGTTGTCTATTTCTTGTCATTTAAAACTCCTGGATACCTTGGGGGAGAGGGGGGAAGGTCATTCACTGGGACTGGCCCCAGTACAGGGGCCTCTGCGCCCGGACCCTGGCTGCATCTAGTGATCTTTCCTGCCCCGCCATCGGCCATAGCGACTGATTCCCATCTGGACACTTGAGCAAAGCCGGGCGCAGAGACCCAAGCGCTCAGAGACACCCCGCCGCAGAGCCAGGAAGAGACACTTCTCCCAGGCGCCTGTGCAGAGAGCCCACAGTGGCCTGGGCTCGCCCCCTTCGGTGTCCTGAGATCTGATCACCCCATTTAAAAGCAAGCATGACTCGTCAACTAAGTGTGACGAACTCTGGAGTACAGAATAGAAACAACTTCATTTTTAAATATTTTCTGCTGGACTTCTCAGAGTCACTAGCATGCTAATCTGCATCAGGACTCTCCAAAGGCCCAGTGTGGTCAGTGTGTGGGGCAGGAGGCGGGCTCTGGGGCCCGCCAGCCTGCAGGCTTCCGGGTGAGAGTGCCAGGCAGTGCCTGGAGCTGGAGACCTCAGACAAGTCGCTTAACCTCTCAGAGCCTCCATTTCCTCCTTCCTAAAGCACCTACCTCATAGGGCTGCTGTGAAGTTTACCTATGCAAAGTGCTTGAAGAGCACTGGAAACATAAACAGTCTGCAGTAAATGTCAGCTATTAGCATTTTAGCATTAACGTCTAGAGCGTCCTCTTTCCATCGTTGCCCTGTCTGAGGACTGTTGCCTTCCTGACCGGAATGCAAGCTCTTCTGCGTTCTGTTTGCACTTGGGTATGTCTGGCCTCCACACTGTCCTCTTAGTCCTGCTGGAGTTCTCTGTGGACGGACTGCAGTCCCAGTGCCGGGATAGGCCTTCCTGCGGGGCTGCTCTTCTCCCCTGAGGTTTACTCAGGGCTGGCATGCAGGGCCCTTCTGTTTTTTCAGCCTCAGAATGTTGTTTTTTATTGGAATGGTGCACCCTGGAGTAACCAGAGTAAATGGAGCTGTTTGGCATCCCCGACCCCACACGCCCTGATCTCCTGGGGGAGGAAGAGGCAAGTGGGCAAGAGAGCGGGCTGTTGGCACTCGAATTGCAGTTCAGAAGGACCCCTCCGTGGCGGTTCCTATCAGACACCCTGCCTGTGAACTTCTGCCAAGGGATCCTTCTTGTAAACAGCGTTTGTTTGGTTTTGGCTGGGTGCCATACCCCACCCCCACCCCCGTATCAAAATATGGAGCAGTTCTTCCCATGGAGAAAATTCTTCCCTCCTCAGACACCTCCCTGATACCCCAGAGCATCACACTCAGCGCAGTAAATATGGGACTGGCTCGTTAAGAGTTACGTCCATTCCCAGGCACAGGTGTCCAGGGAGGCCTCCTTGTACTTGAACCGATGGTAATGCCTCGAGGTCAAATCAAAGCAGAGCCTTCTCGTGGTCTAGCACTAGAAAGGCCACCAAGTCGGGAGGGCACATTGCCCTCCTTTATCCTTAAGCCCTTTCTTGAAAGACCACTGGACAATGTATCAGAATGCAAGAACTCTCCCACCGGGTGGGCACCAAAGACTGAGCAAGGTGGTTGGCAGGCAGGCTGGGGAATGTTTCTTGTTATTCTGATATTAATATTTCTGCTGTGGCTTTCCTCTGCTTGGCATTTGCGTGGCTTCTTTTTCCGTCTCTCTATTTTCCACTGTCCCGCGTGGTATACAAGGACGATGCACTACGGTGAACATCACTCTGTCTCTTCTAACTGCCTTCTCAGCCGTGTGCGGGACAGCGAAACGCTCCCAGGCGTGCGGGACAGCGAAATGCTCCCAAGTGCAGCGCAGGGCAGGGTTCCTGCCGGCTCCTCGTGTGCCTCTACCTGTGATGCAGAGTGGGCATCTGGGGACCTAGAGAGGTCAGTTCCATGGGAATTAATCAAACTTTAATTCCCATGTTTGATCTTTCCCCTATCAAGTCACGCATGGGAGGACCAGGCCAAGAGATTGAGTTTGGGTGCTAAAATTTGGTTAAAAAATAAATAAAAGAGGTTAAGGAGCTAACTTTTTACCAAGTATGGCCTGATCACATTTCTCTTTCAAGACTTTTCCCAGGACTGAATTCACATTTTTAAGCAAATATGTAGTAATTAGCAGTCCACAGTTCATGTGCATCTATCCATTGTGGCGCAATGGGTGGGAGAGTGGCTAAGAAAGGAACAGAAATCTACAAATCTGGCTTTCACTGGTTGCTTGCAGGAACTGTGACCAAGGCTCAAATACAAATAGCCAATTGTTATTCATAGAGCCTGGGGATTAAGTGACAGGCTTTGTCGTCAGGCAGATCTGGGAGCTAATCTCAGGGCTGCCGCTTATTAGCACATTATCTAACTTCTGTGAGCATTAAACGTCAGTTTCCACACCTTCAGGATGGGGCAATAATTCTACTTCACAGGAATTTGGGGAGGATGGCGTAAGAAAATGTACCTGATCTACTGTAAAATCAGAGCCTTGGCTCATGTGGAGACGTCACTGGGAGAACGAGGAGTCCGGCCTCACAGTGAAGGGATGGTTGATAACATACATCGGAGAAGGCTGGCGTCCAGATTGTCCTGAGGGCCATAAAGGAGGAGCAGAAAACCCAGGGGAGGAATGGACAAAGGAACCAAATGGACACTTTTCAGAGAAGCATATTCAAGTGGCCACGGAACACAGGAGTGTTCAACCTCACCGACAATGGAAAACGCCAGGCAAAACAGAGAGCTGTCATATACACCCACAGGACAGCCAATGTGAGGACAACTGGCAACATCCTATGTTGGAGAGAGTATGAAGCATGGGGCTGTGAACTGGCACAACCACTTTGGAAAATGTTTCAACTTTGTCTAATGGAGTGGAGGACGCTGCACATGGCCTATGGCCCAGCAATTCCTGTGGGCATCAGGAGGCATGTGCAAGAGTGTTCAGAGCAGCACTATTTTTTTTTTTTTTTTTTTTGAGACGGAGTCTCACTCTGTTGCCCAGGCTGGAGGCTCACTGCAAGCTCCGCCTCCCAGATTCAGGCCATTCTCCTGCCTCAGCCTCCTGAGTAGCTGAGACTACAGGTGTCCACCACCACACCCGGCTAATTTTTGTATTTGCAGTAGAGACGGGGTTTCACCATGTTGGCCAGCATGGTCTCAATCTCCTGACCTCGTGACCCGCCCACTTCAGCCTCCCAAAGTGCTGGGATTACAGGCTTGAGCCACTGCGCCCGGCCCAGAGCCGCACTGTTACCATGAGTTACAATAACTATAATCTGGAACTGACTCAGATGTTATTCAGCAATAGAGTGGAGAGGTGGATCGTTTGTCATGCAGCGGAATATTAAACAGCAATGAAGATGAATGATCACAGCTCTATGCAGCACGATGGATGAATTGCAAATACTGAGCAGAAAAAGCTGGACACAACACATACATCCCATATATTTGAAATTCACAAAATGCAAGACAAAATTCAACTTTGGAGATGCATATTTGGTGATCGGCAGTCAAAAGCAACAGGGAAGTGATTACCTTAAATGTCAGGGAAGTGATTACCTACCTTTCTTGAGGAAAGAGGGGCTAGTGGCAAGGAAGGGGGATGGGCATGATTTCTGGGATGCTAGGCATATTGTGTTTCTTTTTTAATTTAAGTGGTGGTACACCAATATTTGCTTTTGATAATTCACTCGGTTGTGTATTTTTGCTTTGTAAACTATTTCTGTACGTGTGTGCCATATTTCACAATAAAAAAGGCTAAAAAAAAGAAAATGCACGTCAAACCTTTAGCACCGTGTAAGTTCTCGTTAAATGAGATACTTATTTGTTTCAAGAATAGTAGCCTGGAGATGTTTCATTAGAACTGTAAAACTAAATGAAGCATTTCAAACTGGCAACTCTTCCTCTTTTGTAAAAGTAAAGAGTGAGACATAAGGTGCCTGGCCCGAGAGCGCGTCAGGAGACATAGTCATGGAGCCGCCTTTCCTGGAGATGTTCATCAAACCAGCAGGTTGTAGGCGAGCGCGAGGCACAGTGCTTTGCAAGGCCAGCCCCAGCAGAGCCCAGGGGAATCACCCAGCCTGAGAGGCAAGAATTTCTGAGGGCGGAGACAGCATGGGCATTTTATTAAACCTCCCTGATGACTCTAACCTGCAGCCAGGGTTGCGAAACCTGCACTCGTGCTGAGGTGGGAGGTGGCAGCTGCTGTTAGAAGCCCCAAGGAGAACAGCTACCCCAGGGGGGGAGCAGAAGGGCCTTCAGCAGACCCCGGGCTGATGGGTTCGTGGAACAGGCTGAGATGAGTAGAAATGGGGGTGGCTGATCCCCAACTCTGCCTCCTCTGAATGAAAAGTTGAGAAAAATTGGTTTCTTGAGACAGCAGCGCTTCTGTGTTCATGAATCTGTCCCTTGTCCCTTTTAAGGCTTGATCCTGGGATTAATTTTTCAGTGAATGGCCCTGACATCACTTGGCTCAGCATCATCCTGGATAGCAGGCCACATACTGGATGTGTTGTGCCCTGAGTTCCGAGACCCCCCTCAAAGACGACCACCAGAAACCGAAGTCAAAGCCAAGCGGCCGGGATCACTTTATTGCATGTTCGAACCCGGACCTCTCTCCGTACAGGCATAGTCAGGAGGGCAAGAGAGAGGTCTCGAGCACAGCTCAAGTCTACTTTTTATAGTAAGGCACAAACAGGTTACAGAAGATTAGGGCATTTTTGCAGTTACAAGATTGGGATTGGTTGACATCTTGAAGTTTGAACATTCAGCAGTTTCTGATTGGCTCCCGCCCTTTTTTAAACCACAAACGTCTAGGGGTTTTTGATTTTTAGACAAACTGCTTGCTTAACCATGGGTGGGAGGAGGTGGTTTCGATTGAGCAAGCAATGGGTACGTGACTGGGGGCTGCAAGCACCGGTAATCAGAACAGAACAGAACAGGACAGGGACTTCTACAACGCTTGTCCATACAACGTCTGGAATCTATAGATAACATAACCGGTTAGGTCAGGGGTCGATCTTTAACCAGGCTGCGGGCACTGCCCGGACTGTCTGCCTGTGGATTTCATTTCTGCCTTTTAGTCTTTTCAGATGCACAGACACCAGTGGTTGCAAATATGATTTTCAGAACTGAGAAATTCTGACTTTTTAACTACTTAGAAAAGTTACAAGGAGTGGCCGGGCTCAGTGGCTCACGCCTGTAATCCCAGCACTTTGGGAGGCCGAGGTGGGCAGATCACAAGGTCAGGAGATCAAGATCATCCTGGCTAACACAGTGAAACCCCATTTCTACTAAAAATACAAAAAAATTAGCCAGGCATGGTGGCGGGTGCCTGTAATCCCAGCTACTCAGGAGGCTGAGGCAGGAGAATGGCCTGAACCCGGGAGGCAGAGCGTGCAGTGAACAGAAATCACGCCACTGCACTCCAGCCTGGGTGACAGAGGGAGACTCTGTCTCAAAAAAAAAAAAAGTTACAAGACGTTTCAATGATATAACAATAAATGAAAATGCTGGTTTATACATTTATGAGTCTTTCTCAAAATACATACGCCTCTAGAGACAAAAGACGTGGTATGAAATGAAGTTAAGAGAGACAAATCTCACGTGGGGGATGTGATCCCCCTCACGTCCGTTTACTGTGAAATATGGCACACGCATCCAGGACCACAGGACCTCTGAGCAGGCCAGTGACGCCTCGTCCCCTGCCAGGAGTGCAACCTTTCTGAACTGCTATACCCTGCAGTTTTGATTTTAACCACCCGGAGTTAGGAGCAGACTCCACAGATTAAAGGGCAGGATACCCAACAAGATTGCTCTCATTTCAGATGCCAGTCACAAGTTTTGGGATCCCCATGCCACCCACACTTCTGACCAAATGCTGTAAGATCAGGAGGTTCCCATAACTCCCCTCAGTTTTAGTAACTTCCTGGAATGACTGCCAGAATTCAGGAAAGCCCTATGCTTAGGAATAACAATTTTATTATAAAGGAAGGTGCAGCAGGTTTATTATATTGGAGGTGCATCACGCTCCAATACACCTATGTGTTCACAAACCACGAAGTGCCACTGAGCTTCAATGTCCATGTTTTATCGGAGTTTCTCTGTGAAGGTGTAACTGACTGAAACATTGACCATGTGTATGAACTCAGCCTTCAATTCTCCTCCCCTCCTTGGGGGCCAGGCTGGCTCAAAGCCCCAACCCTGTAATCACATGACTGGTCTTTATGGCGACCAGCCGCATTCTGAGTCATCTTGTTAGGTAAATTAAGACAGTGAAATGGCTCATCAAATGACTCAGGAAATTCCAAGGATTTAAAGTCTCCCTCCCAGGAACTAAGGACAATGGCTAGTCAGATTCTTTATGATCCAACAAGCCTTGTACTCTGGGACACCATGTCCAGAAAGAGAAAAATAGGATCCTGCCATCTCAAAGACAGCTTTCGTCTAAAAGCCATACATAAGAGAGTGTTCAAGCCAGCCTTGATACGAAATGGAGCTCTAAATAGAACAAATGCTCAAATTCAGAACGTTCTATTTAAAGTAAAACGCTGTTAATTGGCAAGTGTGAAGCTTCCTGTCACCCCACAGGCTGTGGACTCATGTTTGGAAGCTACCTACCTGGCCAGCACTAACCTAAGGAGTTTGTATAAATCCAAATTACAAAGTAGCAACTTATGGTCAGGAATCTTTTGATTAGGTAATTCAGAATCCTTGTACCAGCCTGTTAATGCCTTCTTCCATCTGCAGCAAAGCCAACAAGCAGAGCAAATTTACAAGAGGGTGGTGCTTGGTGAGTGTGGAACTGGAGCATTGCAAAACACCGCACATTCTCACTTTGCGGCTCTTTTCCAACACTCAGGGTGCACTGCTTACCCTCATTTTCAAAACAGAATGCTGCCCTTAGAGATGCCTATCATGTTTGTTTCTGTGTAACCTTACTCATATCACCCTGTGTTTTCTTGAAGACACATCGGTTGACCTTCACAGATTAACAAGTATCTTTCAGTACATGTTTACCCTTAAATGTGACAGTGAGTCATTGCTAAAAATGGTTTATCTCCTATTCTTATCCAATTCCGAATCAATTGTGACCAGCCACTTTTACGGAGTTAAATTTCTGAACTTACCCCAGAATTTGGCCTGAATGCTTCTGTACATAGTAAGAAGTCTTCATCTGTTGCCATAATTAAAAAGCCGTCCTTCATTCCAGCCCATGTTTACTCCTCCAGGCATGTGTGACTAATTGCAGGAATTTATTACATGCTTAGTGGTCTCGGTGGTATGTCCTAAATGTTGTTTTCTTGACATTTGATTGTTCAGTCGAAGCCTTTATACATCTTTCAGCAGCAGGGCATGAATAAAGAATGACGTTCCTTCACAATAGCACTAGAATGGGCCAGGGATTGCAGAGGAATTGCAGGGAGGGAAGAGAAGGAGAGAAGCTTACAAATACAAGACCACTTCTGCCTCTGGTGGATCTCAACTGGGTGTGATTTTGTTTATTTGTTTTGAGACAGAGTTTTGCTCTTGTTGCCCAGGCTGGAGTGCAATGGCACGATCTCAGCTCACTGCAACCTCTGCCTCCCGGGTTCAAGCAATCCTCCTGCCTCAGCCTCCCAAGTAGCTGGGACTACCAGCATGCACCACCGTACCCGGCTAATTCTGTGTATTTAGTAGAGACGGGGCTTCACCATATTGGTCAGGCTGGTCTCAGACTCCTGACCTCAGGTGATCCACCAGCCTCGACCTCCCAAAGTGCTAGGATTACAGGCATGAGCCACCGTGCCCAGCCGGTATGCTTTTATTTTCCAAGATTGTTAAATGAAAGGGCAGCTGTTCCAGAGACTCAAGCCCTGCCACTGAAGCAACATTTAGCTTCAATCACTCAGCATACTGTCTGCCTTATAAGCCGATGTTTCAGAAGTGCTCTGAGAGCTGCCCACCCTGGGGTCTACAGGACCCAGAGTTGGACACATAGTTAATTGGCAGGCCTGAAATACCAACATGTCATGGATGGTCCAGTCAGGATGCTGTCGTGAGGCCAGTGTGGTTTCTTTGGGAGCAGCCTTTCAGAAGAAGAAGAGATCATTTTTGTCAGCTGCCCTGGGAGCAGGCCTGGCTGCTGCATGTGGCAGATGGGGTGTTCCATCTGTTTTCTCTCGGGAGTGGTCTTGAGTCCTCACTTGTCCCACGACAGACGTGCCTCAGAAAACAGTGCAGTACATGAGCGGGTAGCATCACCAGAGACTCCACCAGAAAGTAGTGCAGGCCTTAGTGAGCCCTGAGTCAACGACCTGTGCACAGGATCTTCCCCCACTGGCAGCTGCAAACCTCACTGAGGCACAAACCCAACACCATACCCAAAACAAGCACAGCTATCCATCCTCCAACCCCTTCTCTCTGTGCTTCCTGCCCCAGTTACCAGCACCACCGTCCACCCAGAAACGTGGAGATCCGTCCCAATGAGTCCCTTCTCTCACCCCCAGAGCAACCCATCAACAAGTTCAGCCATTTGTCCTCCAACTTTTCTCAAATCTACCCACTTTTCTGCATCTCAACTCTAGCACCTTACTCCAAGTGACAGCCATCTCTCTCCTGAAGAACTCTGACAGCTATCCACCTGGCCAGCCACATTCACTGCCCCTCCAACCACTCTCACCCCAGTCCAGGGGGACTTTTTTTTTCTTTTTTTAACACAAATTATGTCACTGCCTGAATAAAAGCTTTTCAGTAATCTTTCACTGGCCTTGAGACAAAGACCGGTAACCAGGTTCTGCAACTCCAGGATCATCTTGGGCCACCCGCCACCCCACAAATCTCAGCACACAAGTCCTGGCTGCTGGGTTTCCACTTGGTCCAGGAACACTTGGACCTGATGCTCCCTCTGCCTGCAATGGGGCTTTTGCAGCTCCACCCATTCTCTCTTTTTGAAATTGTGATATGTATTATCACATACATAACATAAAATGTACCAGTTTAAGCACTGTAAGTGTACAGTACAGTGGCATTTAATGCCTTCACATTGTTGTACAGAAATATGAAATGTTTCATGAGTCCTCCTTGCACAGGGGCCGTGTGAATCTTTCCTGAATTGCTCCAATTTTAGTACACGTGCTGCCGAAGTGAGCACCCTACCCCCTTTTGTCTATAAACTTTGACTCATCTTTGGATTTTGGCTTAAAAGTCACTTTTTCAGAGAAACCTTCAAAACCAGGCTCGGTGCCTCATCGCGCATCGCCTTGGCGTCAGAGCACTTGGTGGCAGTGATGTGACGGCAGATTGGTGTCTGTTCCTCTTACTAGACTGCAGGCTCCATGCAGGCAGCACCCAGGCCTGGAGGGTGTAAGGCACGTGGTTGGGTTCCGTACATCCTAGTTCAATGAACGACGCTTGAATGAATGAAGAAATGCAGTTCTACCCACAGCGAAGACCACCCTTGACATTATTATAGAAAATCGTGTGGTTCTGTGGTGTCTTAAAAGCTATTCCAGAGTAGGATTTTGGCTTCACCTTTCGAAAGCTAAAACCCATAGTGAAGTGTCTTTATTCCCTTTTCTCAAACAGAAGAGCAATTTTCCTCTAACCGTTAATTTGGTCTTCGTCTCTTACAAAAGAGGAAGCCACCTGGTCGTTTCTAGATGGTAGGTTTTCCATTGATTTTGTTCATCAAAGTTTCAAAACTAGCGAATCTAGAATCAGACTTCTGAAGCAGTTTGTAATTTCTGAAAGCTAATGTGAAGTGGAATGTCTTTTTTTTTTTTTTTGCCCAGGTTGGAGTGCAGGGGTGTGATCTTCGCTCACTGAAGGTTCTCCCTCCCAGGTTCACGCCATTCTCCTGCCTTAGCCTCCTGAGTAGCTGGGACTACAGGCTCCCGCCACCACGCCCGGCTAATTTTTTATATATATATCTTTTAGTAGAGAAGAGGTTTCACCGTGTTAGCCAGGATGGTCTCGATCTCCTGACCTTGTGATTCGCCTGCCTGAGCCTTCCAAAGTGCTGGGATTACAGGCGTGAGCCACTGCGCCTGGCCAGAACTTCTTTTACAGTAAGACACTCAGCCCGATCCTACCCACCGTGTCTGCAGAGAAGCACCCTCTCACCCATCAGGGGCTGAGTGTGGAGCCTGCGATGGGTCTCCCTGGAACCCGAAGTGTGTCTGCACCCACCAAGTTCATGAAAAACTCAGCCATGCCGGACTCTAGGAAGCCCTGCTAACGGGCCAGATGGGGTGGGTCTAGGATTTCAACCCTGAGTTAGAGCAAGAATAGGTGACATTCACTCACACGACCCTTCACACTTTGTTACTCATAACACCAGGAGCAAGAGATGGACCTCAACTGCATCCACGACAGCATCCTAAGGGGAGAATGTTCAGAGGTCAAGCAGCTGGCCCAAGAGGCTTTCAAGGAGTACTGGGCCAGATTTGTTATCTGATTTTAGTGCTAAAACTCTTGGACTTTTCACTCCGCTTTGCTCCATAAGGCATTCACCACTGCATTTTTAGAAGCAACTTCCACTATAATGGCACCCTCGAAGCGGCATAAAGATCTGGTCATTTGCACATGGGCAAAGCCATACAAAGTAGAGTGGCTGAACACTCAGACTTGACCACACACTCTGGTTGTTCAGCGTGTGTGGACTCTCTGGCTGATCAAAAGCTTGAGAGGGGGTAGCGCATGATGAGCAGGACTACCCGGTATTGCTAAGCCCCTAAAAGTCCTGGTCCCACGAGCCGCGTCCCAGGCTCTGCCTCCACTGTTAGGAGTGTCCTGTGTAAACACTGTCTTGAAGCTGGAGTCTATTCTGGCTTTCTGCAGTTTCACTTAATCCTGGGGGGAAAAGCGAGGATGCCCTCTGCCTCCATGCATAGACTCCCACAGGCTGGGTCCCCCGGGCTTCCTCTAAATCCTGCCGTCCCCACCCTCCTCATGGAGATCCCAGTGAAGAACACGCTAATCTCTTGGAGCAAGTGAAGAATGAAATGCATAAGGCTCCCACTGCAGGATCAGGGCGTGCTGAGATAACCCCTCCAGCTCCTGGCCCAGGAGGTGATAAAAGAGGCACTTGCCATGAAGTCACCGGCTGAAACCTCCACCCTTGTCCCTCAGTACCCCCATCCAGCCTTGGCCCACTGAGCCAATGGTTCCAGTGACCCTAAACATCCCACAGTTCCGTATCTCCCATCTTCCCATGAGGTTTCCCTGCTTTCTGTCCACAAAGCTGCCTTTCATCACCTCCGTGGCATATTCCCCTCCGCACGCCCTCCATGCCCCTCGCCTCCTCTGCCCTTGGCCACAGCTCATTCCCCTCCATGTCAGCTGTCAGACTGCAACTGGAGCAGCCTTTGGGGCACTCAGCTTTGTTCACACAGCAACACACACACACACACACACACACACATCCCCCCAGACTTTTGTTCTCTGCCTCCTTTTAGGTTTTCCAAAGCTCCTTTGTTTGAAAAAGAAATCTTCCCAGGACTCCCTCATCTTACCTCCATAGTCTCACCTTCCACCAGATTCCAAGAAGACTTCAAACCATTTGGGGTGTGGGGAAGTGTTTTATGATGGTTTCTGTTCTTTCCATGATCGCTAAAAAGTCATTTTCACCATCATTATAATTATTATCTACCCTTGATTTCCACTCTGATCCCTACTTATACAATTATTTCTCCTGACATAAAAACCTTCTGCTTTTGTATTCCTTTAAATTAATGGTTTTATTGCTGAATCTTAACTTTTTTGCCTTAAGAATAGTTTCCAGTGAGTTCTGCATTTTACGTTCTGTACCTGCTCATTTTTCCTTTCAGGTGTGTGTTTTTTTTACATGATGACTTCACATGAGGACACACTGTAAGTGTCAAGGCATCAAGAACATGCTGTGGTCGGGGATCACACCTCCCTGAGGCACAGAGGATGGCTCTGTTTGTTCAGGTATTTATTCCTGTTCATTGACTCTTCCTTGCTTTTCGGGCAAAATCGATGCTCTTAGAAAACCACCAGAGGGGCCGGGCGCGGTGGCTCAAGCCTGTAATCCCAGCACTTTGGGAGGCCGAGACGGGTGGATCACGAGGTCAGGAGTTCGAGACCATCCTGGCTAACACGGTGAAACCCCGTCTCTACTAAAAAATAAAAAAGAAAAGCTAGCCGGGCGAGGTGGCGGGCGCCTGTAGTCCCAGCTACTCGGGAGGCTGAGGCAGGAGAATGGTGTAAACCCGGGAGGCGGAGCTTGCAGTGAGCTGAGATCCGGCCACTGCACTCCAGCCTGGGCAACAGAGCGAGACTCTGTCTCAAAAAAAAAAAAAAAAAACAAAAAAAGAAAACCACCAGAGGACCAGGCAGAGTGGCTCACGCCTGTAATCCCAGCACTCTGGGAGGCTGAGGTGGGAGAACTTCTTGAGCCTGGGTGATCGAGACTGCAGTGAGCCATGATGGTGCCACTGCACTCCAGCCTGGGCGACCGAGCAAGAGCCTGTCTCAACAATAACAACAAAAAGACCCACCAGTAGTTGTAGAGAAATGCTAATGATTTTTTTAAGGGGAAATTCTTAAGTGCAACTAATCCATTATCAGGTGCTTACTTATATCCAGCACCTATAGTTTAAACCATTTTACTATTTTTTTTCTTTTTTTTTTTTTCTGAGACAGTCTTGCTCTGTCACCCACGCTGGAGTGCAGTGTGGCCCCATCTTAGCTCACTGCAAGCTCCGCCTCCCGGGTTCACGCCATTCTCCTGCCTCAGCCTCCCGAGTAGCTGGGACTACAGGTGCCCGCCACCACACCCTGCTAATTTTTTGTATTTTTAGTAGAGACGGGGTTTCACCGTATTAGCCAGGATGGTCTCCATCTCCTGACCTCGTGATCCGCCCTCCTCGGCCTCCCAAAGTGCTGGGATTATAGGCACGAGCCACTGCGCCTGGCCCCATTTTACTATTAAAATTATTCATGACCATGCATTTTAGAGGGCTCACTCAACAAACTTACTGTTGAAATTGCGGAAGTGGAAAAGTGGGAAAGCAGCATCGAGGAGGAACAGCACATGGAATTGGAAGCAGCTACGCAGCTTTCTTTAAGCTAATCTGAAAGGGCAGCACCTGGCTACAAAGTTGGGCATTGTGTTGGGAATTAACTTGTCTTTCTGTACTGAGTGTTAAGCAAGGAGAAGGGTTGCTGTGCTCTTCCATGTAGAGCGTTTGGTGCTGGGGGAGGATCCGAGTCTTCTGACAACAGCAACACAAGCTCTGACCAGTTCCTAAAGTGGAAGGTGCCCTGAGCCCGGGGATGCTGTGCTCACCAAACCCTCGGTCATTTGGTGAGTTCAGACCTGACTTCCTACTGCCTCAAGAGCATAAACCAGAAGAGGATTTATAGGGACTTGACATCTAGCTTAGAAGAACAAACTAGTATAATGAGACCAAAATACAACTAGTCAGAGGATTTTCCTTCTTCCTTCTCACACTGTCAATTTAGCAAAAGAGGCCTCAGTTGTCATGCTTCGTTCTCTATCCTGGGAAAATTCCTCAGCATGTCACTTTCTTATGGCTGCTACATTCTTAGTATTTTATTCCAACGTCACCCACATTCTCCAGAGGTAGAGGTTTTGGGGCCCAAAAGTGAAAATGGACATCTAGAAAATGAACAACATAACATTACTTGCACTTTTACATTTTCAGGACTTCGTACGTTTTAATTTACATAACGCCTTATACATAGCACTTGAAGCTTATTTTGCAGGTTAGAATATAAGATACATAGAACTTTCAACATTTCAATCATTCCCAGTCATGAAGCATCCGATTCAAACATAACCACTAACTCTGAAGACAAGGATTATCCACGTTTGTGTAACACATTACCCCCAAAACTCTCTGACTTAAAACAATCATAAACACGTATTACCTCTCGAAGTTTTCTGTGGGGCAAGGATTTATGAGCAGCTTCCCTGAGTGGTTCTGGCTCAGGCTCTCTCATGAGGCTAGAGTCAAAAAGTCAGGACTGCAGGGGCCCGATGACTTGAATGGCTGGAGAATCTACTTGCACACTGGTGAGCTCACACAGCCGGCACAATGCTTCTGGTTGCTGGCGTGTGGCCTCAGTTCCTCATCAAGCGTGCATCTCCCCAAGGCTGCTTGAGTGTCTTCATGATGGCGGATGCCTTCCCACAGAATGGTCATCCTGAGAGAGAGCGAGCCAGGTGG
This sequence comes from Colobus angolensis palliatus, assembly GCF_000951035.1. Classification (NCBI taxonomy): domain Eukaryota; kingdom Metazoa; phylum Chordata; class Mammalia; order Primates; family Cercopithecidae; genus Colobus; species Colobus angolensis. Next base: position 4,750,972 of record NW_012120932.1, read on the forward strand.
AAGCTGCATCCTCCTTTTGATGGTCGTCTCAGAAGTCACATGGCCTCACTTCCACCACCTTTATTCACTAGCGGTGAGTCACTAAGTTCAGCCCATATTCAAGGGGAGGGCGTTACAGTCCACGTTTTGAAAGGAGGAACATCAAATAATTTGCAAACATGTTTTGAAACCATCAGTGGTTATATTTTCATGCAAGTGATTTTAAACCATTATAACTTATTTTGGAGTACATTTATGCCAAGTAAAATTCACAAATCTGAAGTGTAAAGCTTAGTGACTTTTCACATGAGTAAATGCCTGTATAACCATCACCTAGATCAAAATATGGAAGTTTTAAACACCTCAGAAAGTTCCATCAGGCAAATCTCTGAATTTGAATGTTTTATGTACACAGTTACCACCTGCAAATAAAGACAGCCTTAATTCTTCCTTTCTAGACTTTGTAACTTTCATGTATTGTTCTTGACTTACTGTGCTATCAAAGTTGAATAGAGCCGGTGTGAGTATCCCCATCTTGTTCTCAACTTAGGGGAAAATGTGTTCAGTATTTCATTGTATTTATCTGTAGAGTTTTTAATAGATAACTTTTTTCGGATTGAGAAAGCTTTCTTCTACTCCTAGTTTGACTGAGCTTTGGAAATAGAAAAGTAAGTAGAATCACAACTCATGATTTTGCTACTTGATCACAGCTTTAAGCATTTGCCAGATTGTCTTTAGCTATGAATGTTCCTTATCTAATTTACAAAAAAAGAAAATTGTGCCAGGTCTACACATGGAAAAATATCATCCAGGCAGTCTTCAGTCTCCAAATATGTTGATCTTCAAATGTGTATTTGTTTGTCAGTTTCTTGGGAACTGTGAGACTTTTTCACATACAACCCGAGTTCTGCTCGGTGCTTCAGTATTTAGGTCAATTACAAAAGTCTATTTGATTACCTTATGCCCAGAGTATGGCTCTGTGCTATGATGGTGGGGAGTGGGAGAGGGGTTTTGAAGAGAAATGGGAGAAGAGAGAGGAAGCCTAGGCACTAGCAGCACCAGGAGCAGCAGCGTACAGAGAATACAGTTCTCACAGCCAAAGACTCGCGGAGCCACCCCAAAGCCGGGTGTGGCTGACATTTGTGAACTGGCATATTCTGTAAGTCAGGGCTCTATAAACCTTGCCACATGTGGTGAGAATTTTTAAATGTCTCAACACCCAATTCACATGGCTTTAAAAGCAATAAATTTTAAAACAAGAACGTTTGAATGGCACTGACAAAGTATCCTCAGATTCATTATCGCATTTACTCTTCAGTGCAGCTCTATGAGGTTCACATCCAGGCCTCACAGAGGAGGACACTGAGGCCGGGAGACATTCCGGGTCTTGCTGGAGATGGCACAGCTCGGCTTCGGTGCCCAGGACTGAGCCATGACTTAGGGCATGTGCTCCTTTCCTTGTATTGTGTTGGCAACGACTGCCTGACAACTTTTTATATGGTTTTTAAAAATTACTGCAGCAGATGTGTCTGTGCTGAATGTAACTTGAGGTGTTAGTTTGCTTCACCTAAATTGAAGTGGCTCATTCTCGGTCCCCAGCTTTTGGTCACGGTGCATTTAGCCATTTGGCTAAACAAATAGAGGGATTGTTTTTTCCTCCTCCCCCTCTCAGCACATTCACCTTTTCTCCATTTTGTGAATTCTGCTCCAGTTGTCCAGGTATAAGAGAGGGAGAAATCTGGAAAAGGAATACTAATTCTATAACTTGGCAAAGACTATCTGCCATAAGCCTAATAGTCAATGAAAATCACTGAGTATACACATTTCACTGACATTTCCCATGGCCACGGGCAAGGCCTTGCTTGGGAACTTTCCGGGCCATCACTGTGGAGTTTCAGAGAGCAAGTCTCAATCTACTAGTTAGTCCCTAATGTAGATGTTTGGACCACTCTTGTTTTTGTTTTTTTTTTTTTTTTTTTGAGTTGGAGTCTCACTCTGTCGCCCAGGCTGGAGTGCAGTGGCCAGATCTCAGCTCACTGCAAGCTCCGCCTCCCGGGTTTACGCCATTCTCCTGCCTCAGCCTCCCGAGTAGCTGGGACTACAGGCGCCCGCCACCTTGCCCGGCTAGTTTTTTTTGTTTTTGTTTTTTTTTTTGTATTTTTTTAGTAGAGACGGGTTTCGCTGTGTTAGCCAGGATGGTCTCGATCTCCTGACCTCGTGATCCACCCGCCTCGGCCTCCCAAAGTGCTGGGATTACAGGCTTGAGCCACCGCGCCCGGCCCACTCTTGTTTTTAAAGTGGTAAAACACACACCAGGACACTGTTGGGCATACACGTTTTGGATGTCACATTGATTTCAGGCAGGCAGTGGTCTGCAAAGCTGGCAGAGGAGCTCCTTTGGAGAGGGGACACTTCAACATTGACGGGAGCGGGGTTCCCGGGCTCCATCCAGAGTGCGAACGCCTGCGCCACAGGGCACCCCGGTGAGCCGGAGGAGAAGGGCACCCGGGAGCAGCAGGGCCTGGCGAGCCCGTCACAGAGGGAGCCTGCGGCTTCAGAGGCGACCACAGATCCGGCTGAAGGGCTGGTCCGAGAGCAGCTGGCTCTGCGGGGGTGGCCAGCGTCGCTGCGGGGTACAGACCCAGCAAGGACAGGAGCGGGGCCCTGGGCGCTCACAGCACAAGCGCTGACCTCTGGGGAAGGCAGACTCACGTTTCCTCAAGGTTTTCTATTTGTACCAGATGAACTCAGTGTCAAATATGAAAGGGCATCTTTCCAAGGGCTGTTAAGAGAGTCTCGTGTACCGTGTAAACAAGGACAGAAGGCATCAAAGCCAGAATGCCATTATTCCTTGGCTTCTGAACATTGGAGTGGAGCTGCTTGTCCCGTGATTACTATTAGCATTAAAACATTGGTTGGATTGTCCCATGAACATCAAAGTTTACAGCAAAGAGTGATTTTTCCAAAAGAGGAGCTGCAACAGTATTTGAGTTCGGCTTCTACCTCCTTAATTTTCTGAGGTTCCCTCAGGGAAGGCCCCAGTGATTGGCAGAGTGGGTGGGATTTAGAAGGCTTTTTCAGGGTTTCGATTAGTCTGAATTTTTTTTTTTCAGCTCCCTCAGAGATTTATTTTGAAGTGTCCCTGCCATGACTTTTCTGACTGCCTGTGTGGCTTTCAAACCTGCCCACCAAGTGTTTAGGGGTGAGTCATTTCCCCACAGGTAGGGGGGTAAGAAGAGTTTCTAGCCCCCACGAGGAGGGTCAAGAGAGCAAACACGAGAGAAGACTTGGTCCTTACCAGAGGTCGCCTCCAGAAAAATGAGGTGTTCCAGTGATCATTCCCTGACCATGACATCCTGAGCTAGCTATTTTCTCCAGTAAACAAAGTCTGTATGAGATATCATAGGAAATGAATTTCAGACTTTCTTCCACCAAGCATTTCTTTTATTGTTTTCCAGGAACATTTGCATTGTTTTACCCTGATCTCATCTGTTCACCATTTGTGACATTTTTTCAAGCCTCCGTTCACCTTTTTTTCCTGTCCCCTTCTGGTCCTTTGAGATAACGCTTTCAGAATTTTGCCATTCTGCTATGAGGCCTGTGTCTACTTGCGTGAAAAGAATTCCATGCGGAGGAGGTGACGGCCCAGTTGTTTGGCTTGGAGAAGCCCATGACTCATTCTTCTGAGGCCCTGCCTATGCCAGGTGTATGGAATACCTTCATGTGACATGTACAGCTCTTCCACCTGAGCATGAAAGCAGGCACCTCACCCTTTTATCAAATAATTGACTCAGAACTTTAATCAAGACAGATACAAGTATCTTAAGACCTGAATTTATTTTTTTAATTTACTAGGCATTGTGTTTTGTGTACTAATTACAGTGTATAATTAAAGAACAGCGTAGGGCTGTTTAACATAGAAGGTGGTTAAGCTCTAGTACAGAATACCCTCTCAGTACACTTTTAAAGGGCATGGGTTGTGGTTGAGTGATATAAAGAAAAGTCCTGGTCTTTGATTCCTATTAATACTTCTCATCTCTTGCTCTTATTTACTGTTTTGGGCTCTTCATGAAAGAGATTTTTTTCTAGTCCTCCCCAACTCTTGCTCATAGCTAATTCAGTAATGGTTAAGTCAGAAATGTCTTAAGTGAGAAAAGCTTATTCCTATTAAATTTCTAATTATTCCACAGAATTTGAATTCCACATAATTTGAGATTGCTTTAAGAGTCCACTAACGCCCAATGCTGGAGTGCCCTCTCGTCACTAGTAACAGGGCACTAAATGTCAAATGTTCATCTAGTGATTTATGTTCTTATTTCACAGCTTTCCTTAATTGCTTTTTACATAAATCTGAGAAATAGTGATTAAAGTATTGCAGGCTTTGGCACGTATCATCAGCTTGTACTATCTTCTGATACAGCGTTGAGTGCTTGGCTAAAAGAGATGAAGCAGCTTTAGTCACAGGGCTTGCCCTGCCATGGAGAAGGCTCTGTTCCCACAGGGCAATGGCCGGTGGTGCAGACTGTCCCTGTCCCAGAAGAGCCCATCTGTTTCCGGGGAATTCGTGCCCCTCAGCAAGAAATGACATCACTTTCTGCTTTTCCTATGGCATCATACCCACTAGATACCAATGATAATGCAATATCCTTTTCTGTTTTAATGTTTAAAACACTGAATGCTCAGGCCGGGCACAGTGGCTCATGCCTGTAATCCCAGCACTTTGGGAAGCCAAGGCGGGTGGATCACAAGGTCAGGAGTTCGACACCAGCCTGGCCAATATGGTGAAACCCTGTCTCTACTAAAAATACAAAAATTAGCCATGTGTAGTGACACATGACTGTAATCCCAGCTACTCAGGTGGGTAAGGCAGAAGGATTGCTTGAACGAGGGAGGTGGAGGTTGTAGTGAGCTGAGATCACGCCACTGCACCTCAGCCTGGGCAACAGAGAGAGACTCCATCAAAAGAAGAAGAAGAAGAAGGAGAAGGAGAAGGAGAAGGAAGAAGAGGAGGAAGAGGAAGAGGAAGAAGAAGAAGAAGAAGAAGAAGAAGAAGAAGAAGAAGAAGAAGAAGAAGAAGAAAAAGAAAAAAGAAAAAATCACTGAATGCATAAGAAATGGATGAGCTTTTAGTTTCTCCTCATACTTTGGCCCTAAAGCCCTGGTAACTGTGAAAAGGCAGGATCTTTGAACTAAAAAGCACTAGCAAATGTGTGGCCTCTGCTCTGTGGGCATTCTCTTTCTGAGAACGTGTTGTCCTGCCCCAGTCTGGCTGTCTGTTCTCTTGTAGGGTCGTACAAGAGGTGAGAGGGTAATGGCAAGAATTGGTCCGATCTTTATAGATGTTCTTTTTCCAGAAAATGGGCAAACACTACTTTTTTTTTTAGTTTGTTTTGTTTTGTTTTTGAGATGGAGTCTCACTCTGTCATCCAGGCTGGGGAGTGCAGTGGGACAATCTTGGCTTACTGCAAGCTCCGCCTGCCTGGTTCAAACCACTATCCTTCCTCAGCCTCCTGAGCAGCTGGAAACACAGGCACCCGCCCCCACATCCAGCTAATTTTTTGTATTTTTTTTAGTAGTGACAGGGTTTCACCATGTTAACCAGGATGGTCTCGATCTCCTGACCTCATGATCCGCCACTGAAAACTATGTTTTTAAACATCCTGGAATGAGAATTCATAATGGAATGGAGAGAAAAGGAAGGAAGGAAGGAAGGAAGGAAGGAAGGAAGGAAGGAAGGAAGGAAGGAAAAAGACAAGGAGAGAAAAAAATGAGTCATGTGCACAGCACCCGTGGAAATATGTGAATCAGCAGCAATGCCTTGAAGCTCTTCAGAAATCTTCTTATTCCCCAATTAGAAACTGACCAAATGGTCTATTAGAAAACTTTCAGCCTTCATTCTACAAGATCTTCAGCAGGTATGGCCCTTGCTAAGCCAGTGCTGGGGAGGAGGGCATGAGGCTGCAGCCAGGGCTCTGCTGTGGACCCTGGAACCTGGGACTGCCTGTGCCTCAGCCATCGGCACTGCCTTCCCTCCTCATGTCTCTGGCCCAGGGCTCTTTCCTCAGTGCAGCTACTCCTCCTTTAAACATGCATGCCGTCAGACAACAGGCTGAGTTCTTCCAGTGTTCTTTCCTACCCCAGACCTTCGCCCCTTCCCCTGTTCGCAAACACCTGCCTGAGTCCCTCCTCAGGTCTCCTGTTACCTGTTCCTGCTCTCTGTGCAGCCACCACGTAGTCCCTGTTCAGTGAAGGGTTAACTCAGAAAGTCTGGAGCATTCAAGAATGTTTGAAAACATGCCTGGCCCTTGGCCAGTTTCTGGGTGGTGACCTCTAGGTGCTCAGAACATCCTGCCTTACAAGAGCATCTTCGTGTACCTGGCGTCTCAGTCGTGTACCTGGCGTCTCAGGCCGCACCAGCATGTGCTCACTGTGCGGTTATTTCAGGGTGGAGACCTTGGCCCATGCTTTCTCCATTTGACCACTGAAGAGGCTGGAGACTGAGTAACTATGGTCAGTATACGGTATGAGGAGAGAATCTACATCCATTCCCCACCTATTATGCCTGCATCACTGACTGACCAGTTTTCCTTCCCTCATAATTAGTGATGCTGCCTACAAACTCTTATTCTGGGGGTGGAGCAGAGGAGGGGTCACTGCAAGCAGCCTGTGCTCTCCAATTCATCTATCTACTCATATAACAGACCTACACCTGCATAGAGGTCTATAATATACTTAAATACTTCCAATATTCTTGATTTTTAAAGATTTCTTGGTGAATATTGGCACTTACCTACAAGATATTTTAGCAACACTTTGTCCAATCCTGCTCTCCCAATAGCATGGGGCTTTTGATTTGAATTTAATCTTATTATAGTATCCTGCCACTTATTCAAGTCTACTTTTATTGGTGTCTGTAAACGTTTATGGTTTATGTCATGAAAGCTCCTGTATTTTTTTACTTTTGGATTTTTAGTTACTGTACTGTTGCAAATGGGATTCATCACCAGCAGCATCTTGGGTTTTTAACCTGGCTTTGCTGTGACCAGCATCTAGTTATAGGCATACAGTAACATATAAAAACCATGACCTGTTTCTATGTTTGAAATTTCTGTTTAAGCAATCAGCAAGCCAGAAAGTATCATGACTACTATTTACTAAGAATCCTGTGCTAGGAGCAATGCCCAACATTTAAAACTTCCCTAAGGACACACTAAATAGAGGCTTAAGATACCTGTTATCTCACTCCAAGACCCCAAGAGCCATTGTCACATATGTGGGTCCTCCTGGAAAAGAAGCCCAAGAAGGCAGTGAAAACCCATCCAGTGGTTCCAGCCTGCCACTGGCCATGACAGAGCTGCTTTCACCTTTACAGATCCCATGTGGTTGCCCTAAAAATGCAACTGGGAAACCATATGAATTCCTTGCTCACCAGCTACTTCATGCATGATCAGAACAGTCCAGCCAGCCAACTTGCTGCTCCTCCAACACAAGGAGAGAGAAATGAACAGAAATCAAGGCAAGAGGTCAGGCACGGTGGCTCATGCCTATCATCCCAGCACTTTGGGAGGCTAAGGTGGGCGGATCACGAGGTCAGGAGATTGAGACCATCCTGGCTAACATGGTGAAACCCCATCTCTACTAAAAGTACAAAAAATTAGCCAGGCATGGTGGCAGGCGCCTGCAGTCCCAGGGACTCGGGAGGCTGAGGCAGGAGAATGGTGTGAACCCGGGAGACAGAGCTTGCAGTGAGCTGAGATTGCGCCACTGCACTCCAGCCTGGGTGACAGAGTGAGACTCTGTCTCAATAAATAAATAAATAAATAAATAAATAGAAAAAGAAATCAAGGCAAGAATCTGTGGTCACTCTCTTCTTTGGCTGGAGCCATGACAATATTGATAGTTTTGCTATAGCAATCAGGAAGGAGAAAAAATGCTTTAGCTTGTCCCCAGGTCATAGCATGGAAAATAAAACCATTTTGAACCACAGAGAAGTGGACCGATTCAGGTCCTCACAATCTTTTACAGGTCAACATTTTCTCAGTGAAGAGGGGGAATCTTCATTCATTCTTCTGTCTCCCAAGCTGGAGTGCAGTGGCACGATCTCAGCTCACTGCAACCTCCACCTCCCAAGTTCAAGTGATTCTCCTGCCTCAGCCTCCTGAGTAGCTGAGATTATAGGCATGCACCACCACACTTGGCTAATTTTTTATATTTTTGGCAGAGATGGGGTTTCACCATGTTGGCCAGGCTGCTCTCGAACTCCTGACCTCAAGTCGTCTGCCCGCCTCGGTCTCCCAAAGTGCTGGGATTACAGGCATGAGCCACTGCACCCAGCCCCTTCACTCATTCTTGAGATAAGATTATGGATTTCAGAACAGACAGGCTCCTTCAGCAGTGTGAGAACTAGGCCAATGGGATGTCACTAAAGTCGCTTATTCTTTTGACTGGAACTATGAATGAGCCTGATGTTCTCATCACCCCACAGCAAGTTCCACATAGATTTAACCAACAGGAAGAGCCATTTTATTCTGAAGGGGCTGGTCCAGTTTGGAAGTGTTTCCAAGCTTTCCAACATTATCATGTTTTACACTTATTACAGAAAACACTTCAAATGTTATTTATATATTTTTTTCTATTTCTGCAAATTTTCATACATACGGAAGCTTTTTAACACTGTTGACCACTATCTGTACTCAGGGATTTTATTCATAACTGGGTTTTTTAGTGACAAGTTTCCATCTCTTAACAAGGACCTCAAAGGAGTCAGAAAGAACCACTCCCCACTGACCTGAGGGACAAGAGGGAAAGAGAGAGAGAGGGAGGGAAATGACTCACAAGAAGCATGCTGGTGTCTCTTCACAACTATGTCCAAGCTCAACCATGTGTCTTTGCCTTTTTTTCTCATAACAGTTTCTTTCACAGAACAGAAGTTTTAATTTCGATTAAGTCCAGCTTACCTATTCTCTCCCCTCATGGATTATGCTTTCCATGTAGCATCAAAAACTCATCGTCAAATCCAAAGTCATGTTATCTTCTAGAAATTTTATACTTTTATGTTTTACATTTAGGTCTCTGACCCATTTTGAGTTCAGTTTGTGAAGGATGTAAGGTCTTTGTCTAGATTTCTTTTTTTTTTCTTTTGTATGTGATATCCACTTGTTTCACCACCATTTGTTTAAAAGACCGTACCTTTGGGCTGGGCGTGGGATTACACCTGTAATCCCAGCACTTTGGGAGGCGGAGGCGGGTGGATCACTTGAGGTCAGGAGCTCAAGAACCAGCCTGGCCAACATGGTAAAACCCTGTCTCTACTGAAAATACAAAAATTCACCAGACATGGTGGCAGGCACCCGTAATTCCAGTTACTCAGGAAGCTGAGTTAGGAGAATCACTCAAACCCGGGAGGCAGAGGTTGTAGTAAGCTGAGATCGCGTCATTGCACTCCAGCTGGACAACAAGAGAAAACTCCATCTCAAAAAAAAAAAAAAAAAAAAGTCCTTTTATCCATTGAACTGCGTTTCTTCTTTGTCAAAAATCAGGTGACTATACATTTAAGTAGGTCTATTTAGGTGACTGTACATTTACGTGGGTCTATTCAGGTGACTGTACATTTACGCGGGCCTATTTAGGTGACTGTACATTTACACAGGTCTATTCAGGTGACTGTACATTTACGCGGGTCTATTTTGGTGACTGTACATTTACACAGGTCTATTCAGGTGACTGTACATTTACACAGGTCTATTTAGGTGACTACACGTTTACGTGGGTCTATTTTGGGGCTCTCTATCCGCCTACATTGACTGATTTGTCTGTTCTTTCACCAATACCAGACTCTTGATTACTGTAACTTTAAAATAAGTCTTACAGTTGGGTAATGTCATTCTTTCTTCTTCTTCAATATTTAATTGATCTATCCACAGATCTTTTGCCATTTCATGTAAACTTTAGAATCAGTATGTTGATATCCACAGAGCAATCGGCTGAGATTGTGACTAGAATTGCACTGAATCTGTAGATTCCCACATGGGAAGAACCGATCTCTTGGCAATATTGAGTCTTCCTGTCTACAAACATTAAACATCTCTCCCATCTCTCCATTTCTTTAGATTTGTTATTTCTTTCATCAGAGTTTTGTAGTTTTCCTTCATATAGATCTGATACCTGGTTTGCTAAGTTATACCTAAGTGTTTTGCTTTTTTAGTGCTAATGTAAATGGTGCTTTGCTTTTAATTTCAATTGTTTATTGCTGATATATAGGAAACCAGCTGACTTCTGGATATTAATCCAAATTAAATTTGGTTTGAATTTAAACCAATTAAAGGTTTCGCATCCTGCAACCTTTCTTAAATGATGTGTCAGTTCCAGGAGAATTTTTGTTAATTATTTGAGGTTTTTCTACTGAATAATGTAGAATAATCTCGTTTTGGACGAAGATAATTTTGGTTCTTCTTTCCCAATCTGTATACCTTTTATTTCCTTTTCTTGTCACATTGTATTAACTAGGACTTCAGTATAATGCTGAATAGGAGTGATGAGAACGGGCATCCTGTCCTTATTCCCAATTTTAGAAAGAAAGCATTTAGTTTCTCACCATTAAGTATGATGTTAGCTGTAAACTTTTTGTAGATGTTCTTTATCAGTTTGAGACATTTTCCTTCTATTCTTAGTTTGCTAAGTGTTTTTAATATAAGTGGGTGTTAGATTTTGTCAAATGTTTGTTCTGAATCTATTGATATGATCATTTGATCTGATTCTTCTTTAGCTTGTGGATGTGATAGATTGCACTAATGGTTTTTTGAATGTTGAGATTGCATACCTGACATACACCTCACTTGACTGTCGTTTATACATGCATATTGTGGGTTTTTATACACTGTTGGATTCAATTTGCTAATGTTTTGTTGAGGATTTCTGCATCTATGTTCATAAGAAATGTTTGTCTAGAGTTTTTCTTTCTTGTAATATCTTTATCTGGTTTTGGTATTAGGGTAATGCTGGCCTCATATAATGAGTTAGGAAGTGTTCCTTCTGCTTTCATTTTCTGGAACAAATTATGAATAACTGATATCATTTATTCCTCAATTGTTTGGTATAATTCACCTTAGAACCCCTCTAAACTTGGGGCTTTCTGTTTTGGAAATTTATTAGTTATCGATTCAATTTCTGTAGTAGATACAGGCCCATTCAAATCGTCTATTTCTTCTGATGTGACTGTTGGTAGGTTCTGTCTTTCAATGAATTGGTTCTTTTCATCTAAGTTATATAATTTACAGGCATAGAATTGTTCATAATATTCCTTTATTGTCCCTTTAATATCCATTTGGTCAGAAATGATGATCCCTGTTTCATTTCTGATATTAGTAATTGTGTCTTCTTTCTTTTTCTTAGCCTCAATTGAGAAATTTTAAGATTATTTTCACAAAAAACATACATGAGCATATTTGCAAAGACATCCCTCAGTTGCTGCAGCGCCAGCCCCACCCTCAGCCTTCCGGCAGTCTGCAGTTCGGCTCTTTTACAGGAAACTTGAGGAGTACCTCCACATCTGACTCTCTGCGTATTACATTTCCTTGCTCCTCTGAACTAGGGCACTGAGGGAAGGTTTTCTACTGAGAGGTGCCATCTTAATTTCTCTGCAAATTAGCACAGAAGAGATAATCTTGCACTTCACACTAATGAGAACAGTGTGTGGTTTTGTGATTTGAGAGCCTGGCAAGGCCACGTAAGCTTCTCGCTGAGCAGCAGCACCGCACTGCCTCCACCAACCCTTAACATCCCCAACCTCGTAAGTTAAAATGAAAGTCAGAGTGGACAGGTGCGTACTGGGTGGAAGGATGAGAAGGGATAGGGGACTCTATCCAGCTCACTGAAGGATAATGAAACAGAGGCACAGATTTGAGTGTTATTCAAGGTACCAGGAATTTGACTTATACCCGCTTCCTCTCCACAGAATACTGTGGCTACACACAGGATCTGGGCAGAAACGAGATGTTACACAACCTCCAAGAGGTTTCTACAAGTCGTCTGTCTTATCCATTCATTCTTTTCACGCCAAAGATAAACCTGTGGCATAAAGTTACATCCACAAGTATTTGAAGGAATTTAAATATCTATTAGTGACATATGATCTACATATTATTGATATTCATATGGAAATAGCCATATAAGATTTATGTGGAAATGACCGCATTTCATCAATATTGTAAGGACTTTATTGATTCATTCATATTATATTAGAATGACATGCCTATCTAGCACAATACAATCTGAGCACACTTAGTTGAATATATAAAATGAATTTTGTCTTCCAAATCTTAAAGTTCATTAATACCTGTAGCAAAAGCTTACTTATACCATTATCTTGCAACCATTAGCGTAAGGTGATTTTACCTTATCTCAGGGAGTATTCAATTCTGTAGCCTCCTCTTTTTTTTAGGTTTTAAAAATAATCTTTATTTTTTAAAGTTACTCTGTGCATTATAGGAAACTGAAAAACACAAGAAGCAAAGAACAAAGTCATCCAAAGTCACAAGCAGTTTAGAGTTTAACGTATCCTTCTAGGTCCTGTGTGGCTGCAGATACAGCAGTCAATTTTATGGGACTGAGATCATACAGTATGTATCATGCTTTTTCACACATCTTCAGTATTTACCAATTCAAAATCTCAAAGCTATATGAGTATTTTGACAACCAAGAATACACTACACCCACTCAATCTGTTGGAAAAACAATGTAATCCTGCCTTTCTTGGGCCAGATTCTCATAAAAGACAAAAATGGCCACACACCTCTAGATAAAAGCATTGGCAGAGTTTTTATTAAAATACTGCATTACCTTAATGCTCACTTTAAAATGAAATATACAGCGATAGAATACACTAAGTATAATGTTTCTAAGAGAATTCACTAGCAGATCTATACTATTCAAATATTAGCAAGGTATGTTTTCATTGAAATACTTAATGTCTTCCTATAGTACAGCTAAAAGAGATGCACTTACATCAACAGCTATCATCAAAATGTAAATATGGACATCTGCATACATCTCTCTCTTTATACTTCCTTTAGCCCCTCTGCTACCAACCTAATGAACAAGTCCCGGCATACAAACTCAGAGATGGTTTAACAATTCCATGTCCAAGCTGTATCTTTTCTATAAATTGTAACAAGAAAATATTTACAAATTGGCTAATTCACTAGTTCTACTTTTTATCACATGTTGTCACCCCAGGACATTCATAAAGCTTAGACAGTGCAAAATAATACACTTTGTCCAGAATTACACACAGGCACTTGACTAAAAATGCTCATGTTTAGTATGGTTATCATCTGAAACTATCTTCTATATATGGAGATACTAGCAAAGAGTTCTTTCCTTCATGCTTCCTTTTCTTCCTCTTCCACCATCCCAGTGACTAGGTATAGGACTATACCTCACTCCAAGAGGTGGAGTAACAAAGGTCACTCCCAGAAGACAGGCCTCCTAAAATATAACAAAAGAACATTTATAGATAGATTGTATTACTACATCTATTTTTAACATACTTTGAGCATTAGGACTTGTTTATCTTTTAATACCCACTATTGGCCAGGTGCGGTGGCTCACGCCTGTAATCCCAGCACTTTGGGAGGCTGAGGCAGGTGGATCACCTGAGGTCAGGAGTTCAAGACTAGCCTGGCCAACATGGTGTGACACTGAATCTATTACAAATTACCAAAAAAGTTAGCCAGGTGTGGTGGTGTGCGCCTGTAATCCTAGCTACTCAGGAGGCTGAGGCAGGAGAATCACTTGAACCCAGGAGGCAGAGGTTGCGGTGAGCCAAGATCACACCACTGTACTCCAACCTGGGCTACAAGAGCGAAACTCCATCTCAAAAAACAAACAAACAAACAAAAAATCCCCACTATGAACTAAAATGCATATAGAACTATGGTCAGACCATGTGAACTAATCTCACTCATGGGCACAGAACCATTCCCTTTGCATACCTCCTCCTCCCCCACCCACCGTCACCCTGTGAACTGTCCAAAGCATCAAGTTTAACAATTCCGTTTCCAAATGCAAACACTCCTAAGAAGTCATGTAGAAAATGCTTAAAGGATGTCACTTTAGCCCTCTACTTTTAACCCATGTTGTGCACTTTTAAACATTTAGAAAGACTAGATGTTTCAAAGAGGACTTAGGTTTTCCACTATATACACAGTAGCATTGAATAAAAGGTGCATATACATAACACAGACTGTAATTTGAAAGTGTCTTCTAAATAGGAACATTCTGGCCTAGCATCTTTCCCCTGAACATTTTGGCCTAGATCCCTTCCCCTTTCCAACCTCTGTCCACTCTGTGGATAGCTATAAGCCAAATGTAATGTCTAGAAAGGATTCTAACAATTTCACTTCTGTGTGTGTGGGTTTTGTTTGTTTATTTGTTTGTTTTGTTTTTTGTTTTTTGAGATGGAGTCTTGGTCTGTCGCCCAGGCTGGAGTGCAATGGCGTGATCTTGGCTCACTGCAACCTCTGCCTCTTGGGTTCAAGCAATTCTCCTGCTTCAGCCTCCCAAGTAGCTGGGATTACAGGCGCCCACTGCCATGCTCAGCTAATTTTTGTATTTTTAGTAGAGACAGGGTTTCATCGTATTGGTCAGGCTGGTCTTGAACTCCTGACCTCAGGTAATCTGCCCGCCTCGGCCTCCCAAAGTGCTGGGATTACAGGCGTGAGCCACTGTGCTGGCTCACTTCTGTGTTTTTGACAACAGTCTTCCCTATGAATTTTAACACAAAACGTACTCAGTGTGTTAGTTCACTAACTCTATGTTTGTCACACACTGGACCTCTTTAACATCTGCAAAGACTAAATGCTATAAATTAGGATTGGTTTGTCCTCTTATATACAACATCTACACAGCACAGTAAAAGAAAATGCAGCCTTAGATCAAGACCATCCTGGTAAACATGGTGAAAGCTCGTCTCTTCTAAAAATACAAAAATTAACTGGGTGGGGTGGAGCATGCCTGTAGTCCCAGCTACTTGCGAGGCTGAGGCAGGAGAATCGCTTAAACCCAGGAGATGGAGGTTGCAGTGAGCCGAGATCACGCCACTGCACTCCAGCTTGGGGACACAGTGAGACTCCGTCTCAAAAAACAAAACAAAACAAAACAAAAGATAATGGTCAATGTGCCTCATCATGAACACACTGGTATAAAGCCCTTTGCACTTTCTGCTCCTCCTTCCTCCCCAAACTGGCACAAGTATAACAATGTGTACAGCTCAGGGAATTGGTTTGCTCAGTTTCCAAAAGACAATATGTCACATCAAAAGATATGCGTTATGAGGGCGGAGCAAGATGGCCGAATAGGAACAGCTGCAGTCTCCAACTCCCAGCGCGAAGGACACAGAAGACCGGTGATTTCTGCATTTTGAAC
>NW_012120932.1:4772243-4785398 GCF_000951035.1 Colobus angolensis palliatus
AAAAAAAAAAAAAAAAAGATATGCGTTATTTGCCTCTACTTTGAACATACTTTGTGCACTTCTAAACATCTAAAAAGACTAGATGATGTTTTAAATAAGATTTAAGTTTGTCCGTTATATACACCGTAGTGTTGAATAAACTACACACGTGTAACAGTGGTTATATCCAAAAATGTCTTCTCAGTAGGAACATTCTCTCCTGGAATCCTTCATTCCTTCCAACTCCTCTTCACCACCAACCAGGTGGACATAGGTACATGAGTCACTTAGAGCTGATGTTATTTCACTCCCAAAAGTCCTTTTCAGAAGACAGTCTTTCTATGAATTTTAACAAAGTGTACAACATATGTTAGTTTACTAACTACTTCTGTCATACATCGGCAACCTCTTTACTATCTAGAGAATGGACTAGATATTATAAAATTCGGACTCATTTGTTCAGTATATACACAATATATACAGTTTAGCAAAGGTAATTGAGATGTATGTAACATACAGGCAATGGATTAAGCTGAAATTTTCTAATAAACACTAGCAAAACACCTTCTGCAATTTCTTCCCTCTCACCACCCTCAACCCAATGAACAAGTAGAGAGAGTATACTGTTGGCAGAGGTGATTCAACAACTCCAATTCCAAATCGTATTTCCCATCCATTTATAAAAAGCTATTTACCAGAAAATGTGATTATACTACTTCTACTTTTAAATAATTGCCTGCCAGGCGCAGTGGCTCACACCTAAAATCCCAGCACTTTGGGAGGCTGAGGCGGGTGGATCATTTGAGGTCACGAGTTCAAGGCCAGCCTGGCCAACATGGTGAAACCCCATCTCTACTAAAAATACAAAAATGAGCAGGGTGGTGGCACATGCCTGTAATCCCAGCTACTCGAGAGGCTGAGGCAGGAGAACCACTTCAGCCTGGGAGGTGGAGGTTGCAGTGAGCTGAGATCACACCACTGCACTCCAGTCTGGGTGACAGAGTGAGACCCTGTCTCAAAAATAAATAAATAAATATAAATAAATAAATAAATACAAACCAAGCACTTCCAAATATCTAGAAAGATTAGATATTTCATATAACTTATTCACCATGTACACAGCACTGTTAAATAAAATTGCACACATATAGCAATGGTTATAATCTGAGGTATCTTCTAAACATGAACATTTTGGCCTCAAACCATTCTCTCCTGACTTCCTTCTCTCTGCCTTCAATCCAGTGGACAACTACAGACACATGTAATGCTTAGAGATGAACCAATTTCTATCCAAAAGTCATTTGCAGAAGACAAGTTTTCCTATGAATTTCAACATAAGGCATACAAATATGCTAATTTTCTAAGTACTTTGTCATACATTGCCAACCTTTTTAACAACTAGAGACTAGATGTTGCAAAATTAGGACTCATTTTTTCACAATATACACTATACACAGAGCAAAACAAAAGGCACAAAGAAAAAATGGTGTCTGAAGATGTCCAAGTATGAACACACTAGCACATTACCTTTTGCAATTTCTTCCCTCCCACCTCCTCTAAGCCATTGAACAAATATAGACAGTACTCTACTGCTCCCAGTGGTGGCTTCACAGTTCAATTTCCAAAAGACAGTATTTCCTATTAGTTTTAGCAAAAAGATATTTACAAAGTGCTATGTTGCCACTTCTGCATTTAACATATATCAGGCACTTTAAACATCTAGGTAAACTAGATGTTTCAGGTAAGGAGTTAATTTGTCCACTATGTACACAGCAGTCTGGAAGAAACTGCACACATGTAACCATAGTTATAATTTGAAAGAGTCTTTGAAATATGGACATTCTGGCCTAGGACCCTTCCCAGCTCCATCAACCCAGTGAGAAAGAATGCTCAGATTTTCAGAAGACAATCTTTCCTAGGAATTTTAAAACAAAATGTACAAAATACATTAATTCACTAATCTGCTTTTGCCGTACACTGGCAACCTCTTTAACATCTAGAAAAACTAGATGTAAACTGGACTCTTTTGTCCTTTATATAAACTGTATACAGAGATAAAGCAAAATGCACAGACATAAGAGATAATGGTTAATCTCGCCTCTCTGTGAGCACAGTGGCACAGAGCTCTCTACACTTCACCCTTCTCCTGACTCCCCTGAACCGGGGCTCAAACGCACTGCCTGTTACTCAACAGGTGGTTTGGCCATTCTTCCCCCAAAAAAACATTTCATATGAATTTTAACAAAAAGGTGTTTACAAAGCATGTTATTTTACTACCTCTAATTTTAACACATATCAGGCGCTTCAGAACATCATGGCTACAATGGCAGAGCCCTCTAGGATTCTCAGCAACAGCAGGTACAAATCATCTGTTACCAATGAACAATGAGGACAAGCCGGCACAGCTCACACAGTGCCCTCAAATCCATGGGTGCCATGCACCACCATTAATTAATCATTGTGTTTCACGCTTTGACTAGGGTTCAGCAGGTGCTTCAGCAAAAGAGCTCGGGCTAATTCTAGCCTACCTGAATTAATCCCAACAACACCTACAGGTAACTGGTACTTCTGGGTCATAAGACAGGCACAGGTCTAGCTTTAGCAGGTAGTTCCAGTTTTTCTTTCTTTTTTTTTTTTTTTTTTTAGAGATGGAGTCTCGCTCTGGAGTGCAGTGGCCGGATCTCAGCTCGCTGCAAGCTCCGCCTTTCGGGTTTACGCCATTCTCCTGCCTCAGCCTCCCGGGTAGCTGGGACTACAGGCGCCCGCCACCTCACCCGGCTAGTTTTTTTTGTATTTTTCAGTAGAGACGGGGTTTCACCGCTTAGCCAGGATGGTCTCGATCTCCTGACCTTGTGATCCGCCTGTCTCGGCCTCCCAAAGTGCTGGGATTACAGGCCTGAGCCACCGCGCCCGGCCTGTAGTTCCAGTTTTTCATAGAGACGGGGTTTCACCGCTTAGCCAGGATGGTCTCGATCTCCTGACCTTGTGATCCGCCTGTCTCGGCCTCCCAAAGTGCTGGGATTACAGGCCTGAGCCACCGCGCCCGGCCTGTAGTTCCAGTTTTTCAAAGCAGTTGGTCCACCCTTTGCCCCGTGCAGCAGTGTGTGAGAGTTCCCTACGCTTGGCATCCCTGCCAGCACTCAGCATCGTCAGTCTTTTTAATTTTGTTCATTCTGTTGAATGTACAGTGGTTTTTCATGGTGAGTTTAATTTGCATTTCTCTGAAGAGTAATGATCTTAAACATATTTCCATATGCTTCTTGCGCATTTTGTATATCCTCTTTGGGGATGTGCCTGTTATTCTTTTGTCTTAAAAAATTGTCTTTTATTAATTTGAACATGTTCTTTACATACTTAAAACATGAGTCCTTTGTGGGACATATGCAAGATTTTGGCTTGTGTTTTCACTCAATAGTGTATATCAAAGAGTAGAATTTCTTAATTTTAGTGAAGTTCAGCTAATCACTTCTTTCTGTATTGTTAGTGCTTATGGGTCATGTCTATGGGAGGAATCTTTGCCTGTCCCAAGGTCATGAAGATATTCTTTTATATTTTCTTCTCAAATCATCATGTTAACCTTCAACTTAAGATATTGATCCATGTCAAATTAATTTTTGTAAATGGGGTGAGCTAAGAACTTAGTCCAAATTTTCCATATAGATATGCAGTTGATGTAGCATCATTTATTGAAAAAAACATTCTTCACTCACTAAATTGCAGGAGTGGCTTTGTGGAGATTCTGTGACCATTATGTGCAGGCTATTTCTGGATTCACCAGCCTCTTCCACTGGACTATTTGTCTTTGTGTCAATACCGCAGTGTCATAATTAACAAAGTTTTAGTGCAAATCTTGAAATCTGGCATTGAGAGTTCCTCAACTTCGTTTCTATTCTTTAACATTTGCCTTGACTATTCAAGATCCTTTATAATTCTATATAAATACAAAGCAATGTATTTCTGAACAGGCTACAACTTCATGAGTAAACACAACCCATTATACTTAGAAAGTGTTTCCCCACTTGGGTGTTCTAGGGCAGTTTCACAAGAGTGGAACAGTCAGGTGGAACATACCTGGAACAGGAGTTAGATGAGAATCGTGGGCAGGAGCATCAGCAAAGACACTCAGTCCCACGGTTGGAGCTGGGGATGGGGCAACAAGGAAACGGGCAGGCTGGGGCCAGCCTGAGAAGGATTGGCCCCTGTGGCAGAATCTGCTGGTGCTCTCCAATACCCATGTCTTCCTCTTCTCCCTGGGCACAGAGATGGATGACATTTCCCAAGCTCTGTCATCGTTAAGGGGGGCCGTGTGCACAGGTTCTTGCTAATAGCATATGAGTAGAAGCGACAAGCTCTTTACTGGCTCTGTCCTCATCTCATGGCTGCATGGAGAGGACTCCCACTTACAATGTGCCAGAAGCCTGTGTCCCTGAGTGGCTGTGCACAACAGCACAGATTTTTCATAGGAAGAGACCTGGGGCAAGAAGAAGAAGATTTGTGAAGCTGTTGTGGTGGTCTAGAAAGAGGCAAGGAGAATCTGCACCCAGGTAGTGGCAGAGGGGACGGAGGGGTCTCCTCCAACCCTTGTTGATTTTATCTAACATTCCCTGCTTTGGAATTTGTTTCTGACAATGATATTTTGTGCAGGGCATAAAACTCATTCATAATGTTCACACTGGTGATGCTGGTAATCAAAGGGTAATAGAATGAGAAGCACCTTTCAGAAAATATGCAGACAAAAGCAATGATTCTGGTGCACAGAGGACAGAAAGGCTTTATTTCACAGTTCCCAGGAATAACCATTTGAGTGTGACAGCCAAGCCCCAAAATGGACTCACCTCTCAGATTAAGTTCAGACCCTTTCACCATCACTACCACAGTAAAATGTTATATTTGCTGTTTGTTTTCCCTGCAAACTTAGCCCAACTGTCCCTATTCTACCCGGAAAAAGGGAGCCCAGGCTATTTTCTCTGGGGCTCATTAGAGTCCCCTTCCACTCTTTCGGTTCCTGTCCAAATTATTCTGGAGTGCTCCAGAGTCAGCCGCATTGCTAACAACCAGTGGAGAAATCAGCAAAGGCCCTTGGTGCAGAGGGGATACAGCAGCAGCTAAAACTGAGGACAAACTCCAGCGTTTGGGGTCAGTCCGGCTCCTTTGCATGTGTAACCGGGATGAAATTTTAACTTCACTGCTGTGTGTATGTAAAATGCCTCATTATTTTCTCTAAAACAAATTAACTTCCGTTCTGGGCTCTGTCACACCAGGCTCAAAATACAGTCGTGATTGGGAAGACCTCCCCATTCCCTCCTCAAAAGAGAGGGAAGTGCAAGGGATCTGAAAGCCACACGGGCACGCGCATGCACACTCACAGACCTGAGGGTGGTTCTTTTTCATGCAGTTCTGCTGTATGCATTTTCTAAAAATGCCACTTTTTATTTAAAATACATCAGGGACACCACTCTTAGACAAGACAAGACCTTGGAGAAGTGTGGGTGGCAGAGCTGTCACCAGTGGGAAGTATAAAGTGGGGACAACTCTGGCCAGGCTGCCGCTGTGTCTTGGGCCAGGCTGCCGTGAGCAGACAGGGAGCAGCATCAGCAACTCCATGCAATGAAATTTCACATCCCAAAGTGGGAATAATAATAGTCCCACCTCCTAAGGTTGTTTTGAGTATTAAATAAGAAAAAGTCACGCCTATAATCCCAGCACTTTGGGAGGCCGAGGCGGATGGATCATTTGAGGTCAGGAGTTCAAGACCAGCCTGACCCCATCTCTATTAAAAATACAAAAATTAGGCCGGGTGCGGTGGCTCACACCTATAATCCCAGCACTTTGAGGGGCTGAGGAGGGCAGATCATGAGGTCAGGAGATCGAGACCATCCTGGCTAACACAGTGAAACCCTGTCTCTACTAATAATACAAAAAAAAAAAAATACAAAAAAAATTAGCCAGGTGTGGTAGTGGGCACCTGTAGTCCCAGCTACTCTGGAGGCTGAGGCAGGAGAATGGTGTGAACCTGGGAGCAGTGAGCCGAGATTGGGCCACTGCACTCCAGCCTGGGCGACAGAGCCAGACTCTGTCTTAAAAAAAAAAAAAGAAACAAAGAAACAAAGAAAATACAAAAATTAGCCGGGCGTGTGGCGTGTGCCTGAAATCCCAGCTACCGGGGAGGCTGAGACAGGAGAATTGTTTGGACCGGGGAGGCAGAGGTTGCAGTGAGCCGAGATTGTGCCAGTGCACGCCAGCCTGGGCGACACACCAAGACTGTCGCAAGAAAGAAAGAAAAAAAAAAAGAAGAAGGAAAGAAAGATAGAGAAAGAGAGAGAGAGAGAGAAAGAAAGAAAAAGAAAAGAAAAGAAAAAGTACATAATGTGCCTGGAAACAAAATGAGCACAAATAAATGTTAGTGCCTGCCCCTCATGGTAATGATATTTTTGGTGTGACAAATACTGGGGTGATTATGGGGACATTAGAGCAGTCTCCTTGAAGTCAAGGCTACTCTGGAATACTGGGGCCTCTGCAAACCCTTTCTGCTTTCTCCTCTCTCTGCTCTCAAGCCCTCTCTACAACACAAATAGCTTAATTTCTTTTACTTGCATAATTTCAGAATGTATTTCATTTCTCTACATGCTCTGTTTGTTAGAGCCTTTTGCAAATGTCATCAACTTAAAAGAGGTCTGGCATGTGCCATCCTGGGCTGTATCCCATATGAACAGCTCTCTTCGTGAAACTGTGAGCACCTCCGATCACCTGAATCTTATTCTCATGATCATCCTTTTAAATGCCCTGGCTGTGCTGCTGAAAATTGCAGCTCTGAAAGACATACTCAAAATCCCTGCCTAAGAAAACAGTGCATCATTGGGCTTGCACGAAATAAAATCTTTGGGTGCTGAACCCTTGCACTTAAGATTCCTCAACAGCTGGCTGAAGGGAACACACCCAGAGGTAATTTGCCTTTACCTCCTGAATAAACTTTCTAATCAAAAGTGCTTTGGAATGAAGCATATTGAAATAGGCTGCATTTGCAGTGGGTGGGGTTGATTTATTCATCTGCCCATGCAGCGTATGCTGCTTATGCAGTGCTTTATGACAATCACAGGTTTGACTGTTCTATTTTTCTCTAGCCAGTGCTCTAGTGGGCTGCTTGCTTTTTATTATCACAGTGCTCAGAGCTGGAGGGTTCACTGTTTCTATGATTGCTGGCTTGGGGGTTAGAATGGCTTTTCTTTTGGTTATTAGTATTGCAGAAGATACCGTTTATCAAACATGAAGCAATCTTGTGATGGTGTCATCAAATGCCAACCTCATGAAGACCTCAACTAGGAGGTCATGCATAACACCACATGCAGATTTTCTCAACCTTTACCACTCAGAGGACCCACGGCTCACACAACAGAGCATTGACTCATATGGGAGTGTGCTCTAAAGGCAGATTCACAGGCCCTACCCAGGGCAACTGAAGCAGAAAGTACATTTTACAGGATCTGCAGGTGCTTTGTGCACATTAATGCCCGAGTGGCACCATCCTCAGCCATCCTGGGGTTTGGGACTCTTTTGAGGCATTACTCCAGTGCTTCCACAAACAGGATCCCATTCAATACAGCCACCTAGCGGCAGCTGCTATCCTCCTCATGTCACATGGTGGGAAAAGGAGGCTCAGCAAGTGACCCGTAGCGGGTGAAAGCATTGACTCTGGGAGGAATCGGAACTCAGCCCAGGCCTCTGAGGGACTCTTCATCCTGCCTGTGCACCAGAAAAAAGCCCTGATTATTGTAAATCAGTTGCTTAGTTCCCTTTGACCGACTGACTGAGAATCTCCTGGGCCCACGGTCCTGGTGCCTGTTTTGTTGTAAAGTTCCCAGCCTTATGCAGCCAGTATAGGGGCCTGCATGCGAAACAGTCACCCCATCCAGTCACCCACCGGGGCCCTTGGAAAAAATGAGGTGTCAAGCAGCTGCTAACATTGATTTGGCAGCTAACACTGTGGCTGGGGGATTTAAAAGTATACGTCAGTGTGTTCGGTTCCCACACAGCCCCTACGCTGAGACGTGCAGGAAGGTGACAACAGATGGAGTCAGTTCATCTTTGTGCCCGCAGGGCCTGACGCTTAGCAGGTGCTCTGTAAGTGTCTGCCGAGGAGTGACGGTCGTCAGTGGCCCCCACTCGACCTGGCCTCCCAGCAGCCTGGGTACTGTCAGCCACTCCCTCCTTCCTGAATGTTCTCCTCCCTGTGCCTCTGAAATTCTGAAATTGCCCCTCCCTGACCTTTGTCTCTCTGATATAGCCCCGCCTCATCTACCTTCTTTTTTTTTTTTTTTTTTTGAGACAGAGTTTCGCTCTTGTTGCCCAGGCTGGAGTGGGCACGATCTCGGCACGATCTCGGCTCACTGCATCCCTCCTGGGTTCAAGTGATTCTCCTGCCTCAGCCTCCCGAGTAGCTGGGATTACAGGCACGTGCCACCACGCTGGCTACTTTTGTATTTTTAGAAGAGATGGGGTTTCTGCATGTTGGTCAGGCTGGTCTCGTACTCCTGACCTCAGGTAATCCACCCACCTTGGCCTCCCAAAGTGTCAGGATTACAGGCATGAGCCACCACGCCCGGCCTATCATCTACCTTCTTTTAGGCTGCTCCTTCTCTACCCACCATGACATGGGGAACTCACCAAGACTCAGGCCTGGAACCACCCCTCATCACCCTGAACTTTCTTCACAAGGCAACCTGCTGATGTTACCACTCTTAAATCTCAAACCTGCACCTCTGAGCTCAAGACTTAGACATCTCCCTGCATGCACAGGATGTCCAGTAAAGTGACTCGGAGTCTTAGGTTGCTTGTGCATGATTTCAATGCCAGTCCCTTCAAGACGGAACCCCTGATCTTTCCCCATTAACCTGGTCCTCGTCTCATGGTCCTTGACTCCACAAATGGCACCAGTCTGCGCGGTGTAGAAGACAGACACCTAAGAATGCTCTGTAATGTTCTCTTCCTTTTCTCTCATATTCAACCCATCTCTAAGCTACTAGCTGTCAATTTTACCTCCTAAGTGTCTCTCCAACATATCCACCTGGTGTCCATCATCACCACAGCTACTGACCTCTTCCAGGCTACAATCTGCTATCCTCTTGCTTGGACTCCTGCAGAAGCCTTTGAATTCTCTCTACATTTATTCTGACCCCTCCAATCCGTTCTCCACACTGCAGCAGGCAGCATCTCCACTGGCACCCAGACATTCCCACCCCCTGGCATTCACTCCCTGGTACAATCTCCTCCTGAGTGTGGGCCGCATCAGGTGACTTGTTTCTATGAATAGAATCTTGTAAAAGTGACAGAATGTCACATTTCAGATTAGGTTACAAAAAGAATGTTTTCTCTCTCTCCTGCCTTCCCATTCTGGGGGAATCAAATTGCCATGTTGTGAGAAGCCTGAGGGAGAGGCACATGAGGCAATGAAGAAATGCCTCCAGCCGGCAGTGAGCAAAGGCCTGAGGTCTGCCAACAGCCACTTGGTGACCTTGGATATGAATCCTCTCCCTAGGCAATCCTTGAGACAGCTGCAGCTCCCGCCGACACTGGATGGTAACCTCGTGGGAGACCCAGAGACAGAGGACCCAGCTAAGCCATGACCAAGTTCCTAGCCCAAAGGACTGTGAGAGAATAATAGAAGCTGTTCTATGCCACTACCCTTTGGGGTAATTTGTTACACAGCAATAGATAACTGATACACCTATTATACCACACTCTTCTTTACTTCAAGACCACCCAGGCTTTAAGAATAAAGACTAAAACCCTTGACACCTAAGGGCATTTATGACCTGGACTCTGCTGACCTGTGCACCTCACCTGGCACAAGGCTCCCCTACTTTCAGGGTTCCAGACATCTCATCTTCTGGCAGGTCCTTGAAGAAATTTAGCTTCCTCTGGACACAGGGCCTTTGCACAGACCCCTCTGCTTCAGATCCCTTCGACTCAGCAGAAGTATCACTGCCTATGGGAAGCCTCTCCTGACTCCTCAGGTCTATACTGGGCTCCACTGATGAATACCCTTATGGATGCCTGTTCCTTGACTTTACAGGTTGACCTGCTGCCCTCAGTTTGTAACTGTACACTCACGTCTGTGGCTGTTTTACCACAGTCTATCTCCCTCACTAGGCTGTAAATTCCAGAAGAACAAAAACCATGTGGCAGAGCTCATGTCTGTTTAGGTCAGCAGTGTCTCCCCAGTACCGGGCACATCAGAAGTTCTTAATCAATGCCTGACTGAACAATGAGTAGGTCTATGCCCTCCCTGGCGCTTGCTATTCTGCCATACAGGAAAGTTTCCCATCTCCCCTTTCCCAGTCCAGACATCCACACTTCTCTGGAGTCATTTCCAAGAACTGTGGGGAGGCTGAAGGGACTGAGGCCAGTCACACAGAAAGGGACTGAGGCCAGTCACACAGCTGTGTGAGCCACAGCAAAGGATATGCCTTTGATTCCAAGTGCACTGAGCACCTTCCCTGTGCTGGACACTGGGCTGGGTGGTGGGAATACTGTGGTGAGCAAAATGGGCTCAGCCTTGGGGCTCACAGGGTTTCTAGTCTGGTGGAGGAGGAAGATGGTAACCAAATTCTCACACTAATAGACACAGCAACCCTCCGTACGGCAATGTGCAGGAGATCTGAAAACATGTCACAATGGAGCCAAGCTAATCTAGCAGCAAGGGGTCCCCCTTTTATAGGTGATCCCAGTCTTCGAGCAAAGCCAATGAACTCCACCATTCACATAGGTTTGCTCTTTATTTTTTATTTTTAGTTTTTGAGAGGCAGAGTCTCGCGCTGTCACCCAGGCTGGAGTGCAGTGGCACCATCAGGGCTCACTGTAGCCTTGAACTTCTGGGCTCATGGGATCCTCCCACCTCAGCTGCCCAAGTCGCTGGGACCACAGGCACCACCATGCTCTGCTAATTTTTATTATTATTATTATTCTTATTTTGCAGAGACAGACTTGCTATGTTGCCCAGGCTGGTCTGAGCTCCTGGCCCCAAGTGATCCTCCCCACTCAGCCTCCCAAAGTGTTGGGCTTGCAGGCGTGAGCCACCACGCCTGGCCTGACTGTGGCAAGTCACACATCATCAAGACCAGCCCTTGAGATTCCCACACTTCCCTCTCCCCTCACTTTTCATTCCACGTCGTTCACAAATGCCATGAGCAATTAAACTGGCATGTTACAGGCAGAGGGCACGTTTGCCTTGTCCTCATCACATATTCACCTGGTAGATTTTAAAGACTCCAAAGAGAGAAAAATATGTATAATGGGGTGAGATCCAAACAAATCTTCGTACTTTGCAACAATACACAACAGGGCATCTAGACGTGTCCAGTGAATAACTTTCCTAAAATTCATAATCCAAAACCTCTTAATGGAATACCTTTCTACTCAGATTTTAAAACTTTAGGCAGCCAAAATCGTCAAGAAATATGTTTTCTGTTAAATGAACCTAATAGTACAGTAAGTGCAGGACAGTAAGATGGCTTTCCGTCTTCTGTTTTAAATCATAAACTCCATGGCAGAGAAAGTAGAAAAATACTTCTCATTTAAAAGTGAAGGGGAAGGCAAGGCGTGGTGGCTCTAATCCCAGCACTTTGGGAGGCCAAAGCGGGAGGATCACTTGAGGTCAAGAGTTCGAGACTAGCCTGTTCACCAACATGGTGAAACCCCATTTCTACTAAAAATACAAAAGTTAGCCAGGTGTGGTGGTGCATGCTTGTAACCCCAGATCCTTGGGAGGTGGAGGCAGGAGAATTGCTTGAATCCAGGAGGCAGAGGCTGCAGTGAGCCTAGATCATGTCACTGCACTCCAGCCTGGGCAACAGAGGAAGACTCCATTTCAAAAGGAATGGAGGAAGGAACGAAGGAAGGAAGGAAGGAAGGAAGGAAGGAAGGAAGGAAGGAAGGAAGGAAGGAAGGAAGGAAAAAGTAAAATAAAATAAAAATAATAAATAAAAGTGAAGAGGATACCCCATTTGCCTTGATGCAATGCATTTTACTATGCATTGCATGCCTGTCTCAAAATATCTCATTACCCCATAATGTTCTAAGTGCCACCTAAAAAGGAAAATTAAGTTTCTCTTAACTGAAAAAATTTTTATTTCACTTTTTAATTTTTACACTTTTCTTGATTATTCCATGTAAGGTGAAACAATAACTGTTTAAAAGACATACACAAAAGACATTTGTGTATGTCTTTTGTATATGTCTAGTATATCAACAACCAGGTGTTTTTCTTTTCTTTTTTTTTTTGCAATTATATTTTCCCAACCACAGGTATGCTTGCTAGGCAATAGAACCATCACAGAAGCAAACAGTAGGCAGAAAACTGGTAAGAAAAAACAAAGCTACCAGATACACAAACAAGACAAGCTTGGTTCCACATTCACTACTCATTATCAAGCAGCAAGCATGAACTGAATGCACATTTTTTTGTCCAGCTAGAAAGGAGAGAGGGATTTTTATTGTTTTTTCTTTTTTGGTTTGTTTTGAGTCAGTACATGAGTTTCTCTTTCCTTGTTTCAGTGGATGGCAAACAGATGGACCCTGCAGCCATGTGGAATGTCAGAGATGGAGGGGAGACCCTGGGAGACTGATGGGCCTGGATCCTCTCCAGCCTCTCTGCTGCAGTGTCCACACAACTGCCCTGAGTGGTAGCGTTTTGTTTAAACACTCCTGAGAGCTGAGCTGGATGAGTGCACTTGGGACACCTGGTGACAGGTACTTGCAAAGCATGATCAGGGTCAGCCTCAATACAGGGAGAAATCTTGGATATTTAAAAATACTTTTTGATTCAGATCATGGTGTGATTGAAGAGCAACACTGTGTTGAGAACGGGAGGAAGGCAGAGCTGTGGTGCAGGCCGAGCTGTGGTGCAGGCAGAGCTGTGGTGCAGGCAGAGCTGTGGTGCAGGCAGCTCTTCTCGACTCTAAAGCAAGGCTTGCTCACCAAGGTGCTCACTCATGTCTCTCATCCCTGCCCATATATAGCATTAAAAAATGAACAGGCCAGGTGATGTGGCTCACGCCTGTAATCCCAGCACTTTGGGAGGCCAAGGCGGGTGGAACACGAGGTCAGGAAATCAAGACCATCCTGGCTAACACGGTGAAACCTCGTCTCTACTAAAAATAAAAAAATAAATTAGCTGGGCGT
>NW_012120932.1:4785958-4786295 GCF_000951035.1 Colobus angolensis palliatus
AAGGACAGAAATTTAAAGAGAAGAGAAAACCAAAGTCAACAGTTTAAAAAGACAGTGACAATAAATGTTTAGATTTCAAAATTTAAAAGCCCCAAACAATGTCTATAATCCCAGCATTTTGGGAGGCCAAGAGACGGTGGATCACCTGAGGTCAGGAGTTCGAGACCAGCCTGACCAATATGATAAATCCTCATCTCCACTAAAAAATACAAAAATTAGCTGGCCTATGGTGTCACGTGCCTGTCATTCCAGCTCTCAGGAGGCTGAGGCAGGAGAATTGCTTGAACCCAGGAGGCAGAGGTTGCAGTAAGCCAAGATTGTGCCACTGCACTCCAGC
>NW_012120932.1:4786830-4792577 GCF_000951035.1 Colobus angolensis palliatus
CAGGAGGCTGAGGCAGGAGAATTGCTTGAACCCAGGAGGCAGAGGTTGCAGTAAGCCAAGATTGTGCCACTGCACTCCAGCCTGGGCCACAGAGGGAGAACCTGTCTCAAAATAAATAAATAAATAAAAGCCCCAAGGTAGGAAGAACCTGAAGACTGAGTACTCCTCAAGTGAAAGGCAATCTCTACAGAACATTCTTCTTTTTTTTTTGGAGTTAAGGTCTTGCTATGTTGCCCATGTGGGAGTGCAGTGGCTATTCACAGGTGCGACCACAGGACACTATGGCCTTAAACTCCTGGGCTCAGGTGATCCTCCTGCCTCAGCCTCCCAAGTATTTGGAGCTACAGGCATGCACCACCATGCCTGACTCAGAACCGTATTCTTAAAGGTGTTATCCAGGAATGTGGGGCAAAGGCATGTGGGGGAAGGGACTTCTGTGCCATAATGAGAGTGGCTAACACTCAGTGAATCCTGTGTATCCGCTGGGGTTCTGAGCAATTTGTATGCATTATCTCATTAAACTCCTCCAGATATATATATATATTAGCCAGGAAACAGACAAGAACATTCTTGCCAATGTCAATCAAAACCAAAACTTCAGAATGCCGTGGTGTTTATGCAGCCAATCTGGGTTTTAGGTACCAATGCCAGCTGTTTATCCCATGAACCATTCTTGCTAGGCTGAGGCTGTGAAAAATCGCAAGACGATGTACAATTCTTTTTTTTTTTTTAATCTCACAAAGGGATTTTGTGGATGGTACAAGGTGACACTGAACAGATCACGAGGCATGGCAGACGTAGTTCTCTCCCTCCCCAGCATCTCCCGTGTCTCCCTGGTTTCCCGATGTCCACAGAGTGAGACTGTCCCGAAGTCACTGCATGGTGGGAGTGCTGTCTTTATAAGACTCTTCATTCAGTGTATCCAACTCAGTAACTGCTTCATCAAATGCCGTGTTTACCAGGCTGCAGGCCTTTTCAGGAGAGTTTAGAATCCCATAGCAAAAGGCTGCGAAATTAAGTACCAGGCCCAGTTGAATTGGCTGTGTGGGCTGCCTATCTTTCTTACTAATTTCAGGTGCTTCCTGGTAAGTCTGCTGGGAGTTCAACAGAGCGGTTTGTTTATTGTCTCCAGAGCCACCCCAGAAAGATACCTGAAACGATCTCCCTTCATTTCCAAGCAGAACACCTTGCTTTCAGGCTGTGTAGCATGGGGAGTAAGAGACCTGCCCAGCCACTCTGGAACCTCATTGCAGATGTCCAGCAGCTCTGCCTCTGTCTTCCACGGTACTCTTTGCCCATCTGCTGCTTCTCATTCCTCCCTGTTCCCTGCTCAGTGCTGGAGATGAGAATCCAGGAAGAACAGCAGGCATCCACCGTGTTCTTGTAGGTGGCAGAGGGCAGATTGCTGTCTTCATTTGGGGGTGCATGCCCCTGTGGCATGGCTGCCTTCCCGGCTGCAGCCACATCATCACCACGCTCAGCCTTCTCAGCGGTCTTGGCTTTCTGTACCAGCACACTTTCTGTCACTTCCAAGCACAGCTCCGAGCATGGTGACCACCACCTTCCCAAGGCCACTCCTCGGGCCGCTGCAGTGGTGGTAGCAGCGGCAGCTACCCCAACTCCAAAATCAGCGGTGGCTGCTCCACTTCCCCAAAACAGCCTCTCTTTGATGAGCTACTATCATGTCTTGCCTGGAGCACAGCACGTCTGAAAAACTAAATAAAAATGAGCAGAAACAAATGAGCCCCAAGTTGCCAACTCTCTGGAAAATCCTGAAGACTGCCAGCAGGTGTAATTTCCAGGTGTGAGAAAAATAGAGGTGTCTGGAAAAGGACAGGATGCAGCAATGAGGATGGCGAACTCAAAGGGAGCCAAGGCGTGCCTGGACGGCCAGTAGCCATGGCAGGGCGAGAGTGTGGGTGGTTCCTGTGTTCCTCTGAGTCCCTGTCTCACCAACAGACCACCCAGGATGGTCTGCCTCTAAATTTTAATCTCGAGGTGACCAGAGTGGCATTTGGACATCAGAGCATCGATGGCGGGCTGTTTTCTGCAAGCCCCACTCACCCCTGCATCCAGCAAGCCCCATGGCTCCGGGCTGATGGTCATTCCTAAGAGTGATCCCAGCTCACCGCAGGGTCCACTCTCCATCTGTCCTAGAATAGCTGCCACCTCTTGGGCAGCCCAGGCTGGGAACACTCCGCCAGAGTGGGCATATCTGACTGTATCGTGGTTTGTCACAGTAGGAATAATTGAACTAGCTTTCCTTGGGACTTTTTTGGATTTTCAGAAAGGTTAGGACATTCCAAGTTTTTATTTACTCCTTTCCCATTTCTCAAATGTGAAATTCAATTCTCCACCCCATGCAGTGTGAATCGTATAATGCAAGCCAACAGCCCCATCTAGTGTACGCCTCTCCAACTTCCACAAAATGACTCTGTGGCCAGTCCTCCCGGACCAGGAGAGGTGCCAGATGTGTGCTTTTATCCCCCTGTCAATCAGACATAAGAAACAGGAGGAGAGACGGGAGGACCGCTTGAGCCAGGGAGGTCAAGACTGCAGTGAGCCATGATTATGCCACTGCACTCCAGCCTGCATGACAGAGTGAGACCTAGTCTGGAAAAAAAAAAAAAGGAGAAGAAAAGCAGCATGAGGACCTAATTCATTTTTCAGTGTTAGAATAAATTACACTTATTTTCTGATAAAATTGCACATAACCCTTGAGCTACATACGCCCCATGTACCCTTCGTTTCCACGGTTTGCACAAGTGGTGGTGGACCGTGCCTGTTCCATCCTGAGGCACATCAGGCATCCCCCAGAGCCCCCAGTTCCAGGAGGTGGGTCACAGGGGCCATGTGCAGGTCTGAGCTCTGAGAGAGAAAATCCCCCTGGGGAAGATCATGATTGACCCCAGATCACCATCGCGCTCAGCTCAGAACACATTTGAGAGTTCAAGGAGGCACTTTGGGCTAAAGTGAAAGATCCATACTGGAGCCAGATCAAGTCAAAGAGGGATTTTTGTCTCAAGATCCAAGCATGCCTCACTGGGCCTGGCGATACTGCTCTGAAGTTATGTTCACTTTCCTATCTCCATGTGCTGGCTTTACTTCTCTTTCTTTGTCTCTTGGCTGGCTGAATTTCTGTGCTTCCTGGGCCACAAAGGAGAGCTGGCTTTCCACAGCTCCGGGGTTCCCCAGGGCTCTGTTCCAGGAAGTGAACCCAGAGGCAGAAGCAGGGAAGACAGCGGCAAACAGCACAAAGTTAGGTACCCAGTGCAGTGCAGAACTCAGCGGAGTGCTAGCCCAGCCTATTTTCTCTCTCCTTTCACCCCTTAGAGACTCATTAACATAAAGACCCACTTCTGGGAATATCACACACCTGGGCCTGTCAGGGGGTTGGGGAAAAGGAGAGGGAATGCATTAGCACAAATACCTAATGTATGTGGGACTTAAAACCTAGCTGATGGGTTGACAGGTGCAGCAAACCACCATGGCACATGTATACCTATGTAACAAACCTGCATGTTCAGCGCATGTATTTTATTTTAAAATAAAAAATAAAAAAATAAAGACTCGCTCCTGCCATAAAGCGTTCCTGCAGTCCACAGGCGAGTAAAATCGGTGTTTCCTCAGTACTGGCTTCGTTTATTCCTAAGGCCACTGGGCTCCCCCATCAGAGGTGAAGGTGACCACTCTGATGCCAGATCCAACGCCTCCAAACTCTTGAACCCCCGCAGAAAGGAAAGATGGCCAGAAGGCAAGTGGAAAGCAGGCTTCTTTGGATGCCCTTCATTTTTACAGAAAGCTTATTTTTAAATAATCTTTCGCATTAATCTGAAAGCATAGAGGTGTAAAGCATCAGGAGAATCATAAGATTTTTCTTACTTTGAAAACTAAAAACAGGCAACATACAAAACTGGCCAATCAGAGGAGGCTTAAAGAAACTAAATACATCCTGGTTACAGACAAAAAGAATCCCCAAAGTATCTCTCTCTTTCTGGCCTGAGGGGAAGGAAAATGAGCCCCTACAGGTGAGAAAGAGGAGGATGAATTCCCTACTATATTTCTGCTTTCCTTTCTTTATAACCTAAGCAATACTGTGGTGGTGATTCAGTGGTTGCAGCTGGGCTAAGAGCAACAGCTCCAAACAGGAAGCACCTTCAACTCTGAAGGAAGGAAATTCTTCTCTCTAACCCCAAAATCTATGGTTCCAGGAGTTGGGAGTGAATCTTCACTGCTCACTTTCTCTGTGTGCTTGTGCCACATGGCTCTGAACCAACAATAGAACTACAGCCCATTGGAGGAATTTGCGTACTGACTCTGACCTAGCTGATTGCCGTTTAAAACAACAGCAAAGGACATTGTCCTGACTTTTTAAACAAAACCCAGAGTCTCATAAGATGATATCCAAAATATCCAGGATATAATCCAAAATGGTTCAGCCTGTAAAGAACAAGGAAAATCTCAACTTGCAAGTGAAAACGACAGTTACATTTCAGAACTAAAAATACAAACACTAAAATTAAAAATTCACAAGATGATCTCAACAGCAGAATAGAAATGACAGAGGAAAAAGTCCACGAACTTAAAGATAGATCAATAAAAAGTGTTCAATACAAACAACAGAGAAGAAAAACGATTGAAGAAAAATGAGCATAGCCTTAAGGATCTGTGTAACAATGCAAAAAAGCCTAACATTTGTGTCACTGAAGTTCTACAGAGAGAAGCATAAGAACAGAGTAAAAAATATATGAAGCCATGCGTCTCTTAATGACAGTAATACATTCTGAGACGTGTCATTAGGCAATTTCATCACTGTGTGAACCACAGAGTGCACTTCCGCAAACCTAGGTGATAAAGCCAACTACACACCTATGCTACATGGTATATCCTGTAGCTCTGAGGCCACATGCCTGCATAGCATGTTACTACACAGAATACTGCCGGCAATTGTATTACAATGGTAAGGGCTTGTATATCCAAACATATCTAAACAGAGAAAAGGTGTAGTAAGAACATGGTAGAAAAGACAAAAAATGGTACACCTACATAGGGCGCTTACCGTGAATGGAGCTTGCAGGACTGGAAGTTGCTCTGGGTGAGCCAGTGTGTGAGTAAATATGAAGGCCTAGGACATTAACGTACACTACTGCTGACTTTATAAACACAGTACCCTTGGACTACACTGAATTTATTTTATGTAATTTTTTTATTCAGGCTGAGTTAAAAAATTGACGAAACCATTAATAGAGGTCCTCCCCAAGTATTGGGAAAGTGTTTCAGGAAGTGCAAGCATACCATAGTTAAAAGATACGGCAGTGTGGACAGAAAGATGGGTTAGGTGCCTAAGATTTTTATAATAAAGTGTAGCAAGTTGCAAGGTATGACCAGTGATTTCATAACTTGCACCCAGGTCAAAATAATCCAGGAACCATGAGTCACATTACAAAAATTATCATACTGCTCACAGGGCGCAGTGACAAGAAGCCAGAGGCTACATGAAGGGAGAGGATATGATGGACATCAGTAGAGTCACGTTGCATGGTGGCAGGAGTCTCAAAGTCAAAGGCGTGTAACAAGGGAGAAGTGAGTGGAAGTGGGGAACACAGATCAGAAGGGTGCTGACTGGCCGGGCACGGTGGCTCACGCATGTAATCCCAGCCCTTTGGGAAGCCAAGGCAGGTAGATCACAAGGTCAGGAGATCGATACCATCCTGGCTAACACGGTGAAACTCCGTCTCTACTAAAAA
>NW_012120932.1:4792842-4803474 GCF_000951035.1 Colobus angolensis palliatus
AAAGAAAGAGGAAGGAAGGAAGGAAGGAAGGAAGGAAGGAAGGAAGGAAGGAAGGAAGGAAGGAAGAAAGAAAGAAAGAAAGAAAGAGAAAGAAAGAAAGAAAGAAAGAAAGAAGATTGATTTAGTTACTGTACATCATTCACAGAAATACTTTCCTTTTTTCAATTGGTGTGTAACATTGCATGAGTTACTTCACATGTAATGACAGTTGTTCACCTTCCTTTGAAGAATCTGGTACTCTGTGCTGCCTAAGGTGAGAACGTTGGGTTGATAGACAAACGATATGATTGATGGGGCAAATCATGTGTTAATATTCCCGAAATTACTTTGCTGAAAGCCAAGCTTCCTATTTGATTTGGGACATTTGTTTTGGTTGAATTGACTTTTTCTTACACTTTTTCTATTTCAGCATGCCTTTCTGTCAGCGTGTTGAGTTCAGTCAATAGATTTAGTGTTTCTTTTCACTGGCTGACAGCAGCCCCTATGTGACTATTTTGTTTGTGTGACCCAGACTTTAATATGCAGAGGGAGTGTTTAATAAATGCTGCCAAATATATTTCAGCTATGCATGCTGTTCTTTACAAAATTCTCTTAATGTATAATTACCTACATTTTTAAAAGGAGAATTTGTGATAAAGATACATAACATTTCTAGACTAGACAAAACATTTGGTGAATGAACCCATACAATTTCTCATTGTAGAGATGCCTTCCCTTCGATGGTGCAATGCTGTACAATGCTACAGCAACAGTGCCCATCTCTGGTCACACAGACATTTCCGCAGATTATCTCCTCAGTGTTTCCTCTTCCCCCGGCCCTTAACATCTCTTCCACATTTCCCAATTCTTGTCTCTCTATTGTGCATGCTGGTTAATTATTTCAGAGCTTTCTTCTAATTTGCTGTCTCTCTTCACGTTCGTCTAATCTGCTGTTTCAGAATCCACTAAATTCTTCATTTCAGTAATTCAATTTTCATTCTAAATACTATTCTTTTTCAATTTTACTTGATAATTATGATATACAAAATAAGTCTCTTACTATTTCCATTTTCCCCACCTGTTATATCTTTAGACATATAAAGTGGGTTTATATTCTAAATCAAAATCATTTCCAGTTGTTGCATGGGAATGGGGAAGGCTGGAAGAAGTGGGAGGGAAAGAGAAGCAAGGAAGTGCTTGGAAATGATATGTATGGCTGGGCACAGGGGCCCACGCCTGTAATCCCGGCACTTTGGGAGGCTGACGTCGGTGCAGTGCTTCAGCCCAGGAGTTTGAGACCAGCCTAAGTAACACAGGGAGACCCAGTGCCTACACACACACCAAAAAAAAAAAAAAAGGACACAAAAATGAGCAGGGTGTGGTAGCACACTCCTGTGGTCCCAGCTACTGGGGAGGCTAAGGAGGCAGGATCACTTGAGCCTGGGAGGCAGACATTGCAGTGAGCCAAGATCGTGCCACTGCAGTCCAGCCTGGATGACACCAAACACTGTTCCCCCCCCACCTTCCCCCCAAAAAAAGAAAACAAGAAATATGTTGGTAATCTTGATAGTTGTAATGGTTTCAGACTTCTATACCTACGTTAAAACTTATCAAATTGAACCTTTTATTATTTGTTTATTAAAAGACAGGATCTCTGTCTCTCAGGCAGGATGCATGGAGTACAATGGCACAGTCCTGGCTGACCGCAGTCTGGACCTCCCAGGCTGAAGCAATCCTCCCATCTCCGCCTCCCAAGTAACTGGCACCACAGGCGCAGGCCACCATGTCCTGCTCATTTCTGTATTTTTTGTAGAGAGAGGGGTTTTTGCCGTGTTACCCAGGGTGGTCTCAAACTGCTGGACTCAATCAATCATCCTGCGTTGACCTCTCAAAGTGCTGAGATTACAGCTGTGAGCCACCGCCCCCAGCCTGCACCTTTTAAATGTGTGCTTTTCTATATATGTCAAGTAAACCTCAACAAAAGCTCAAAAAAATACTTAGCGCAGATGCTATTAAATTGCCAAGTGGGCTTGGCAATGTAATCATGGTACAACACTCCAGTTAATCAGTTAGGAAGTAAAAATCCTGAGACACTGCACCCCAAATGAGAGCTAGAGATTTTATATAGAATTTGCCCAGCACCTAGCTAATTTTACATAACTATTAATTTTTTTCAGTTTCTAATTTCATTTATATATACTTGTCTTTTCTATCCTTTTTCTTCTGTTTGTTGATATAAACAGAAATCACTAAAGACTCCAGTGCTTCTAGGCTAATTCTGGAACTCAGTGCCCTGCACATGTGGCTTGTTCATAGTCTTTCTCCATCTTAATGAAAACATAATTTGCAGCAACAATATTGAAAGTCACCTGGTGTATTAATATTTTAACAGAAATTTAATGAACTGAATTACAAACTTTCAGGTAAATCAAGTAGGCCACAGGTTCAGTAAAAAGGAAAGCACCTTCTGAACATTGATCCTAATACCTGTGAGCACTCATGCTCTGAAATTATAGCTGAGTGCATACTGTGTGCCAGATGCGGTCCTATGTGCAGGGATGTACAATGCCCAAGGAACGGCTGGTGCCAGGATCTGGGCTCGTCAAAAGGGCCTGCAGTGTATGTGAGGAGACCTATCATGGGGGGACACACTGGAAAAACCACCAAGATGGTCCAGCGTAATCAGTGAGGCAAATGCATGCGGAGGTGGGGAGCAAGGGCTGCAGAAGCAACAGAGGCTCCATAGGGAGCCCAGAGTGGAGAGAAACCCCTGGAGGGAGGGGCTGTGGAGGTCCTGGTGGAAGAAAGTCCGGGCAGCCCCGGGGGTGTGGATTAGGGTCAGGAAGGGATCAGTGAGTGAAGAGAAGTGTTTCGAGGAGTGTGAGTGTGTGTGTGTGAGTGTGAGTTTGTGTGTGTGGTAGGAGACTGGTGAGTGTGATGTGTGTGAGTGTGGGTGCGGGTGTTTTGTGTTTATGTGGTGTGTGTGAATATATACAGCGTGTAGTGGGCTTGGTGTGTGGGTGTGGTATGCATGTATATGTGGGGTATCCACGGTGTGTGTGTGGTGTGGTGTGTGTGTGGTATGTGGGTGTATGGGGGATGTTTGTGGTGTATGTGTGAAATGTGTGTGAGTAGATGGTGAGTGCAATGTGTAGTGTGTGTAAGAGTGTGTGATGTGTGTGTGGTGTATGTGACTGGTATATGTGATGAGTGTGGTATAAGGATGTGTGGTGTGTGTGTGGAAGGTGTGTGTGGTATTTGTGGTATGTGAGTGTGAGTGTATGAGGGATGGCAGTGGTGTGTGTAGTGTCTGTGTATGTGGTGTGTGTGCATGAGTGGTGTGTATCTGAGAGTTTGTGTGATATGCGTGGTGTGTGTGATGAGTGTGTGTATGTTCATGGTGTGTGTGTGGAATGTGTGTGTGTTCTATGTGTGGTGAGTGTGAGTGTATGGGGAGTGTTTTTGTGTGTGTTTTCTGCATGTGGCGTGTATGGTTTGTGTGTATGTGGTGTGTGTGTGTAGGTGGTGAGTGTTGTATTTGTGAGAATGTGCGTGATGTGGTGTGTGGGGGTGGTATGTGTGGTATGAGTACGTGTGTATTGGGGTGTCTATGGTGTGTGCTGGAATGTGTCAGTGCGTGGTATTGTGTGACACGTGTGAGTGTATGCGGGAGTGTTTGTGGTGTGTGTGTGATGCATGTGGTGTGTGTGTGTGTCGTGTATGTGGATGTAGGAAGTGAGTGCGGTGTGTATGAGTTTGTGTGATGCGTGGTGTGTGTGTGTGGTATGAGTGTGCGTGTATTGGGGTATTCATGGTGTGCATGTGGAACGTGTGTTTGGTGTGTGTGTGGTATATATGTTACTGTAGGTGGTGGGTGTGATGCGTGTGTGGCATGAGTGTGCGTGTATTGGGGTGTTCATAGTGTGTGCGTGGTATGTATGTTAGTGTAGGTGGTGGGTGTGATGTGTGTGTGGTATTTGTGGTATGAATATGTGTGTACTGGGGTGTTCATGTGTGTGATGTGTGTGGAATGTGTGAGTTTCTGGTGTGTGGTGTGTGAGTGTATGGGGGTGTTTATGGTGTGTGTGTGTGTGTGTGTGTGTGTGCGCGAGTGTGATGTGTCATGAGGGAAAGTATGAAGTGTTTTGCTGGGAAAAGGAAGATCATCAGGTAAGAGAACTGTAGCAAGGTTACCATAGCAGCAGGACAGCAAATAGATCATGAGGTGAGTTAGAGACGGGGAGACCAAAGCAGTTATTACTGGCAAGTTGACCAGTTAACTGAAATCTGCAAAGCTGATGATTGACAGAGGAATTATAGAGAGTCAAAATACACACATGCACAGTAAGACTTTCTGATTCTGTACCATGGGCTTTTTAATATTTTAGTTTTGTAATGTTATCTTAATAGCACATTATTAATAATAAGGTTTTGAATAATGAAAATACCCAGTACAAATATTTTTTCCCTAAACTATTGCTTATCTTGTGATTCCACCCAAGGTCAAGGACCAGGGTCACATTTCCATTTTTATATTTCAGGTAGCAATAACAACGGCTAAAAGTTACAGAAAATCTGTGTCCCAAGTCTTTTTTACATATATAAATCAATTTAATCTTCATAACAGTCTATAAGGTAGGTCACTATTATTATCTGTTTTTAGAGAATAGGAAACTGTGACACAGAGAGGGAAAGTAAGTTACTCACCGTCACACAGCATGAAGCTGTGGAATGAGAATTCCAACCCAGACATTCTGCTTGCAGCCACCCCACCCCAATGTCTATCAGAAAGCGTGGTTCAGTATTTTGAAAGAATGCTGGTGGATTCACCTTCATTTATATATGTCCACTGTGTCTCTTGCATGGAGTTCTGAACATAAAATTAGAAACGATCTTCACCTGAAAATAGAGATATTCCCTCAGCAATAGCATAGGCATGTCATCATGCCCTTGAGCTACTTAGTCATAAAAATTATCACAGATCACAGCAGGTTTTGTAGACAATAATGACCACCCATGGGCAGACACAGAACTCCCCAGCCCAGACTAGTAGGGTCAAGTCTGCAAGCGCAGCGGAAGCTCCTTCTTGCTGGGACAAGTGACTGGAAACAAGACCACAGCTCCCGCGCAGAGGCAGTTGAGACTCAAGTGTGTTTAGTCTCCTCGGCCTGGAGGAGAGTAATGGGCAGCCCGCTGGGCTGTGATGGCCATCTGCCTGCCTGCAGTCTCCACCCTGATGCGCATGGTCCCTTCCCTTCCTAGCCAGGCCGTGTGCCAACCACCTAGTTCTAATCAGCCTTGCCCCAGCTGCATCAGATGCTGCTTCAAGTTTCAATTACACTTGTATAAACCAGGTTTCTGGAGAATTCCAGCCACACAGTGATCCCAGGCCCTGGCTCCAGACCCTGCATATGGAACCTGACTCAGATCTGTGTTGGATTCACAGCACCTGCCTAGTGATGGCAATTGTGTCCAACAGCACCTGCCTCCCCTCTCTGGCTCTTTGCTTTTGGGTAGTCTCCTTGACACCTGGCCTTTGTATCTACCTCAGGAGCTCCCAGCAGCGCTGGTAACAGGCTCCAAGCTTCTGAGTAAAGCCTTGGGCCAAAAGTCATGTCATTCATTTTACCACTGGCAGAAGATAAAACACCAAATATCAGCCAAAGAACTATTCCTTGGAGAAGTGGCTCAACATTTGGAGGGGTGAGGTATACGCACAGGAAATTTTATTTTTATTAGGCTTCCCACAAAATATTAATGAAATACTCATAGTAATTCTCCATCTTCCATTTACATTAAGAACAGTATATTTTAAATGTATCCATTTTGGCTGGGTGCAGTGGCTCACATCTGTAATCACAGCTCGCATCCATAATCCCAGGCTGAGGCAGGAAGATCGCTTGAGTCCAGGAGTTTAAGACCAGCATAGGCAACAAAATAAGACCCTTCTCTCCAAAAAATAAAATAAAAATAAAAAAACAAATAACTAGCCAGGCATAGTGGCACATGCCTGTGGTACCAGAGGTTGAGGTGGGAGAATTCCTAAATCCTAGGATGCTGAAGCTACAGTGAGCTATGTTCATACCACTGCACTCCAGTCTCAGTGACATAAACCCTTTTTCTTAAAAAAAAAAAAAAAAAGGAAATGCTAGAAAACAAAACACTGCAACAGAAATGAAGAATGTCCTCAACAGGTTTATCAGTGAACTGAACACGGTCAAGAACAACATCAGTCATCTTGAAGATATGTCAATAGAGACTTCCCAAACTGCCATGCAAAGAGAAAACAACGGAAAAAAAGAACAGAATATTCAATAATTGTTGTAGCATGTAGCACATGCACAATGGGATTGCTAGAAAGAGAAGAAAGAGGAAAAAATGCAGATAAGTATTTGAAGTAATATTGACTGAGAATTTTCCAACATTAAGTGTTGAAACAACAAATACAGGAAGTCCAGAAAAAATACCAAAAATATATACACATATGCAAATTATATTTCAACTTCAGAAAATCAAAGACAGACAAATTGTTGAAAGAGAATGGAATAAAATACTTGATTATAAGAAGCAAGAATAGGATTTATATAAGACTTCTTTTCAGAAACCATCCAATCAAAAGACAGTAAGGTGAAATATTATATTAGTGTTGAAAGAACACTATAATCAACTGATATTTTTGCATCTAGTAAAATTATCCTTCAAAAGTGAAGGAGAAAAAATACTTTCTCTTACAAACAAAAACTGAGGAAATGTGTCATGAGTAGACCTACTTTGTAAAAAATTTCAAAAAAGAGTTTCAGGAAGAAGAAAAATTATAAGAAATTTGGATCTACATAAAGAAAGGAGAGCTTAGAGAAGGAATACATGAAGGTAAAATAAAATCTCTATTTTGCTTACTTTTATATAATCTAATGGATAAGAAGAAGACAATGAAGAAGAAGGAAGAGGAGAAGGAAGAAAAGGAGGAGGAGGAGAAGGGGAAGAAGAAGAGGCAGAAAGGGGATGGGAAATGAAGGAGAGGAGACAAATGAGAAACAGAGAAAGAAGACAAAAATTACTAGTGTCAGAAATGAAAGGTTATCAGTATTGATGCCACGGGCATTAAAAGGATAATAAATGAATAGTATAAACACTATATGCTCACAAATTTGATTACCTGGACAAAATGGATCCATGTCTTGAAAGACACAAACTACCAAAATTCTTTTAGTTTGTTCAGGATGCTATACCAAAATGCCAAAAACTGGGTGGCTCACAAACACAGAAGCTTATTTCTCATATTTCTGGAAGCTGGGGAATCCAAGATCAATTCTAGGCACCAGCAGATTTCATGTCTGCTGAGGAGTCACTTTCTGGCTCATGGAAGCCATCTTTTCAATACGTTCTCACATAACAGAAGGGGTGAGGAACCTTTCTAGAAAAAACTACTAATCCCACCTATGAGGGCTCCATCCTCATGACCTAATCACTTCTCAAAGGACCTCAAATACCATCACATTGAGGACTGGTTTTGACACATGCATTTTGGGGAGACACAAAAATTTAGTCCATAGAACTTACAAAAGGAGAAATAGATAATTCGAATAACTCTTTATCTAGTATAGAAATATATGAATAATTAACAATCTTCCAAGAAAGAAAGCAACAGGCCTAGATCATTTCACTAGAGAATTGTATGAAACATTTAAGGAAGAAAAGATGTCAATTATTTATAATTGCTACCAAAAATCAGAAGCAAAAGGAACATATCCCAACTCATTCTATGAAGTTCTAATATCAAAAGCAGAAAAAGGCATTTAAGGAAAAACAAATGTTCAAATGTCTCTCATCAAAAATTCTCAACAAAATGTTACCATGCTGAATCTAGCAATACATTGTTGAATTACACACCAAGACCAAGTGAGATTTATTCCAGGTATGCAAGCCTGGCTTAACACAAAATAGTTAAGGCAATCCATCACATAACTAGCTAAAAAAGAAAAGTTATTTGATCACATTAATAGATTAAGAAAGCATTTTATAGACTCCAAAGCCCATTCATGGTTAAAATTCTCAGCAGACTAGAAATAGAAGGGAAATTCCTCAACTGATAAAGAACATACACCAAATGAACACCCTACAGACAATATCATACATAGTGTGAAAAATGGGATGTTTTACACAAAAGATAAGGAAAGGTTATCCCCTCTCACTGCTCCTATTCAACATCATACTGAAACCCTAGCTAATGCAATAAGACAAGAATATAAAATAAAGTAAAAGGTATAAAGATTGGAAAGGGAGCATTAAAATGCCCTTTGCTCACTGATCAATTGATTTTCTATGTAGAAAACCTCAAAGTACCAGCCAAAAACCTTCTGGATTATAGCAAGGTTGCACAGTGTAAGGTTAATATACAAAATCAATTGCTGTCCTACATCCAGCAATGAACAAAGAGAATTTGAAATTAAAAGCCTAATACCATTTTCATTAGCATCAAGAAAATGAAATAGACACAATCCAGCAAAATACAGGCAGCGTCTATGTGAGAAAAACTATAAAATCTGTTGAAAGAAATTAAAGATCTAAATAAATGAAGAGACATCCATGTTCACAAAATTAGACTCAGTGTTGTTAAGATGTCAGTTCTCTTCAATGTGATTTATAAATTCAATACAACTTTGGTGAAAGCATGAACAAATTATTGTGTGGAAACTGACAAACTAATTCTAAAGTTTATATAGAAAGACAAACTAACCAGAATAGCCAACAATATTGTAGGGGAGGAACAAAGTTCAAGGACTTGCAAAGTGATCAATGGAACAGAATAGAGAACTCAGAAATAAGAGCCCACAAACACAGTCAACTGATCTTTTACAAAAAGGTAAAAGCAGTTGAATGGAGAAAGGGTAGCTTTTTCAAAACCAGTGATGAATCCATTTCATGTATTATATATATGTATATGCAAAAAAAAAGGAATTGAGACACAGACCTTGCTCCTCAAAAATTAACTCGAAGGATACATTTTTAAGTTAATAGTATTTTAAATTGTCAAACCATAATCGCATACATTTATGGGGTATAACGTGATGCTTGGATATGTGTATAAAATGAGGAATGACTACATCGAGGATAAAATATCCATCACCTCAATTTTTTTGTGGTTACATTATTATTGACTATAGTCATCCTGCTGTGCAATAGATTTCAAAACGCATTTCTCCTGTTTAACTGAATCTTTGCACCTGTGAACAACTTCTCATTTTTTTCTCCCCAGCAACACAGGCCTCCGGTAAACATCATTATACTCTCTACTTTCATGAGTTCAATTTTTAGACCTAAATTTAAATCCAAACGCTGTAAAACTTCTGTAAAATAACAAAAAGAATAGATATTTAGGTAACTTTGGATTTGGCAATTACTTTGTAGATACAACACTAAAGTACATAAAAGCACACTTTACCATGAAAGAAGATTTTGGTATGACTTCGTTACAATTAAAAACTTTTGCTCTGGGAAAGGAAATATTAAGAGAATGGAGAAACAAGTCACAGACAGGGAGAAAATACTTGCAAAACACTTGTCTTGCATCCAGACCATTAAAAATCACTTACAACTCAACAATAAGAAATCAAACAACCCAATTAGCAAATAAACAAAAGATGTAAAGAGGCTCCCATCAGAGATGGCATATAGAAGGGGAAAAGTTTATGAAAAGATGTTCGCCCTCCCAGCGCTTTTCCCTCCCTGTGTCCGTCTCTCCCCCCAACACCCTCCGCTGCAGCAGGAGTGGGAGTGGGTGAGGAGCACTGGGCGGTGACGATGACGTGCTGTCTCTCCGGCGAGGCGTGGGATTTAAGCGCATTGTAAGCCGTGGGTCCCAGGGAATCCCGAGAGGCTGCGCTTGGAGCCCAGACTGACCCGCCTCTCTCATGGTCCCGGCCCGCTGCCCGCAGAGCCCGCCTTACTCTTCCTCTCCCCAGACCTGTGGCCGCGGCAGGCCTTGGCTCCCCTGAGCCTGGTGGGCCCACAAGGAGCTGCGTCCAGGAGGAGCCGCCGCCCGGGAACAAGCTGCCCGCGGGCCCTGGGGAG
Organism: Colobus angolensis palliatus; assembly: GCF_000951035.1. NCBI lineage: Eukaryota > Metazoa > Chordata > Mammalia > Primates > Cercopithecidae > Colobus > Colobus angolensis. The sequence continues at coordinate 4,802,893 of NW_012120932.1, forward strand.
AACCGCCCGTCCGATGAGCTCGGCTGAGCGTGACGCAGCGTCGAAATCAAGGACGCCTGGATGCTTTTCGTGGCAGTGACGAAAGTTTAACAAGAGGAGGAGCAGGGCTGCCGAAAGGTGCGGTGCGGCGGGGCCAGCGTGCGGGACCCTGAGCCCTGCATGTGCGTCCTCGCCGGGGCCTATCGCTGCGAGCCTCGCTCGGGTCCCGCTGCCTCCAGGGAGGACAATGTCCACCAGACGCGGGGCGTGAGGACGGTGCTGGCCGCACCCCTGGTCCTGCAGCCGCGGAAGCCGTGCGAGGAGGCCGCCTTCCACTGCCTCCTGCGCCGGGACGGGTTGCTGCAGGGGTGCAGCTGCGGGAGCTCCGCGCCTGCTGCTTCTCCGACGCCAGGGCGCCGCCAGGATGACAGGTGCGGGAGGCTGCGGCTGTGGGCAGATGCGGCTTCCAGCCCCAGGTCCCGGCGGCCCCTGGCTTCCCAGCCCGCTGTCCCGTGGGCAAGAAGATGAAGAAAGCCACCCCATCAGCAGGTCAGCTGCCCCGCCTGGCAGCACAGCCGGACAACGCAACCCGAAGTTCATCCT
>NW_012120932.1:4804029-4808031 GCF_000951035.1 Colobus angolensis palliatus
CCTGCAGCGGCAGCACAGGGGCAGGAACCGGCCCTCAGCCCCATCCCCGGTGGCTGCAGAGGGCCCCCGGCTAGAGGTCTCGAGCTCCAGCACAGCAGGAGCTGGGCGGGGACAGGGCCTGGCGGGCTCTCAGGCCAGGTGCACTCGCGATCCAGAGGCCGCCCAGGCCATCCTCCACCACCTGGGCGCCCAAGCTGCAGGTGCCCTCTACCTGCTGACAACAGCTGACTGGCAGCTCTCAAGCTGGCTGGCGCTCCCAGCCTCGCAGAACCGGGGCTAGATGTCGCCGTGGCTGCGGCCAAGCCAGGCGGTCTGCCCCGCGGCGGCTGCACCGGGGCGGGAACCAAACCCCAGCCCCATCCCCGGTGGCTGCGGAAGGCCCCTGCCAGCTGCCCGGATCTCTCTTCAGAGGAGGAGCCGGGCGGGAGTCACGGCCAGGCGGGCCCTCAGGCCGGAAGGGATGCGCGCCTGCGATTCCGGGACGTCCCGCGCGAGCCCAGGAGAACCCGCAAGCCAGCGGCGCCTGCGCTCGAGCTACAGCAGCCCCCCCCTGCCGGCCACGCGGGCTTGGGAGCGGCTTCCGGAGTCCCGGCTGGCGCTGAGCTGCAGGCGCGCACCTAACGGCTTCGCTGGGTTCACCAGGTTTGAGAGGTCGGAGGGCTGAGCTGCAGGCGCGCGCCTAACGGCAGCCGCGCGCCTAAGGGCTTCGCGGGGCTCACTCGGTCTGAGAGGTCCGAGCGCTGAGTTGCAGGCACGCGCCTAAGGGCTTCCCGGGGGCTTGCTCGATGTGACAGGTCGGAGCGCTGAGCTGCAGGCCTGCGCCTCACGGCTTCTCGGGGCTACCTCGGTCTGAGAGGTCGGAGGCTGCGAGTGTCGCTGCTGAAGGCTGTGGTGGACCGGGCTGGATCGCGGATTCTGAGCTACATCGCGGGTTTGGGGACGGATCTTGGATTTGGGGGTGGATCGCAGGTTGGTGGGGGGATCGCGGATTTGGGACTGGGTGGGGGTGGAAAGGCCACGAGGGGCCGCGGCGGCTCAGGAGCGGGTGGTGGGCGTCTGAGAAGTTGCCACCATGAGGAAGCTCTTCAGCTTCGGGAGACGCCTGGGCCAGGCGCTCCTGAGCTCCAGGGACCAAGAGTACGCGGGTCCCCGGTACCACACCCGGGACTGGGAACTGCGGAAGATCCACAGGGCGGCCATCAAGGGCGACGCGGCGGAGGTGGAGCGCTGCCTGACGCGCAGGTTCCGGGACGTGGACGCCCGCGACAGAAAGGACAGGTAGCGGGGGCTCAGCCCGCGGTGGGAGGGGGACCCCAGGCCTGGTTTCACCGCAGCCCCTGAGGCGGGGGCCTTGGAGGGCGCCGGGACCCTCGGAGCCGCGCAGCCAAGTGGAGCCTCAGCTGCTTTCCATCGCTGGCAATTCCCCTCCTGCAGCGCCTGGTGGAGAATTTGAGTGATTTAACTCAGGAAGTTAAGCGTATACACGTGTAAAACATGGGGTCATATGCATGACAGGGAGGTGCCTAATGAGAACTCCTGCCCATGTCAAAAATACCAGGAGCCCTTTTCAGTAGGCGAAGCGTTCTCAGATAAAACCCTGTGTGGTTTCACATCCGAATCCACCTAGGTAGGTAGGTAGGTTCTTTACTGCGGCTTCTCAGAGGGACACTTGGAAGTGGGACGTGGGTTCCTTGAATGGGAAGACTCAGTTTTCTCAAAATGTGAGCTCTTAATATGTTTATCAGTTTTACATAAAGCGAATGAAAATATCAAGGTTTTCTCATTTTTGCATGACACTTGCTGTCTGTCTTACTATTGTGGTGACATTTAAAAATGTTTATAATGGAGTGAAAAGACTTGCTCCTCTAGATATCAAAATGTGCTGTTAATTCCCACGATCAATTATTTACTAACAGCTGAAAACACAGATAAATAAATGGAACAGAGTAGGAAATTCAAAAACACTGTAATATATATGATATATACATAGGGATTGATAATGGTAACATTTCAGATGAGTAGGAAAGGATGAGTTATTAATAAAATGCCTACTGTGTGAAGAAAACTAATGAAACTTTATGTCACAAAAATGAGTTCCTGATGGAATACAGACTGAAATTTTTACATATGCAAAATGAGAAAAGTACCAGAAGAAAACACAAAGACTTATTTATACAGGTACATTTCACGTTAACAAAGGCCTTCCTAAGAATGGCCTCGCAAACAGGCATTCTGAAGGTTGATTTGGCAAACTAAAAATTAAAATCCCTTGTGTATCAGAAAAAAATTAACAAAAGATAACACACTTGAAAAATATTTACCATATATATTTTTACTAATACTTAAAAATATGTATTCAGATGAAAAGTGTATCTTCATCCTACAGGGAAGTTATTCTTTATTATATGTAATATATATTATTGATTATATATAACAAATTGTATACATTACTAATATAATATGTTTTTTCATATATATATCAGTTATATATATACAGATAAAAAGCACATCTTTATTTTACAGGGAATTCTTTCCAATCAAATCCACAAGAAAACTGTAAAAGTGAGCAAAGTACTTTTTTGCAGATCTACAAGTTACTTACGTACATAGGAAAAAATCCTTAGTGTTTCTCATAAGAGAATTTAAGTTGAAAGAGGAATGAGACTGTTTTCTATCCACAATGTTTGTGAGAATAAAGAGCAGTGGTACTTACACTGCTGCTTGAAGTTTAAGTTGCTGATGACTTTTCAAGTAGATAATTTGGAGATAATTACCACATTTTAAAAATGTATATGCCCTTTGCCCGTCAATTCCATTGTATTAAAATACCTTTAGAAAATAGAGATACATGCACTTTGTTTTTCTCAGCATTTATGTTAACAAGAACCCATAGAATGGATATGTGGCCATTCAAGACAATAGGTAGAGAAGTATGATGATGTGTAAAGATGTATTTTGTTATAACCAGTAAGGAAAAAAAAATAAGTTTGCTTGCACATACACACAAACGTACTATGGTCTTGTGTTAGACAAAACTATGTACAAAATTGGATAAAATTTGTAACTTCTGAGCATTAGTATTATTTTAAAGTCTTTTGTTCCTTTTTCTTACCTTTGATTTCTGAAGTGAGCATTTATAAAACTTCTAGTAAAAATGTATTATTAATGGAATAATTTTTCGGAAGAGAGAAATATGAATCTTGTACAGATAAATTTTCTCACTATGTTTTATCATTATTATTGTGAGGGTTGTTATCTTCTTTGAATTTTTAGCTTCTTCAGAAGTAAAAAGGGAATCTTTATCTGTGCTTGCAGATTTTATTTTGTATGTATTTTATTGTGTATATATGTTTTTATTATGTATAGATTTACATATATGCAAACAATGATAATCATTTCATTATAGTTGTAGTTTTATAAAAATAACAAATAGCAAATATTATTACTAATGAAAATATTGGTCTGTAGAAGTTGTATTTAAAAATATTGAGCTCCCCAACTGTATTCTATCAATCCATTTATTCATCAAGCATAACCTGACTACCTGTTATGTAGCGGACATTTTGTACTATCTGTCAGGACCCCTCCATACTTAAACACTTTATGTTGGGCCGGGCACAGCACCTCATGCCTGTAATCTCAGCACTTTGGGAGGCCAAGGTGGGTGGATCACGAGGTCAGATCGAGACCATCCTAGCTAACATGGTGAAACCCCATTTCTACTAAAAACACAAAAAAACTAGCCAGGCATGGTGGTGGGCGCCTGTAGTCCCAGCTACTCAGGAGGCTGAGGCAGGAGAATGGAGTGAACCCGGGAGGCGGAGCTTGCAGTGAGCCCAGATCATGCCACTGCACTCCAACCTGGGCGACAGAGGGAGACTCCATCTCAAAACAAAAAACCAAAAAACTTTGTTTACCTGTTCTGCCTAAGCAAGATGAGAGTATCGGGAGAACCCACCCCAAATATTTCAACGTAGGTTCTTTCTTCTATTTTCTCTTTTT
>NW_012120932.1:4808501-4818988 GCF_000951035.1 Colobus angolensis palliatus
AAACAGGGAGTAGGTCACAAAGATCACATGTCTCAGGGCAAAAAGGAGAACAAAGATCACATGCTTCTGAGGAAACAGGGCAAGGACAAAAGCAAAGATCACAAGGCAAAGGGCAAAATTAGAATTACTGATGAGGGTCTATGTTCAGCTGTGCATGTATTGTCTTGATAAACATCTTAACCGAAAATAGGGTTCGAGAGCAGAGAACCGGTCTGACCTCAAATTTACCAGGATGGGATTTTTCCCCACCCTAGTAAGCCTGAGGGTACTGCAGGAGACCAAGGCGTATTTCAGTCCTTATCTCAACCGCATAGGACAGACATTCCCAGAGCGGCTGTTTATAGACCTCCCCCCCAGGAATGCAATTCTTTTCCCAGAGTATTCATTATCAATATTCCTTGGTAGGAAAAGAATTTAGCGGTATCTTACCTACTTGCACATCCACTTATTTATACGCTCTCCGCAAGAAGAAAAATATGGTTCCATTTTGCCTGACCCTGCAGGCAGTCAGACCTTATGGTTGTCTTCCCTTGTTCCCTGAAAATTGCTGTTATTCTATTCTTTTTCAAGGTGCACTGATTTCATATTGTTCAAACACACATGTTTTACAATCAGTTTGTACAGTTAACACAATAGTGGTCCTGAGGTGATGTACATCCTCAGCTTACGAAGATAACAGGACTAAGAGATTAAAGTAAGACAGGCATCAGAAATTGTAAAACTATTAATTCTGGGAACTGATAAATGTCCATATTAAAATGAAATCTTCACATAACTCTTATAGTGCTCCCAGTCAACATATAATGGAAAACATGGGGTTTGGTCCCGGACTCAGTCTCGGTCCAAAACGTAATGGAATTACTAAACCTCTCTCAGTTACTGTAAAAGAAGACAGGGCTGGTTTAGGTTATCCTCTTTAATGGTGGCCACGGCCATGCTTCCTAATCCTATTCCTTTACAATGGAAATTGGAAACACCTGTTTGGATTGACCAGTGGCCGCTCTCTAAAGAAAAACTGGAGGCTTTAACTCAATTGATTTCTGAACAGTTACAACTTGGAAATGTGGAACCTTCTCTTTTCCCCTGGAATTCTCCTGTGTTTCTAGTAAAAAGAGAAATCACGCAAGTGGTGGATGGTAACTGATTGAAGGGCCATTAATGCAGTAATCAAACCTATGGGAGCCGTCCAAACTGGCATGCCTACCCTGCTTGAATACCTAAGAATTGGCCTCTCATAGTCATTGATCTTAAAGATTGTTTTGTTCATATTGCTTTACATAAATCGGATTGTGAAAAATTTGCCTTTATTGTACCATCTATCAATAATCAGGAGCCTGCAGCTCATTATCAGAGGAAAGTGCTTCCTCAGGGAATGCTATATAGCCCTACCGTCTGCCAGCTTTATGTTGGACAGGTGCTTTCACCAGTTTGAGCTCAATTTCCCCAGGCCTATATTCTTCATTATATTGATATTTTAATTGCTGCCCCCACTGATAAAGAATCAACTGATTGTTATCAATTTTTGAGCCATCGTGTAAGAGGCTGGATTACACATCACTCAGGATAAAACTGAATGGACCACTCCTGTTCAATATTTAGGAGTGGTGGTTGATAAACAATATATTCAACCCCAAAAGGTTCAGGTTAGGAGAGATTCTTTGAAAACCTTAAATGATTTCCAAAAACTTTTAGGTAACATTAATCATTTAAAACCTACTTTAGGCATTCCAACCTATGTGCTGTCTAAGTTGTTTTCTACGCTGCGGGGAGATTCCAATCTCCACAATCCCAGGACTTTGGCCCGTGTGGCTTCACTAGAACTGGAATTCATAGAGGAAAGAATCCAAACTGCCCAGTTCCAGCCGGTCCCTCCATTCGGGGTCGCTGACTTCCTGCAGTGATCAGAGATTGCACTAAAGACAGGCGTAAGAAATTATAAGAGTATTATTAAGGAAGTGATAAATGTCCATGAAATCTTCACAATTTATATTCTAATGACTCCAGCCTGGATGACAGAGTGTGACTCCATCTCAAAAAAAAAAAAAAGAAAAGAAAAAAAGGACAAAGTACGCTGGTCCGAAAAGAGAGAGAGAGAGAGAAAAGAAAGGAAAGAAGAAAGGAAGGAAGGAAGGAAGGAAGAAAGGAAAGGAAAGGGGGAAAGGAAGGAAGGAAGGCAGAAAGAAAGAGAGAAAGAGAATAAAAGAAAAGAAGAGTATACTGGTCAATATCCTAAGGGTGAGACAGTCTCCCTTCAAGATTAGAAAATAACACTGTACTCAAAGTAGCATCAATAGAGAGAGAGAGAAAAGAAAGAAAGGAAAGAAAGAAAGAAAGAAAAGAAGACAGAGTATACTGGTCAATATCCTAAGGGTGAGACAGTCTCCCTTCAAGATTAGAAAATAACACTGTACTCAAAGTAACATCAATAAGAATCGACATAAAATAGACAAGATTCACTATCTACTAAACTAATCTGCACCGAGTAGCAATATATGAGCGTGTGGTTGACAACATTGTCTATAATATGTATACTAGAAGGAAGAGGGCTCAGTAAAAAGGTCAGAGCTGGAAATGTATATTAGGGAATCTGGGTTAATGTTTTGAGATTTTAGGAGTTCTGAGAGAATATAAAAAGAGGAGTAGCACCCGGGCATGGTGGCTCATGCCTGTAATCACAGCATTTTGGGAGGTCGAGGTGGGCAGATCATGAGGTCAGGAGTTCAAGACAAGCCTGGCCAACATCATGAAACCCCATCTCTACTAAAACTACAAACAATTAGCTGGGTGAGGCGGTGGGCACCTGTAATCCCAACTACTCGGGAGGCTGAGAAGGATAATCGCTTGAACCTGGGAGGTAGAGGTTGTTGTGAGTGGAGATCGTGCTGTTGAGGAATCAGGAGGACCAGAGAGAGACCTTGAGGTGTATACAGGAGGATGTCTTTATTGAGTGCACTCAGACCCAGCAGACTCAACATCTGACAAACTGGGCCCAGAACAAAGACAGCACTTGACTTTTATACACACTTCAAAAAGGGGGTGGGCTAGCTTGAAGCAGGCTTACAGTTAGAGTGGTGTGAAAGCAAGGATATAGAGGCAGAACAATTAATTAAATTGTGACAGGTTCATAACTCAGGATTACCTTTGCCAAGCAACCCAGATGTCTGTTACCTAGGTTTTGTTCTAAAGAGCCATACACTGGTTTATCTCAAGTTTCAGTATAAAAAGTGATGAAAAGTAGATCTCTGGATGAGACCATGTGTCATAGAGTCCAATGGAAGGGGAGAAACAGGATAATAGAAAAGCCACAAAAACTAGACAAAAGTTATTATTTGTTTATTATAGAAAAAATAAACTTTGTTTAAAGAGAAATGGTTAAGAGACACCTAAAACCTACAGGTGAATATGTACAGAGAATGACAGTATTTAGCTCAGCCTGAAGATAGATGAGGATCAAAAATGTAATGGGAACTAGATAAGAGTTTTCTAAAAATCATTTTATTAAGGTGTAATTTAACTTGGAATATCTTAACCTATTAATGACAATGTTTCTAGAGCATCTTTAAAAACTAAAATGTAAATATAACTACTCTTCATTTATTTTACTAACCCTTAGTGTTTTATGTGTAAAAATTCTCATTTTTAACAAACATTTTTGGCAGTTTAAATTTCAGAAAAGATAATGATGGAAGTGTGAATCATTTTTAGCTGTTTTAAGAAAATGGCTAGTTTTGAAATCTGTCCTTCTTGGCATCAGGTTTATAAAATGCATTTTATATACCTGCCTAAATACATATTACTCATCAACTTATGAGAAATAATATTTTTAAGATAGAAGAAGTTCTCTAGATTTTATAAAAATAATTTTAAACACTTTTTTTCAAGCCTGAAGGAAAACATGAAGAATTCGGGAAACTTTTTGAGTTAATATCATCACTGGAGTATAATGTGGATCAAATAAGAAAGAAAAATCATGAATTAGAAGAAAAGGCAACTGGGTATGGTTTTCATATTGAAGAACATTTTAACCATTTATTAATTGATTTAATTCTATCTTTACTTGACTAAAACCTAGACACAAATTTATTTTATATCAGCATTTTCATAAACAAATTCTATTTCAAAATGTATTTCAGAAACTGACAGCACAACTTTATAGGCATACGAGCAGGAGTCCATGACCCCTTGGATTTTTTTGTTGGAATTGTTAAAAAATCATATTTCAACATAAAAACACAATAAGTGGTGAAAAATAGATCTCTGGATGAGATCATGTGTCACAGAGTCCAATGGAAGGGAAGAAACGGGGCGGAAGTCAGATGAGCTGCTGGGGTGAGGTTGGGATGAAAAAAATTTATATTAAAAATATGTGAAAAAAAGAAACTTACAACACAATCTGAAATTGTTTTTGAATGCCAGAATGTTACACTTTTATTTATTTATTTATTTGTTTGTTTGTTTATTTATTTGAGACAGAGTCTCACTCTGTCACCCAAGCGGGAGTGCAATGACATGATCTTGGCTCACTGCAACCTCCACCTCCTGGGTTCAAATGATTCTCCTGCCTCAGCCTCCTGAGTAGCTGTGATTATAGGAGTGCACCACCCTGCCTGGCGAATTTTTGTGTTTTTAGTAGAGACGGTGTTTCCCCATGTTGGTCAGGCTGGTTTCGAAATCCTGACCTCATGATCCACCCACCTTGGCCTCCCAAAGTTGGCATGAGCCACTGCACTTGGCAACGTATTGTTTAATGGTTTTGAAAACAATAATGACAATGCTTTGGACATGTAATGTCAAGTGCACTTTTCATTATCTAGTTTGAATTTTTATTTCTGAAGATATTTTTGCTGTATTTGGTCATGTTTTCTTCCTTTTGTAGTATTTTTCTCTTCTGCACTCAAATTTTTTAAAGACCTATTCGTATCATTCTTTAACATCAATATTTATCTTGATATATAGCTTGTATTTTGTTTCTGCTTCTTTCTTTTTCTTTTAGATATAAAACATATCATGGAAATTTACCCATTTTATATGGGTACCTCCCTTGTATACATGAAGTATACATCTTACTAAACTTCTGTTTTATAGAAATAAATAGTATGTATGTATAAATATATGTATAACCTAAAGAAAATGAGTAAAATGGGCGATAACAGATTATTTTTTAAAAATGGAATGTGTCTTTGAAGCCCTGAACACAGCTACTTTTCTATTTATTTACTGAACACTTAAGTTGGTTCTCTGATTCTAATCAACATTTTTCTGTCATTGCCTTTCTCTACATGGTTTTGTATCTCTTTCATTTTGTTGACATTATGTCAGTAAAGATCTCTAGATCTCTTCTTCAAAGTCTTTAAATCATCACATATCTGTCTCCACCTTTCCTTTTTTCTAAAACTGCCTGTTTTCTTTTTCTCCTCAACTCAGATATTAAAGATGTTTCCTTACTTCTCTTTCTCTACATTGAATGATCTCCTTGATGATTTTTGTGTGTACTTTTTTTTCTTCTTATAGTAGACTGTGGTCAATGGATATCAAAATGTATTTTTGTGTCTTTTTCAAACATATATGTGTTTTACATTTTTTATCTTGGTTACTCATCTCTGGGTTATGGCTTATATTTACTAATAGGTCGTTTTATCTTAGCATACCAAAAGGGATATGAGTAGTTTATTTATAAAAAACTGTATGGTTAGGCCAGGTGTGGTGGCTCAGGTCTGTAATCCCAGCAATTTGGGAGGCTAAGGCAGGTAGATCATTTGAGGTCAGGAGTTCGAAACCAGCCAACAAACATGGTGAAACCCCATCTGTACTAAAAGTACAAAATGAGCCAGGCATGGTGGCACATGCCTGTAATCCCAGCAACTTGGGAGGCTGAGACAGGAGAATCGCTTGAAACCGGGAAGCAGAAGTTGCAGTGAGCCGAGATCATGCCATTGCACTTCAGCCTGAGCAACAAGAGTGAAATTCCATCTCAAAAAAAATACAAAACTGTATGGCCATAATATCACTTTACCTGCTATATATGCCATAAAATTGTTCTGCATATTATTTATCTAAGATTATAATTTCATATAGAATGCTTTCAAACTATGTTCAGTTGAAACTGAGAGGAGCACAGTTTATAGCTTTGTTTCTTTGGTATGCCATAACATAATATGTTTAAACAATTATTAAATATTTACTCTTACAAATAATTGACTTACTAAATCTGTACATTTCTGCAGATATAAGAAATGCCTAGAAATGACAATAAATAAGTTAAATGTATTTGGAAATGAAGACTTCAGTTGCCATGGAGACTTAAATACAGATCAACTGAAAATGGATATTCTGTTTAAGAAACAAAAACAGAAGGTAATTTAAAAAAATAACTATTTTATCTAAGGTCTAGGTTACATGTGCGAGCATGCAGGTTTGTTACATAGGTAAACATGTGCCATGATGGTTTGCTGCACCTATCAATCCATCACCTAGATATTAAGCCCGCAGGTGTTAGCTATTAATCTTGATGCTCTCCCTCCTGACCCTAACAGGCCCCAGTGTCTGTTGTTCCCCTGCCCAAGTCCATGTGTTCTCATCATTCAGCTCCCACTTATAAGTGAGAAGATGCAGTGTTTGGTTTTTTGTTCCTGCGTTAGTTTGCTGAGGATAACAGCTTCGAGTTCATCCATGTCCCTGCAAGGAGCATGATCTCATTCATTTGTATGGCTCCATAGTATTCCATGATGTATACATACCACATTTTTTTTTATCCTGTCTGTCATTGATGGACATCTGGGTTGATTGCATGTCTTTGCTATTGTGAATAGTGCTGCAATGAACATACAAATACATGTATCTTTATAATAGAATAATTTATATTCCAATATAAGGTAATTTTAAATCAGATTGGGGATTAAAAATCATGTAATTTGGGGAAATATTAGTGCTGGAAAAACCCAAATTCTACCAAAATATGTTTAAGGAAGTTGATTCTGAGCCAATATGGTGACGGTGGCCCTGGATTACTGAATCTCAAGAGCTCTTGAGAATGTTTTATGAGACAGTCAGATTACAGTTTAGTTTTGTACATTTCCAGCAGCAGAAGGTGTAGGGAAAATCATAAATCAATATGAGGAAAGCAGACATTAGCTCAGCCTGAAAGTGGAACATCAAAAAGGAGGGGCTAACAAGTCATAGGTGGGTTTTCGGGATTCTTTAGGTGACAACTGGTAAAGAAAATCTGTTGTCTAAAACTGGAAATAGGTAGAAAGGGAGGCCTTAATTAAGATAAGATGGTTACGGAGGCCAAGGTTCTTATTATGTAGATGAAGCCTTATGCTGGCGGCCCTCAGAGAATATAGAGAGTAAATATGTCTTTCCAGACTTTAAATGCATCAGGCTCTTAGTTAATCTTCCCTAGATCTGGGAAGACCTAGAAGGGGAGAGATTGGGCTACATTAATGAAGACTTCTTACAGATGCAATTTCCCCCACAGAAGACAGCTTTGTACGGCCATTTCAATTTCTTGGTCCTGCAACAGCCATTTCAAAATATGTCAAAAATATATATATTTGGGGGTAAAATATTTTGATTTTTTTCAGCTTCTTCTCTCTGTGATGCTGTACCAGAATCACATTAGAAAGTAAGCCACATCATAAGAGTTAATAAAACCTATCTGATGAGATTTGATAGTTTGAAGGGTGTGATTCCCAGACCCTTTAGATAGAAATTGGGGCAAAAGAATACAAGGTCTTGCTCCTCAATATAAATCTCTCAGTGCTTTAAGCAGTGAAAAATTTTTCATTTAATTTTACAGACTTGATGCTAATAAAAAGGATACTTTAATATATATATTTCTTTGCTGAGAGCTTTCCTTTTACTTAATAAATTCTGTCCTCCTCACTCTTCATTTATATATAGAAATATAAATATATATGTTTCTATATTTCTATACAAAAGACATGCTGTTGATTCTCTTATGTCTTGAATCCTGGCCAATGATCTGAAACCAAGCAGCACATGTCTCCAGATCACTAGTACCAAATAAATTTCAGGGTGTAACAAGTTTATTGAGGAATAATTAACAGACCATGCAATTCACTCATTTAAAATATGCAATTCATTGACTTTAGTATTTTCAGAGTTATGCAGTCATCAATACAATCAATTTTAGAACATTTTCATCACCCTAAAAACAAACGCCATATCGTTTAGCCATAGTCACTAGTTTTCTGTTCCTCCCTCAGCCCTAGGGAACCACCTACCTTCTTTGTTTAGATTTGCCTATAAGCCTCTGAAATCAAAAGCAAGTGGTCTACTGTGACTGGCTTATTTCACTCAGCATAATTTTTCATGATGCATCTGTGCTATAGCAGGTATTGATGCAGGGTTTTTGCTCCTTAGTTCAGCTAAATCTGGGTTCTTCTCTCATGACCAGGAAAAATTAGGCACATGGACACATTGAAGGGTGAGGAGGACAGAAATTATTAAGTGAAAGCTCTCAGCAAAGAGAGGGGTCCTGCAAACAGATTTCCACCTCACAATTGAATACCAGGACCAGCACACATGAACTGAAGAGGCCAGGCTCCTCCTCTGCATAAGGCATGACTTCCTGGTGGCTCCACCCCAACCCCCCAGTGCATGTGGGCCTCTGGTCCGCTGCTGGCATGTCCAGGCAAAACCCTGTGCAGGTTCCCTTATCTGCACCAGATGTTTTGTCTGGTGTAGACACTTGTGGGCCCGGTTGGAGATTCTCCTGAGTAATATTCCACTGTATGGATAAATCAAACATTTTATGTCTCCATTCATGAGGTGATGGACCTTGGGTTCTTTCCGCTTTTTAACTCTTATTAATAATGCTGCTGTAAACATTTATGCGTGAGATTTTGTGCTTACATATGTTTTTATTTTTCTGGAGCATATACTTATGACTCGAATTTCTGAGTCATATGATAACTTCTTGCTTAACCTTTTAAGGAGCTGCCAGTTTGTTTTCCAAAGTGGCCGCACCACTTTACCTTCCCAGCAGCATTGGATAAGGGTTTTAATTTCTTTGCATTTTTCCTGACACTTATTTTCTCTTTTTTAGTGAACAAAGGTTTCATCCTGTGGTGTGAAGTGATACCACAAAGTGGTTTTGATTTTCATTTTCCTAATGACTAATTACATTAAACATCTATTAATGTGTTTATTATCCATCTTTATGTCTTCTTTGCAGAAATATCTATTCAAAATCTTTGCCCATTTTTTAAATTGAGTTATCTTGTTACTTATGAATTGCAAGCATTTTTTATATATCCTATATATGTAAGTCCCTTATCAGATATATGCTTTTCAAATACTTTCTTCTACTCAGTGTCTTACCTTTTCACTTCTTGATACTGTCTTCTCAGGCCTAGCAGTTTTCAATTTTGAAGTCCATTGAATCCGTTTTTCCTTTGGAGTCATAGCTAAGAAGACACTGCCAAATGCAGTCACAAAGATTTATACCAATATTTTCTTCTGAGAGTTTTATAGTTTTAGCTGTTACAGTTAACTGTTTTATTTTGAATTAATTTTTAAATATGGTATTTGGTGAGAGTCCAACTTTATATATATTTTTTCACATGCATACCCAGTTGTTCCAACACCATTTGTTGAAGACTATTCTTTTCCCATTCTATTTTTTTGTTAACCTTGTATAAAATCAATTGACTGTAAATGTGCAGGTTTATTTTTAGATTATCAATTCTTAGTTTGTTTATGTCTATTCTTAAACCGGGACCAAATCGAATTTAATGAGAAGATTTTTTCCCAGCATGTTGCATATTACCAGTTGTCTTATATCATAATAAAAGTTAAATGTAGTAGAATATTTTCTTCACCTTTTGTGTCTCAAAGGAGTCTGTGGCCAGCTTATACCTTACTTACTCTAAGATATGATGGCAAGTCAGGTTTACAAGACACACTTTATTTCTTTTTTTTCTCCATTTAAACCTTTAGTCTCTTATCCAGTGCCTCCCTCTATAGTTTCGTTTTCAGTAAATTTTGGTCACAGGATCTGCTGACATAGTCTACTGTTTAGTGCATTATGTTTTACTAACTCATTATAATTCATAGAATCATCCATAGATGTTTACCATCCAGGAAGGAGAAGTTTAAGTCTGAGCTGCCAGCTTTCCTCAGTGGAAACCAAGTGAAGTCATCATCTTCCAGTTCGCAGATCCTCTTGCCACGTGGTAGCTGGTTCTCTTGAGTAGCACTGTGGCTAATCCTTTTCTTGGTGCAGATCTTGCATTCTCAGAAACCAGTTTCCTGTGTAGACTTCCTTTTCCTGAAACAGAGATGCACAGCTCTGCTTTCCAGCTCAGTAGAGGATTCTTGGAATAAAAAGTTTAGCTCATTCCAAGAAAAAGTTTTAGGAGCACAGCAGTTAAAAATCAGGTAATGTTAGGCCGGGCGCGGTGGCTCAAGCCTGTAATCCCAGCACTTTGGGAGGCCGAGACGGGCGGATCACGAGGTCAGGA
>NW_012120932.1:4819038-4840315 GCF_000951035.1 Colobus angolensis palliatus
CATATTACCAGATGTCTTATGTCATAATAAAAAATAAATTTAGTGGAATATCTTTAACTTCACCTTTTGTGTCTCAAAGATGTCTCTGGCCAGTTTATACCTTACTTACTCTAAGACATGATGGGAAGTCAGGCTTATAAGACACACTTGATTTCTTTTTTTCTCCATTCCAACCTTCTAGTCTCTTTTCCATTGCCTCACTCTATAGTTATATTTGCGGAAAGTTTTGATCACAGGATCGGCTGACATAGTCTAATATTTAGTGCATTATGTTTTGCTAATTCATTGTACTTCATGGAATCTTCCATAGATGTCTACCACCAGGAAGGAGAAGTTTAAGTCTGAGTTGCCAGCTTTCCTCAGTGGAAATCAAGTGAAGTCATCATCTTTCAGTTCTCAGATCCTCTTTCCACCTGGTTCTCTTGGGTTGCACTGTGGCTAATACTTTTCTTGGTGCCAATCTTGCATTTTCAGAAACCACAGTTCCCTGTATTGACTTCCTTTTACTGAAACAGAGATGCACAGCTCTGCTTTCTAGCTCAGTAGATGATTCTTGGAATATAAAGTTTAATTCATTCCAAGAAAAGGTCTTAGGAGTGCAGCACTTCAAAATCAGGTAATGTTCAGGCAATTTATCAGAGACACATAGTAGATTAGTATTTTGACTTTCAAAATTTCAGAGGCAAGTTTTGTGCTATAGAGAAGCATTGTGGTATAACATAGAGATGGGATGGTCTTCTCCATACACTCCAGCCTGGGTGACAGAGCGAGATCCGTCTCAAAAAAAAAAAAAAAAAAAAAATCAGGTAATGTTCAGGCAATTTATCAGAGACAAATAGTAGATTAGTATTTTGAATTTCAAAATTTCAGAGGCAAGTTTTGTGCTATAGAGAAGCATTGTGGTATAACATAGAGAGCGGATGATCTTAACTTCTCCATACAAACAAGCTTGGAGTAAAGGAGAAATTGCATTTGATGTCTTAACACTCAAAGCACACTATGTTCATATTACTTCTGTGAAGACTAAAAATCATTCCATAATATTCTCCTTATTTCTTCATTGAGAAAAATGAAAATGAAAATTGAATACTAGATCGATTAGTAAATACTCAAAGCTTCTTCTTTTAGAACTTTCGTTAATTGAAATCAGGTAAATGTCTGATTTTGGTTATGTAACCAAGTATTTCTAGTTGTTTTTCAAATCATATGTCTTCTTGCTTTGCAGTTTTATTTCATGAGTTGAGGGGAAATTGTAAGGAGACACCCTTGCCTTGTTATCAGAGTTCATAATTGAAGGGGGTTTTAGGAAAAGTTCCTCTTCAGCAGCTTATGTCTCTCTCCTGGTTATCTGCTGCTTCTCAATAATGTTTGTCATCAATAAATTAATCTCAACATTTATTAGATCCTACTTTAAAGGAGACTCTTTTCTGCTGCGTAAGTTACGTTTCCTGTTGTCTCTTTTTAAAACTTATTTTTCTAACAATACCCAGAGATTTTTAGCTTAAAAGAAAAACATTTATTTAGTTCATGAACCTGTGGTTTGGAAAAAGCTTGGCCAGGACAGCTTGCCTCGGCTCCCCTCAGCTTCCCTAGAAACAGCTGATCACTTGGGGAAATGGCATCATCTGAAGCTTTGCTCACCCATGTGTTTGATGGTTGATGCTGGCCATTGGCTGGAACCTTGCTTGGGGCAGGCAGCATGAACACTGACACTGGCACTCCCAGACTGTCTCTGTGGCCTGATCTCTCTCACAATCTGGGGGCTGAGTTTGAAGGGAAAGCAGTCTGAGATAGGGAAGCCACATGATATCCCTTTTACTGTGAATATGAAGCGGGTGAATATGAAGCTGGGCACCTGGAGCCTGAGGCTGACTGTCCCTCCCTGTGTCTTGGAGGAGAGGTCTTGGGGCCCAAGCCAACCCCCAGTGCCTGACTTCTGGGCACACATACAGGGAGGGAGGGTCTGTGGGCTGATGGGGGCATTGTAATGAGACTTTGAACACAGCTGCTCAAGGACCTCGTCAGTGGACCGTGGTCAGAGATGACGTAGCCATCAGGACCTGGTCAGTTGGGACCTGATCAGCAGGGACCAGGTTAGCGGTGGCTTCCTTAGTGAAGGCCTTACCAGTGGGAACCTGGTGACCTAGTCATTGGAAGCCTAGTCAGTGGGGACCTGGTCAGTGGTGGCCTTATTCATGGAACCTGAACTGCTGGAACGTAAACAATTGATGGGGTCTATTCAGTATACTAGGGGCCTGGTCAGTGTGAGGCCTTAGTGGCTTGGAGCCTGGTCAGTGAGGGCCTGGTCAGAGGGGGCTCGGTCAGCTGGGGACTGATCCATGGAGAATTGTTCAGTGGGGGTGGGGTTAGCAGCAACCTGGTAAATTGTGGTCTTGTCAGTGGGAACCAGGTCAGTGGGAAATTGGTCAGTGGGGTCTGATCCATGAGGCCTATTAATGGGGGCCTGGTTATGGAGACACGGTCAGTGTGGACTTGGTCAATGGGACCTGGTCAATGGAGGAGTAGTCATTAGGGGCCTCGTCAGCAGGGACCTGGTTAAGGGTGCCTGGTCAGTAGGAACTTGGCCATTTGGCCGCTGTGTGACCTCAGGCAGGTGTTTGTCTGTGGATCCTCCTTGCCTCCATCTGCAGGGAAGCTGGGTCAGGGCACCCTAGAGGGTTGCTGGAAAGAGTACGTGAGAAGATATGTTGAATCCACACTGCTTGACAGACCTAGAACTTTACACATGACCTGGGTTCCATCTAGAGAGGGTGCCAGCCCTCTCTGCTCTGTCCGGCACCCCTCCTCTGTCTGCATTCCCAGGACCACCTTCCATGGGGAGGGCAGAGATTGGGGAGCACCTGTGGAGCCTCTAATCCTGGCCCTGGGCCTTGGTGGTGACAGTGATGAGGACGTGGGTGCACCTGTGAGTGGAGCAGCTAGGCCTGGCCAGAGAAGCAAGACAAACACACACACCCATATGTACACACACGCACACGCCTGCACAAACACAATGCATGCACACATGTCAGTTCAGGGGATAGAGGACACTGACTCTGAGCACTCTTGACCCAAGCAGGCTCCCGTTGTGGTGGGTTGTGTCACCCCACAATGTCACTGTTGCTGAGCCCCCATCGCCTCTGTGTTGTGGAGCAGTTAGAGACACACAGCATGTCTGTGAGTGGCTCTGCGTGAAGGACTGTTTTCTAGGTGAGAGGCACATCTCAGCACAGCTGACTGATCCGACTCAGGTGAGTGGAACCTATTCTCTTCTCTTCCTCCTGGCTTGGGGACAGTCGCTATCAGGTGGGTGGTTTTGGCCTCTGGGCAGCTACTGAGGGTAATCCCTGAGCACTCACCAGGTGCCTGTTCTGTGCTGAGAGTCATCTCATTCATCCTCACAGCAATTCCATTCTGCATCTGCTCTGGACACCCCAGGACCACCAGGACAACCCCATCAGGGCCCTGTCACCAGGTCCAGTCCGGCTCCATGATACCAAGACGCAGGTCCAGAGACAACCGCCCTGCATGGTGCCTGCATCTGACCCCCCTTGGTGGGTAGTGATGAGCAAACATGGAAGAAGCCAGGGCAGCATTCGGACAGCTGTCCTGCAGCCCCAGATGGCACCTGGCCCTTGGGACGTCATTCTCAAAGGGGAAGCTGGAAACTTTGATGTCCCTGGAGGGAAGGGTAAACATGGCATCCTGACAACCCTGGCAGCCAGCAGCATGCCATACATCTTCTCACCCAACCTGTGGGACAGAGGCCCGCTCCTGGGGAACAAGATCCATACCTAAAGGGCCCTGGCCCAGTCGGGCCTCATCTTGCACCCTGGGAGGCGAAGGGCACCATGGGCCCCCAGCAGCAACCAGGATTACCACGCAGGGGACTCAGCCTTCTATGGCCCTGGCCAGACTTAGAATTTGGCCCAAGACAGGACAAGCTCACTCAGAGCAGCCTATCAGCACCCAGGGCCTGTGCATGCCAGGCAAGGCCAAGCTGGGTCAAAGAGAAACCAGCCACCTTTGCAAGGGTGTGCCTGGAGCAGGTGGACCAGCCACCAACTTCACCCCCTTAAGGAAGCAGGGGTGGCCAGGTTCCCACAGCCTGAGTAGCTGCCACCTGATGGCTGATGGAGCGGAGGCCTGAGGAAAAGCAGATGGCACTGAGGCCCTATCTCGAGGGAGGAATAACTGATTTACCCTGACTGGCAGCGAGTGAGGTTGGTGGCTGATCCAGCTGCTCCTGGCACACCCTTGCAGAGGTGGCTGGTTGCTCTTTGAGCCAGCTTGGCTTTGCCTGGCATGCACAGGCCTCTGTGCAACAACTGTGCTGCAAATGGAGCCACATAGAGGAAATGAGCAGCAGGCTCAGAAGCAGGGTGTGTGCTGCCCTTGGGGCCCCAGTCCATGCTTCAGGGCTCCTACAGCAGTGTGAGCTTCTTGGGTGCCAAGAGGCAGACCACAGGCCACCTTGAGGATGACTCTATGCTCAAGTACAGAAAGGGCCCAATCTGGTGGATGAACCACACTGCCAGCTTCTGGGTGCAGGCACAGTGCCACATCTTCCATCACTTCCTGATGTGCCCCACTAGTGCTGAAGAGACAGCCTGGAGACAGGGCAAGAGGAAGGCTGAGAAGGATGAGGTGGTGAATTCCAGCTTCTTCCTGATCCTGAGCCCACCCCCAGGATGACCCTCAACCTTTAGGAGTGGGAGAGCAAGATTGACAGCTTCGAGTGATTCACCAAGAAGATGGACAGCAGGACACTCAGCTCAACTTCACAGCCAGTGAGTTGACATGCAAGCAGATGACGGTGACAGGCTTTAAGAAAGAGCATCAGAAGGCAGCCAGTTCTTCAGCCTCGGCCAGGTCTTGGAGCTGGAACAGGCCATCATTTCACCAGAGATGCCTTCAGCACTGTCAGTGAGCTCTTTGCCAATCAACCCAGGCAGGACCTGGACCCAGTCATGGACCTGTTGGGGCTGTCTCAGGGACACCAGACCAAAATCCTGGACATCATCCGTATACACAAGGAAGCTCTTACCAAAGTCATGCAGAGCAGGCAATATGTGGCAGAAGGGAAGACAGAGGTGCAGAGGATGATGACGCCAGAATTACAGGAACAGGATTTTTTTGGCCACTTTGGCTGAAATTCACTGCTTCCATCCAATTCAAATGAGAGACATGGACTCACAGATGCAGTATTTCTTGCAACAAGAGATACTAGTTTTTCAAAAAGTCACCCAGGAATTGATAGTGTTGAATGACTAGATACTCCTTTGTGGACTGTTTCCAGTTCAAGGATAGTTTCTACAGCAGAATAATAACTGTTTCCAGTTCAAGGATAGTTTCTACAGCAGAATAATAACACTAAAAAAGAGCTAGTGCCAGCTATTGGAGGTAGGACAAGGATGCTTTTGTTCTTAGTTGAAACTCAGCTGAATACAGAATTGTGTAGGAAACAGTTAATATGGTGATAGAATAGAAAGAGTAGCAAACATGAACTAAATCAGGCTATGAATGCCTACACTACCAGTGTAACTTTTGGAAGAAAGATACCACTTATTTTATTGCTTTTGAAGTGTGAATATTTTAGTGTATATGCTGTAGACCTCAAACCCTGTGAAGAGTCTCAAAGAAGCTGGCTGGATAAAGCCTGCTGTGGATGTCTTTATACTCAAAGACTAATGATGCAATTCAAATATGTGTCCCCACCAAATCTCATGTTGAATTATATTTCCTAATGTGGAAGAAGTCTAAGGTGATTGAATCCTGAAGGCAAAGTTCTCATTAATGGTTTAGCAGCATCCCCTTGCTACTGTCCTCACCATTATGAGTGACTTCTCATGAGACCTGTTCATTGAAAACTCTGTGTCATGTCCCTACTCTGTGTGTTTTCCTCTTGCCGTGTGAGACAACTCACTCTTTTCCTTGCACGAAGATTGAAAGGTTTCTGGGGCCTCCCAGAAGCAGAAGCCACTGTGCTTCCTGTCCGCCCTGCAGAACCATGAGCCAATTTAACCTCTTTTTCAAAATGAATCATACAGAAAATGGCAAATGAGGACTGGAGCATTGCTATAAAGATACCTGAAAATGTGGAAGCAGCTTTGGAACTAGGCAATGGACAGAGGTTGGAAGAGTTTGGAGGCTCAAAAGAAGACAGATAGATGAGAAAATGTTTGGACCATCTTAGAGACTGGTTAAATGGTTGTGACAAAAATCCTGACAGAAACATGGACAGTGAAGGCCAGGCTGAGGAGGCCTCAGATAGAAATAAGAAGCTTTCTGGGAAATGTCTTCCTTTTGGATATGGAAAGCTCACACAATGCCTGTACCATCATTGTACCTGAGAAGCAGTGAACTTGCTTTTTATTTCAGAGGCTCATAGGTAAAAGAGGCTGTAGCCTTGACTCAGATGAGACTTTGGACTTTGTAAGTTTGAGTTCATGCTGAAACGAGTTAATGCTGAAATGAGCTAAGACTCATGCTGGCAAGGCATGACTGTATTTTACAGTGTGAAAAGGACATGACATTTGTAGGGTCAGGAACAGAATAATATGGTTTGTCTCTGTGTGCCTACCAAAACCTATGTGGAATTATACTCCCTAATGTTAGAGGCAGGGCCTAGGTGGAAAAAGATTTAGTCATCAACTGGTGCCGGTTTCTTCACAAATAATAAAGGACCATCCCCTTGATGCTGTCCTCTTGACAGTGAGTGAGTTCTCATGTGATCTGGTGGTTTAACAGGCTGTGGAACCTCTTTCCTCACTCTGTCTTTCTCCTACTCCTGCCATGGGAGACAGCTCATTGTCCCTTGGCCTTCTGGTGTAATTAGGAGGCTTCCCGACTCCTCCCTGAATCAAAAGACACTATGCTTCCTTCACAGCCTGCAGAATCCCGAGTCAGTTAAACCTCTTTTATTTACGATAATACAGAAAATTAGAACTGCAGAGAGGTGCTGTGAAATGTCTTCAAGGCCTTTTTCCATTTGTCTTGGCTATTAGCACAGGACTTCTTTATATGCAAATTTCTGAAGTCTTCTTGAATGTTCCCCCCTTAAATCGGGTTTTGAGTTATTACTACATAGCCAACCTGCTATAGAGATACCTGAAAAAGTAGAAGCAGGTTGAAAGTGGGAAGCAAGCAGAGATTGGGATGGTTTGGAGGGATTAGAGAATGACAGAAGGATGAGGGCCTGGTGGGAGTGATTTAATCATGGATGGAAGGTGGGTAGGGGTGGAAGGAAAAAGGGGTGGGTAGGGTGAGGAGGTGTAGGCTGGCTGCAGGGTGGTGGAAGGGTGGGGTGTAGTAGGAGTGGGGAGTTGCCTGCTTCCGAGGCACAGCCTCATGGAAAACTGCTAGGGCAGTGCACCTGTGACTTTGCAGGTTTTAGTCCCCATAGTTGCTCTCATGGACTGGGCTAGTGTTGAGTGCCTGCAGCTTTTCCACACTGAGGGTGCAAGCTGTTGTTGGGTCTATGAATCTGGCTCTGCCTCTGCAGCAGGCTTCTGCCTGGAAACAGTGGGAGGTGGAGGTGGAGGTGGGGATGGAGGGGCGGATCCTTCACCAGTGGTTATGCACCATCTTCTTAATGCTGACCTTGTGATACTGAGTTCTCATGAGATCTGGTTGTATAATAGGGTGTGGCACCTCTTTCCTCTCTCAGTCTTGCCCCTACTCCTGCCATATGAAGCATCTCTGTGCCCCTTGCCTTCTGGTATGACTGGGAGGCTTCCTGAGTCCTCCTAGAAGCAGACGCCACTATGCTTCCTTTACAGCCTGCAGAACCGTGAGCCAGTTAAACCTCTTTTCTTTATGATTATACAGAAAGTTAGTGCTGTGAAGTGGAGCTATGAAATGCCTTCAAGGCCTTTTCCCCATTGTCCTAGCAACCAGCACTCAGCTTCTTTTCATGAAAATATCTGAAGCTTTTGTGAATTTTCCCCTGAAAATGGACTTTTCTTCTTTTACACATTACCAGGCTGTGACAAAGATAGCTGAGAATGTAGACGCAGGTTCAGAAGTGGGTAAAAGACAGAAGTTGGGAAAGTTGGGAACACTTAGAAGACAGCAAGATGAGGAAAAGTTTGGACCACTGAAAAGAATTGCTAAATACTTGTGATGAGAAGGTTGACAGAAGGATGGACAGTAAAGGCCAGACTTAAAAGGTCTCAGATGAAAATGAGGAATTTCCTGTGAACAGGAGCCAAGGTTACATTTGATTGGCCTTAGCAAAGAATGTGGCTGCACCATGACCCTGCCCTGCAGATCTGTGAAACTATGAACTTGGGGGTGATCATTTAGGATGTATCTGGTGGAATGAACATCTTGGCAGCATAGCTCAAGAGGTGTCCTGTCTATGTCAAACAGCCTGTGTTCTTGTGTGCAACCTAAGAAATGACCTCAAGTTGCAACTTCTATTTAAATGAGAAGCAGAGCTCAAAAATTTTAAAAATTTGCAGCCTAGTTGAATGGTCAAAAAAAAAAAAGCTGATTTTCAGGAGGAAAATTTGAGAACACTTAGAGTATTTGCATAAAAAAGAGCCCAGTGCAAATAGCCAAGACAATGGGGAAAAGGCCTTGATGGCATTTCAGAGACCTTTGCAGCAGCCCCTGCTGTCACAGGCCCTGGGCCTAGGAGAGAAGAATGGTTTCCTGGGCCAGTCCTGTGACTCCCCTCTATGTGCAGCGTCA
Source organism: Colobus angolensis palliatus (assembly GCF_000951035.1). NCBI lineage: Eukaryota > Metazoa > Chordata > Mammalia > Primates > Cercopithecidae > Colobus > Colobus angolensis. The sequence goes on from NW_012120932.1 coordinate 4,827,736, forward strand.
GGGCACTGCTGCCTGCAGTCCTGCAGCTCCAGCTCCAGCCACGGCTAAAAATGCACAAATGCAGCTTGGGTCACTGCTTCAGAGGGTGCAAGTTAGAAGTCTTGGTAACTTCCTCATAGTGTTAAGCCACTGGGCGGACGGATCATGAGACTAGAGGCTTGGGAGCCTCTCTATAGACTTTGGAAGATGTGTGGAAATGCCTGGGTGACCAGACAAAAGCATCCCAAAAACGCAGAGCCTCATAAGAAATCTCTACTAGGGCAGCGCAGAAGGAAAATAGGGGGTTGGAGCCCCCACACTGGAGGCCACCATCATGCAGACCCCAGATTCATAGACCCACCAACAGCTTGTACCATCAGTCAGGAAAAGCTACAGGCACTCAACACCAGTCCAGCCCATAAGAGCAGCCATGGGGCATAAACCCTGCAAAGCCCCAGGTGCAGAGCTGCCCAAGGCCTTCAGAGACCAGACCTCACATCCCTGTGCCCTGGATGTGGGACAAGGTTTCAAAAAGGGTGATTTTGGAACTGTAGGAATGAATGACTGGCCTTCCGGGTTTGGAGTTTCATGGGGCCTGCAAGTCCTGTCTGTGTTTTGTTCTTTCTGGCAAAATTCTTCCTTTTCGCTAAGAATGCTTACCCATTGCCTGCACAAGCATTATACCTTGGAAGTAGTTAACTTGCTTTATAGTTCAGCGGCTTATGGGCCTAAGGGACTGTAGCCTTGTATCAGATGAGACTTTAAGCTTTGGATGTTTGTATAAATGCTGGAATGATATAAGATTTGGGGGGACTGTAGGGAAAGCATCATTGTATTTTACAATGGGAGTCAGGGACAGAATAATAAAGGTTGGGTCTGGTGAAGGGTGATTTAATCATGGTGGAGAGTGGGGGTTGGAAGGTGGGGGGTAGGGAGAATGAGGGGATTATGGTGGGGGTGAGGGGTGAAAAGTGGTGGTGGGGGATGGATCCTGCACAAACGATTAAACACCATCTCCTTATTGCTGTGCTTATGACAGTGAGTTCTCTTCTTGATTTTGGAACTGTGCGATTGAATGGATACTGGCCTCCTGGGGTTTGGACTTGCATTGGGCCTGTGGTCCTATTTGTGTTTTTTTCCTGGGAAATTTCTTCCCTTTGGATTGAGAAAGCTTACCCAATGCCTGTACCATCATTACACCCTGAACGAAAAGAACATCCTTTTTAATTCAGGGACTCATAGGCAAAAGGGACTGTAGACTTGTCTCAGATGAGATGTTGAACTTTTTACATTTGAGTTAATGCTGGAATGAGTTAAGATGTAAGGAACTTTTGAAAAGGCCTGAATGTAGTTTGCTCTGTGAAAAGGACATGAGATTCTGGGGTATCAGGGTCAGAATAATATGGTTTGGCTGTGTTTCTTTACCAAAACTCATGTGACTTGTAATCCTTAATGTTGGAGGTGGGACCCGGTGGGAGGTGATTTAATCATGGCAGGAGGGGGTTGGGGTAGGAAGGAAAAGGGGTGGGTAGGGTGGGAAGTAGGTTGGCAGTAGGGTGGTGGGAGGAGGGTGGTGGGTAGTAGGAAGGGGGAGTAGCCTGCTGCAGAGGCAGAGGCTCATGGAAAACCTCTGCTAGGGCAGTGCACTGTGGCTTTTCAGGCTTTAGCCCCCATGTCTGCTCTTATGGGCTGGGCTGGAATTGAGTGTCTGTAGGTTTTCCATACTGAGGGTGTGAGCTGTTGGTGGGCTTATGAATCTGGGGTCTGAGGATGGTGGCCTCCTGTGTGGGGGCTCCAAGCCCATATTTTCCTTCTGCACTGCCATAGTGGAAGTTTCCCAAGAGGCTCTGCCTCTGCAGGAGGCTTCTGCCTGGAAACAGTGGGCGGTGGTGTGGGTGGTGGTTCCTTCACCAGTGGCTAATCTTCTTGATGCTGATCTCCTGAGAGTGAGTTCTCATGAGATCTGGGTGTATAACGGGCTGTGGCACCTCCTTCCTCTGTCTTGCTCCTACCCCTGCCGGATGAAATATCTCATTGCCACTTGGCCTTCTGGTGTGGTTAGAAGGCCTCTGATCAGAGTGGGCCTGGTCAGTGGACTAGTCAGTTGGGACTTGGTCAGTGAGGCCTGTTTATTGGGGGCGTGGTCAGCAGGGGTCTGCTTAGAGAGGGTCTCATTAGGGGGATCTAGTAGTGGGGGCCTTCGTGAGTGGGGACCTAGTGGCAACCACTTGTTTGGTGTCTGGTCAGTGTAAAACTGGGCTGTGGGACTTTGTCAATGGAGACCTGGTCAGCTGGGGCTTAGTGGTGGCCATGTCAGCATGGACTGGGTCACTGGTGACCAGGTCAAGGGGTGCTATTCCGTGGAGGCCTGGTCACATGGGACCTAGTCAGCAGGGCCTGGTGGCCATGTCCTCATCAGTGAGGCCCTTGTCAGTGGGGTACTGGTCACGGTAGCCTGGTCAGTGGAACCTAATCAGTGGGGGCCTGGTCAGAGAGGATTTGGTCAGTGGTGGCTTTTGTTGCATTGGTCTGCAGGGTGACCTGGTCAGCGGGGATCTGAGCAGTGCGTGCCTCTTCAGTGGAGCCTACTCACTAGGGTCACAGTCAGGGGCATCTGGTCACTTAAGGCCTGGTTAATAGGGGCCTGGTCAGTGGCAGCCTGTTCCCTGGAGGTCTGATCAGTGGGGCCTCATCTGCGGGGCCAGGCAGTGGGGTCATGATCGGTGGAACCTGATCAATGAGGCCTTGTCAGTAAGAACCTGGTCAGTGAGGCCTTGTAGTAAGGACCTGGTCAGTGCGGACTTGTAGTAAGGACCTGGTCAGTGAGGCCTTGTCAGTAAGGACTTTGTCAGTGAGGCCCTGGTCAGTAAGATCCTGGTATGTGGGGTCCTGGTCATTGTGGGCCTGGCAGTGGGGGCCTGGTTAGTGGGGCCTGGTCATGGGGTTCTATTCAGTGAGGGTGTGGTCAGGGAGGACCTGATGTGTGGGATCTAGTCAGCAGGGACCTAGTCAGTGGGGGCTGCTGAGCACTGCTGGGAGATGTCAGGTGCAATGCACGTTATCAAAGGCCCTGTGGACAGTTGGGATGGACCAGTAGTGCCCAAAGGCCCAGTCAAAAGTGGACAAAGCAGGTGTTTAGATGGACCTAGGAGATCTTGCTCAGAGATTTTGACAGGGCAAAGGTAAAGGAAGGGCCAGAGTGGCTGGTGAGATGGTCACAGTCTGTGGGCTGCACAGGATGGAGGAAACCAGGGAACAGGCAAGGTGGGCAGCTGGGGTGCAGGAAGACTTAGGTGCATGCTGGGAGGTCAGACCCTGTGAGGACTGTGAGGGCATCAGGTGGGGTGGGCTCCAGGTGCACCCTCAGTGCACTGGGCAGGTCACAGCCCAGGCTCCCTGGACCCTGGCCGGGTGATGTGGTCACTCCCTGGGGGACTGCTGTCAGGCCCCAGTCACCCACCCTGGGCAGCACTGTCCCATCTCAGGACTGGACTTTCTCAGATCCTGCAGAGAGCACGGCCTGCAGCCCAGGAGGGGCAGCCCCATGGTGCAGCCCAAGCTCTCCATGGGCCTGGAGCATCCCCTGCCAGTCCTGCGCTCCCTCTTCTCCCAGGTCCCGCTTTTCCAGTGTCAGCCAGCAGGGAGGCTCCATCCTCCCTTCCCTATGTGTCTCCTGGGCTGAAACTTGCGGAGGATTGGGACAGGGATGGTGCATCCCTCAGGCCCATTTAGGGAGGGGACTGGCTCCTAGCTTGGCACAGGTCCTCAGCTCTGCCTTGGTTGCCTTAGAGTGAGATGGATCAGTCAGTGCCCTGAAGGTAAAGGTAAGAGACTGTCCCTGCTGTGTGGAAGGCTGGTCTAGGGATGGAGGACTTAACAGATCCTCCCAGTCTGTCAGGCCTGGGCAGCCATTCAGGGACATGGTGGATGGACCCTCTATCACTCCATTCTGCCCTTTCTTTTTTTTTCTTTTTTCTTTTTTTTTTTTTTGAGACGGAGTCTCGCTCTGTCGCCCGGGCTGGAGTGCAGTGGCCCAATCTCAGCTCACTGCAAGCTCCGCCTCCCGGGTTCCCGCCATTCTCCTGCCTCAGCCTCCCGAGTAGCTGGGACTACAGGCGCCCACCACCTCACCTCACCACCTCACCCGGCTAGTTTTCTGTATTTTTTAGTAGAGACGGGGGTTCACCGTGTTAGCCAGGATGATCTCGATCTCCTGATCTCGTGATCCGCCCGTCTCGGCCTCCCAAAGTGCTGGGATTACAGGCTTGAGCCACCGCCCCCGGCCCATTCTGCCCCTTCTTTCCCTCTTCTCATTCTCCCCAGGGCCTCGGTGCTTGGGTGCTGTCCATCCTCTGGTGCTGAAGCAGCCGAGCGACCCAAACCTGCCTGGCTGCCTCTTAGGATATGACAGCACAGCCAGTGGCCTCTACTGGATCCTGTACAACTTCACAAGACACCCAGATGCTGGGAGTGCTGCCAGCATGTGGTGCAAGAGTTCTGAGGGTCTGCAATCCAGAAGACATTGAATGGTCGGTGGAGGGCCTCATGGCCTGTTTCCCATCCCCTTTCATTGGCTCTGCTCCAGGTGGTGAAGGGGGATAAAGTCTCTGTCAATTCTGCCATTATTGACTAGCAGGAAATGAGTGGAGCCCAGAAGCAGGGCCTGGTACCCAGCCTGCCTAACAAGGGAGAATTTGTAGGCTTTGTGGACAGAAAGATCTGGGAGTCCATATCCATCACCCACTAACTTGCTGAGACATTAGTAAAATCAGTTTTCTTTTCTGAACATCCCAACTTTGACCATGGGATGTCTGGCCCCATTGTGGATGCTTGCTCCTCTCCCATGAGACTCCTACCTTATCAGGGTCAAATGAATGAAGGGAGGATGTTAAAAGTAGGGTCTCTGATGCCTGTGCCAGAGGAGCTCCAGGCTCACGGCTGGTGCCTGTGGTCTCATTCTTACCTCATTAAGAGTAGTAATGAAAAACATGCTCAGTGCTGACAGTGTGCCTGGGGATGTTGTTGTAGGCACTCTGCTTAATTTAATTCATTTAATTTTCACAATAACCTTGGTTTTACTTCCAGACTGGATGAGCAGTGAGCCAGAGACGACACGAAGCCACTGAGACCCCAGGCCTTTTCTATTTCCACAGCCAGCATGAACAACCCTCACTAAGACAACACCGGGGATAAATGCTTCCACCAGGCACAGAAACGGTTCCGGGGGCTAGAGATTGTGACAGCCGCCAGCCACTGTGCCATTCTCAGCACTTCGGGGCCGACAGAACAAAGGAGCTAATAGGGGTCCCAGTGGCCGTGAGGAAACGAAGTTGCTGCTGCCCCATGGAAGAGAGGAAGGTCTCCCGTGCCCAGATTCCCCGTGGGGGAGTTGCTAGCCTGCTGCATCCAAGATAAAAGCGAAGAAAGGATCACACAAACCGCAGGCAGGAGGGACCCCCCAAAGGGAGCAATCGCTGAGGAATGGAGAGTCCGGCAGCTGCGGTGCTCGCTGGAGGCCCAGGAGCAGCTTGGGGCACTGGCTGCAGGAGGCTGTGGGTTCCAGCTGTGGCCGTGCAATCCGTAGGAGGCACAAAGGTAACAGAAGCTGAGCATGTTCCCTTCCCACGCCCGTGTGCATGCGCTTATTTCATCAGCCGTCTTCTGCTTTTGTGTCTTTCTTCTGGCCCACCCTCTATTTTGTGCGGTGCACTGGAGCTCACCGGTGACGCCGCTGCTGCAGCGGGAGTGGAACCTCAGGTGCGCCGGCCCCTGAGCAGCGGGGAACACTGCTCGGAAGGAGATGCGAGGAGGGATCGGGTTCTCTCTATGTGAGCAAATGCTTGCTTCAACCAGGGTTGATGTCTTGAGTGAAATGAGAGCGTATTTTGGCACCGTGATAGTGTGTCGGCGTGCGAGCATAGAAAGAAGGAGTGCATGGCCCAGCAGTCGCAGAAATGAAACCTGAAGGCCTGAGCATGGGCTCCTTCATTGTCCTTCTGTGACCTTCTCTATACAGGGCCTAGAAAGCCGCAGCTGCTCCCAGGCTCCCTGTGAGCTGGGGCTCCGGGCATGGTGCAGCATCGCCCTGAGGGTTCTGTCTGCGGCCTGGTATCCTCTCCCAATGGGGCTTCTGATTGTGGCTGAGGTCGCATGACACTGGCGTCTGGCGTTGCTCCTGAAATCCTGACTTAAAGCCACGCTTGTCTTTCTGCTTAGAGGAGCCAGCCTTGCTCCCGCGGCTGGCATCTGAGCCAGTGTGTTTTATTATAAGCATTAGAGACATGACTTCTAAACTTACAGGTGAATGTGTGCCTTTTTATAACTACAGAACTTTAAAATTTATTTTTGAGAACAATTTAGTTGTTTTTCTTTTTTTTAGGTGCATGAGTGCATGAGCATCTCATTTCACAATGACCTTTGCCCGAAGTAGTCTTGGTTAGACATTTACAATCTAAATACAGTTTCGTAGATATTTACATCAACTTGAGTTATAAGTTGAGAGAAATACACTACACAAAAATTAAAGCCAATTTCAAATCTTTAAAATCAAGATATGGAAACTCCCAAATATATACTAGAATGCATAATGAAATAAGTTTGAAATGCTTTATTTAGAGTTTATTAGTCACTAAATCTAAAAGATGACAGAAAGTACTCACATTTAATAAGCAAAAAATATTGAATTGAGTCAACAAGTGAGATGGGACATTAGAACCTAAATGTTTTCATTTAATTTTGGTGAATATTAAGTATACTATATCCATGTTTAGATACTTTTAAGTCATGTTTTCCAAGTTCTGAGAAAACTATAAAACAGCAGACAGCATTTTCTGTGTATCTGCTTTGGCACAGAAGAGTTCATAATTTTTTTTTTTTTTTCATTTTAAATTGAACCAGAAATGATATATTTCAGTGAAAATCCCAGCTCAAGGGGGCTCTTCTGAGAACTGCAGAAAACAGCGCGGGGCTCTTCCCTCCAGGCACCCACCCACCTTACCTCTCCCCGCACAAAAACTTGATCCAAATGGTGCGCCCACCACAGTCCCAGGATTCCCTGGCTTGTTTGTAAATCTGTCGGCTGAGGTAGCTTGTTTGTTTGTTCATTTGTTTATAAATATATCAAAAACTGATCCCACAAACAGAAAAACAAGACCCCAACTGACTTCTACATTACCGTTTAATTTCTTTTCTAAATGCCTTCATCTGCTGTTCATTCTTTTTTTACACAGTGAGTCACTTGTTTTCTGAAACCAGGCATGTTGTTTTTAGTTTTTATCACTGGACATTTGGTTTTTCCATGCAGTCCTCAGTGGGGTGCGATATGTCACTTCGTAGATTCTACCTAAACACTGTTTGGAACCTGGTGTATCAAAATACAGGTTCCATTCTGTAAGATGAAACCACATATCATCACAAAGCATTTTCATATACAGCTTACTTCCAGTTTTTATCGCTGTATATTCCATTTTTTCTAGAAGGCCTCAATGGGCTCAGAAATGTCACTGTAGATTCTATAAGAAGAGTGTTTGGAACCTGGTGAATCAAGACACAGGTTTGATCATGTGATATGAAACAGCACATCACACAGCATTTTCACAGATAGCTTGTTACTAGTTTGTGTCACTGGATATTCGTTTCTTCCCTGTAAGCCTCACTGGGCTCAGAAATGTCCCTTTGTAGATTCTATGAAAAGAGTGTTTGGAACCTAGTGAATCAAAACACAGGTTCTATTCTGTGATATGAAACAGCACTGCACGAAGCATTTTCACACATAGTTTATATCTTGTTTTCAGGGCAGGATGTTTGATTGTTCCCTATAGGCCTCACTGGGCTCAGAAATGTCACTTTGTAGATTCTATGAAAAGAGTGTTTGAACCTGTTGAATCAAAACACAGGTTCCATTTTGTGATATGAAACGGTGAATCACCACGCATTTTCATTTATGGCTTGTTTGTAGCTTTTATTGCTGCATATGTGGGGTTTTCTTTGTTTGTTTTTGGTTTTTGTTTGGCCTCAATGAACTCAGAAATGTCACTTTGTAGAATCTACAAAAGGAGTGTTTGGAACCTGTTGAATCAAAACACATGTTACATTCTATGATATTAAACAGCACCTCAAAAAGCATTTTCACAGATAGCTTCTTTCTAGTTTTTATTGCTGGATATTCAGTTTTTCTCCATAGGCCTCAATGGGCACATAAATGACACTTCATCCATTCTACGGAAAGAGTGTCTGGAACATGGTGAATCAAAACACAGGTCCCATTCAGTGAAATGAAACAGCACCTCAAAAAGCATTTTCACAGATACCTTGTTTCTACTTTTTAAAGACACATATTCGACTTTTCCTTATACACCTCAATGGGCTCAGAAATGTAACTTCGTAGATTCTACATAAAGAGTGCTTGGAACCTGATGAATCAAAACACAGGTTCCATTCTTTGATATAAAAGAGCAGGTCACAAAGCATTTTCACAGTTAGTTTTTATTGCTGGATATTCAATTTTTTCTTATAGGCTTCAATGGCTCAGAAATGTCACTTCGTGGCTTCTAAGATAAGTGTTTGGAACCTGGTGAATCAAAATACAGTTTCTATTCTGTCATGAAACAGCACATCACAAAACATCTTCACAGATATCATGTTTCTAGTTTTCATCGCTGGATATTCGACTTTTTTTATAGGCCTCAATGGGCCCAGAAATGTCACTTCGTAGATTCTACGAAAAGAGTGATTGGAACCTGGTGCATCAAAATACAGGTTCCATTCTGTGATATGAAATAGAACATCACAAAGCATTTTCACAGATAGCCTATTGTTTGTTCTTATCACTGGATATTCGATTTTTCCTTATAGGCCTCAGTGGGATCAGTAATACTTTGTAAATTCTATAAAAAGAGTGTTTGAAAACAGGTGAATCAAAACCCGGTTTGTTTCTGTAATATAAAATAGCATATAAAAGGCCGGGTGCGGTGGTTCACGCCTGTAATCCCAGCACGTTGGGAAGCCAAGGCAGGCAGATCACAAAGTCAGGAGATTGAGACCGTCCTGACTAACATGGTGAAATCCTGTCTCTGCTAAAAATACAAAAAATTAGCCAAGTGTGGTGGCACGCGCCTGTCATCCCAGCTACTCAGGAGGCTGAGGCAGGAGAATCGCTTGAACCCGGGAGGCAGAGGTTGCAGTGAGTCAAGATTGCACCACTGCACTCCAGCCTGGGCACCCTGCTCCTGCCTCAGCCTCCTGAGTAGGTGGGACTATAGCTGCTCACCACCACACCCAGCTAATTTTTGTATTTTTTAGTAGAGACAGAGTTTCACCATGTTGGTCAGGCTGGTCTGGAACTCCTGACCTCAAGTGATTCGCCCGCCTCGGCCTCCCAAACTACTGGGATTATAGACATGAGTCACCATGCATGGCCTCATATTCCCTTTTTAGAGATACAATTTTATGCCATTATAGGCCGGTTGTACTCTGAAAATCAGATATTCCTGGTTATACTGTACCCAACATGAGGACAAATGCATTCTAAGTTAAAGATAGTATAACCCAACATGAAAGAATATTGTAACATCACAATCCGTAACAATTCGAGTCCATTATGCAGATGTAGAATTGAGGAGGAGGGGAGAATGTTTGTAGTCAACCAATCTGCTATGAAGTAGATATGGAATATCTGATTGTATTTCAGAAGATAGAGGTAAGACATTCTGCCTGGGTAGCAAAATACATTGGGGAATTTCACTCATCCATGACAAATATCTAGGCAACAATATATTTCTCGAGTTAAGCAAGATATTGTCTCAGTTGGGGATCTGAGTATTTGTCTCTAGAAATGAAATAGAATAAAGATACACATACACACAGGGTTTTATGTAACAGGGTCATCATACACTATTTTATATCTCTTCCATTTTTCAGTAAGTATGTCATGGACATGTTTTCTTGGTCATAGTGTACGTAGATCAACATCATCATCAGTTTTAATAACTGTATAATCTTTCATTGTATGGGCTAACAATTTATTTAGCCAGTTCCCTGTTGATGGATGTTTAGGTTGTTTCTAATTTTTCAGTATTACAAACAACACTGCTAGGAACTTTCTTGTACATACATGTTTTTCAATTTTTTCTAATTATCTCCTTAGGGTAAATTCTCCTTAGTGCTATTACTGTGTCAAGATCATAATAAAATGTGAATACAGGAGGAAATGGGGAGTTACAGTTGAATGGGTACAGAGTTTCTTTTGGAATGATGAAACTCTTCTGGAGATGGATGGTGGTGATGGTAGCACAACAGTGTGAATGTACTTAATGTCACTGAACTGTACACTTAAAAATGCTCAAAAAGGATGGACGCAGTGGATCTGCCTATAATCCCAGCACTTTGGGAGGCCAAGACCTCACTTGAGGTCAGGAACTCGAGATCAGCCTGGCGAACGTGGTGAATCCCCATCTCTACTAAAAATACAAAAAGTAGCCAGACATGGTGGCACATACCTGTAATCTCAGCTACTCAGGAGGCTTAAAGTATAGAATGGCAAACTTTGTGTTGCGTTTGTGTTGCGTATATTTTACCATAATACGAAAAAAAGTGTGACGGCATGCAGGCAAACTGCCCCTAGTGGAGAGGGTTACTTGTTTTCCCCACACAACTAATGCTAGACGTTATTAGTTAAAACCAAAAAAAATGCCAAATAACAGGTGACTTGCTCTAGTGATTTGGATTTCTTTGATTGCCTGTAGGACTGAGCATTTGTCATGTGTTTATTAGTCACCTGTATTCCTTCTTTTGATACTTGTATATTCGACTCCTTTGATCAGTTTCCCACCAAGGGTGTTTGTCTTTTTCTCTGATTTGCAAGTGCTTTTCCTGTGTGTCAGGAATAGGAACCCTTTGCCTGTCATGGACATTTACCATTCAAGCTCCCCTCCCCTTTTCCTAGAGCTCCTTTAACCCAATCCCAATCCACGAAGTTTCCCCACCCCTCTTACCTTCCACTCTACTGGGTCACAATCTTTTTCCACAGTGACTTCAAAGAAGGGAGTTTGCAATCGTTCCTTAAAGATCTTCTCTTGCTCCTTGTTTTGTTTTATCTGTTTGTATAGACAGGGTCTCATTCTGTTGCCCAGGCTGGAAGGGAGTGGCACAATCCTAGTTCACTGCAGCCTCGAACGTCAGGACTCAAGTGATCCTCCTGCTTCAGCCTCCCCAGTAGCTGGGACTGCAGGGGTGCGCCACCACACCTACCTAATTTTTTTGTTTGTTTGTTTTTTGTTTGGTTGGGTTTGTTTTTTACATCTGGCTACTTTTTAAGTTTTTTATAGAGACAGGGTCTTCCTGTCTTGCCCAGGCTGATCTTGAACTCCTGGGCTCAAGCAATCCTCTCACCTCAGTCTCCAGAGTAGCACCACCAGGCCCAGCTAATTTTTTTAAAGTTTTCTAGAGATGGGGACCCACTGTGTTGCCCACACTGGCACTCCTTGTTTTTACACCCTGGAGAAGAAAGTGGGAAAACAAAGTAAATTTGAGGTGAAATTAATACTCCCCACTTCATCTTCTCTCCCCTCCTCCTCACCCTTCCCCTTCCTGTCTTTCCAGACCGCCCTCCCCTGTGCTCCTAGGTGAAGTGTCCCCTTCCTGTCTTTCCAGACGCCCCTCCCCTGTGCTCCTAGGTGAAGTGTCCCCTTCCTGTCGCTCCTAGGTGAAGTGTCCCCTTCCTGTCTTTCCAGACGCCCCTCCCCTGTGCTCCTAGGTGAAGTGTCCCCTTCCTGTCTTTCCAGACGCCCCTCCCCTGTGCTCCTAGGTGAAATGGCCCCTTCCTGTCTTTCCAGACGCCCCTCCCCTGTGCTCCTAGGTGAACTGTCCCCTTCCTGTCATTCCAGACGCCCCTCCTCTGTGCTCCTAGGTGAAGTGTCCCCTTCCTGTCTTTCCAGACGCCCCTCCCCTGTGCTCCTAGGTGAAATGGCCCTTCCTGACTTTCCAGACCAACCTCCCCTGTGCTCCTGGCCCTTCTACTCTGGCAGGCTGGTTATGTTTTAACGTCTGACATTCCTAGGGTCACATTTGTGATCCTAGAATTCATTTGCTGTCCAGTCCCAAATCCCAACTCTCTTGGAACAAAGCCACTCTTTTTTTTTTCTTTTTAAATTATACTTTAAGTTCTAGAGTACATGTGCACAACGTGCAAGTTTGTTAACATATGTATACATGTGCCATGTTAGTGTGCTGCACCCATTAACTCGTCATTTACATTAGGTATATCTCTTAATGCTATCCCTCCCCTCTCCCCTCTCCCAATAGGCCCCGGTGTGTGATGTTCCCCTTCCTGTGTCCAAGTGATCTCATTGTTCAATTCCCACCTGTGAGTGAGATCATGTGGTATTTGGTTTTCTGTTCTTGTGATGGTTTGCTGAGAATGATGGTTTTCAGCTGCATCCGTGTCCCTACAAAGGACATGAACTCAACCATTTTTATGGCTGCATAGTATTCCATGGTGTACATAGGCCACATTTTCTTAATCCAGTCTGTCACTGATGGACATTTGGGTTGATTCCAAGTCTTTGCTATTGTGAATAGTGCCGCAATAAACATGCATGTGCAT
>NW_012120932.1:4841444-4841755 GCF_000951035.1 Colobus angolensis palliatus
TGGTACCAGTACCATGCTGTTTTGGTTACTGTAGCCTTGTAGTATAGTTTGAAGTCAGGTAGCGTGATGCCGCCAGCTTTGTTCTTTTGGCTTAGGATTGTCTTGGCAGTGCGGGGTCTTTGTTGGCTCAATATGAACTTTAAAGCACTTTTTTCCAATTCCGTGAAGAAAGTCATTGGTAGCTTAATGGGGATGGCATTGAATCTATAAATTACCTTGGGCAGTATGGCCACTTTCATAATATTGATTCTTCCTATCCATGAGCATGGTATGTTCTTCCATTTGTTTGTGTCCTCTTTTATTTCACTGAG
>NW_012120932.1:4843380-4877450 GCF_000951035.1 Colobus angolensis palliatus
GTAACCCGACCTTTCTCTCTGGCTGCCCTTAACATTTTTTCCTTCATTTCAACTTTGGTGAATCTGATAATTATGTGTCTTGGAGTTGCTCTTCTCGAGGAGTATCTTTGTGGCATTCTCTGTATTTCCTGAACTTGAATGTTGGCCTGCCTTACTAGGTTGGGGAAGTTCTCCTGCATGATATCCTGCAGAGTGTTTTCCAGCTTGGTTCCATTTTCCCCATCACTTTCAGGCACACCAATCAGAAGTAGATTTGGTCTTTTCACGTAATCCCATATTTCTTGGAGGCTTTGTTCATTTCTTTTTACTCTTTTTTCTCTACACTTCTCTTCTGGCTTCATTTCATTCATTTGATCTTCAATCGCTGATACTCTTTCTTCCAGTTGATTGAGTCGGTTACTGAAGCTTGTGCATTTGTCACGTAGTTCTCATCTTATGGTTTTCATCTCTATCAGTTCTTTTAAGGACTTCTCTACATTGGTTATTCTAGTTAGCCATTCCTCAAATCTTTTTTCAAGGTTTTTAGTTTCTTTGCACTGGTTACATAGTTCCTCCTTTAGCTCTCAGAAGTTTGATTGACTGAAGTCTTCTTCTCTCAACTCGTTAAAGTCATTCTCCGTCCAGCTTTGTTCCGTTGCTGGCGATGAGCTGCGTTCCTTTGGAGGGGGAGATGCGCTCTAATTTTTTGAATTTCCAGCTTTTCTGCACTGCTTTTTCCCCATCTTTGTGGTTTTATCTGCCTTTGGTCTTTGATGATGGTGACGTACTGATGTGGTTTTGGTGTGGGTGTCCTTTCTGTTTGTTAGTTTTCCTTCTAACAGTCAGGACCCTCAGCTGCGGGTCTGTTGGAGTTTGCTTGAGGTTCACCCCAGACCCTGTTTGCCTGGGTATCAGCAGCGGAGGCTGCAGAAGATAGAATATTGCTGAACAGCAAGTGTTGCTGTCTGATTCTTGCTCTGGAAGCTTTGTCTCAAGGGTGTACCCAGCCATGTGAGGTGTGAAGTGTCGGTCTGCACCTAGTGGGGGATGTCTCTTGGTTAGGCTACTCAGGGGTCAGGGACCCACTTGAGCAGGCAGTCTGTCCATTCTCAGATCTCAATTTCCGTGCTGGGAGATCCATTGCTCTCTTCAACGCTGTCAGATAGGGACATTTACCTCTGCTGAGGGTTCTGCTTTTTGTTTAGCTATGTCCTGTCCCCAGAGGTGGTGTCTACAAAGGCAGGCAGGCCTCCTTGAGCTGTGGTGGGCTCCACCCAATTCGAGCTTCCCAGCAGCTTTGTTTACCTACTTAAGCCTCAGCAATGGTGGGTGCCCCTCCCCTAGCCTCGCTGCTGCCTTGCAGTTAGATCTCAGACTGCTGTGCTAGCAATGAGGGAGGCTCCCTGGGCGTGGGACTCTCTGGGCCAGGTGTGGGATATAATCTCCTTGTAAGCCATTTGCTAAGACCCTTGGTAAAGCACAGTATTAGGGTGGGAGTTACCTGCTTTTCCAGGTGCCGTGTGTCTCAATTTCCTTTGGCTAGGAAAAGGAATTCCCCTCCCCCTTGTGCTTCCCAGGTGAGGCGATGCCTTGCCCTGCTTCAGCTCTCGCTGGTCGGGCTGCACCCGCAGACCAGTACCAAATGTCCGACATGCCCCAGTGAGATGAACCCGGTACCTCAGTTGAAAATGCAGATATCACCATCTTCTGTGTCGCTTACGCTGGGAGCTGGAGGCTGGAGCTGTTCCTATTTGGCCATCATGGGCACGCCCCCTCTCCTGGTATTTTTAAGGAAATGTAAGAGTGTGAATCAGGTACTGATGGTTTTGACTTCATTATGATCAGCATCTTTGGCTTCCATCAGAGTATACACTGAACGTTTTCATCCAATTGGATAATGAGTGCATTAGTGAGTATTTTTTATTTAGTTCATAATACAGGTTCCTGCCACACTCCACTGTGATTTGTTTCAGACTGACTAACGTAATGAGAAATCTTATCAAATATAAATGGCACTGCAGATCAAAACCCACTTGATTTTTCTCATTTTATTCTGGGTTCTGGAGAGAGACTAATTATTACTGTCAAAATGAATGTGTATCATAAATGAAGGCTTATTTACTATGGAAATACTCATTACTTCCTATTGGCCTACATCATATCCCAAAATTACCTGTGAACATTTAGAGGGATAATTGGTTACCATGGAATTTTCCAACATGATATTTAATATAGTTCTATTCCTTTTGTATTCCCTTTTAAAGGAACTACATAAGAGATGAAATCCTTTCTCCTTGGGACATATATCCTTTTGCATTCTGCTTTTAATTTACATTTTAATTTGATGTTTTTCAGTCTTTTCAGGCTGACATATAATATTTGTATCATTCTCAGAGCCTGTAACACCATGCTTTCCAGCAATACAATTATGGAAATTTTCTTCCTCTCTCATATTGACTTTGGGATTTGGAGGAACTTACTGCTACTGCTGATGCCTATTTACATCTTTTTTATATGTCCCCAGCAGAAGAAGCCCATGGGCTTACTTTTCCTTCACTTGTCTCTTGGTGGTACGATGACATTTCTCTGCAAAATTATTCCACTGGCAATAAAATCTTTCAGTATTAAAAATCTTTTAAATTATACTGGATGTAAGGAATTTGCATTTTTATATAGAGTATCTTGGGGACTTCCCTGATGTGTAACATATCTCCTAGGCATGGTGCAGGCCCTGCGTGGGAGCCCCAGCAAATCCAGGTGGACGCGGCTGAAAGACAAAATGCTCAAAACACAACTATGCTTCTTCTTACACTCTGGGTCATCAACAGTCTCATCTATGTCAGGCTTGTGCCATTTGTTTACACTGTCAAATATGGCAGTGTCACCAAAAATCTCTCCATAAAAATGTGTTTAGCTACATCACACAGGGGTAACGCAATTGCCATCTCTCATACGAGTGTTATCACACTCTGGGACTTAATTTTTCTGGTTCTCATGAGTTGGACAGTGGCTACATTGTGATTTTCCTTCACAGACACCAGAAAAATGATCAACATCTTCACAACAACAGCTGTTCCTCTAGGGCCTCCCATGAGACTGGAGCCATCACAACTGTGCTGCTGCTTATGATTTGCTGCATTGTCTTTAATGCGAGCAACTCGTGCCACAGCATTTACCTAAGTATGGTGAAGAAAAGGGATCAGTTGTGGACCATCTCAGACTTGATTTCCTCATGTTGCCCCATTTTTTGTCCATTTTTGCTCATTGGTAGAGAAAGTCATATCCTGAATTGGAAATCTATGAAGTGGAGAAAATCGTCTCATCCCATAGATATGTCAAAGTAAACTTTCACCAATATAAACTTCTTCCAAAACAACATTCTATAAAGAGTTGGTATTCTGAAGAAATGATGGGATTTAGGTCTGAAAAATTAGATATTTCTCAGTTCACTGCATGAAATATAATCAAATGATCTTTACCTTCAGTAAAGATAATATTGCATAGCTTAGTATTTAATGTTTGTATACATAGACATTCATGTCAGCTGTGTTCAGCATGAAAAATCATTTCAAAAGGAGATGAGGCACTCCAGGAAGCAGAGCATAACTCCCCACTTCTAAACTGCGGGCTTCACATAATGACATCCTACCAAGAACTCAGTATAGCAAAGGAGGAAAAAGAGTAACTTCACATTGGAGAAACCTAACAAACACTGTCTCAGCCAGGTGATCAAGGTCGGTGTGAGCAGTGACAGCCATGTGAAAGTGCGTATCACATGACAGGATGAGAATGGCATTTTACCTCAACATCTTCCCTCCCAAAACTAATCATCCCACCACATCAGACAAACCTCCGTTGAGAAACAGTTTCCAAAAACACCTGACTAGTACCCCCTAAAACCATCAAGGTCATCAAAAACAATGTAAGCCTGAGAAATGATCACAGCCAGGAGGAGCCTAAGGATGCAGTGTCCTGTGGTATCCTGATACGGAATCCTGGAGCAGAAAAGGACATTAAATAAAAACCAAGGAAATAGAAATAAAGTATAAACTTAATAATGTATCAAGATTGATTCATTAATTGTGACAAAAGTAACACAGTAATGTAAGACATTAAAATGGAGAACATTGGTATGGTGTGGAGGAGAACTCTGTGTATTCTACTTGCAACTCTTCTGTAAATTTAAACCTATTTGAAAATTAAAAGTTTATTTTTTAAAAAGGCAATTAAGAAACCTATATACCAGCTGGGCGTGGTGGCTCACACCTGTAATCCCAGCACTTTGGGAGACTGAAGCTGGTGGATTACTTGAGGTCAGGAGTTCAAGACCAGCCTGGCCAACATGGTAAAACCCTGTCTCTACTAAAAATACAGAAATTAGCCAGGCGTGATGGCAGGCACCTGTAATCCCAGCTACTTGGGAGGCTGAGCTGGAAGAATCACTTGAACCCGGGAGGCAGAGGTTGCAGTGAGCCGAGATCACATGGCTGCACTCCAGCTTGGACAACAGAGACTCCATCTCAAAAAAAAAAAAAAAAGAAAAGAAAAATCAGAGGCTAAACCATACGTCAACTTTGTCTTATGGGAGCTATTGATGAATGTCTGAGTTTTGACATACTTTAGCAATGATGGAGGTCTTGTTGCACTAACAGCGCAAGTTGAAGGCCCTATGACATACTGTGAGGGGAAAAGTTCCTTTCTCCAGTTCAGACCATTTTACTTGAGTTAGTCAAGGTGCATACACATAGATTTTACAGAAATAAAAGTAATTTCATTTATGTACTCGCAATATACTTACTAAGTTATTGCCATACTTGAGGCCTGTTCTAGGAACTGGTGATACAATGATGAACAAGACAGGCTGTGTCCTTTTCCACACGAAGAACACATTTTAGTTGGTGAAACAGACAATAAAAAAGGAAAACCTATGTGCGTTGTAGAGATTATGACAACTTTTACATCAAAACTAAAATACAGAAACTATAAAAGAAAAGGGAAAGGATTTCACTGTAAAATGTTAGGTACCTTTGAGGGACTAAAACAACCCAAATCGACTAAGAAACTTTATTCACAGTTCGTATGTATGATAAAAAAAAAAGCTCTTCCAAGCTGACAAAAAGTCAAAAATCCATTTGAAAAACTGCAAATTATGAGACTAATTTAGAATTTAGCACCCAAATATACAGATACATAAAGCAAATATTGACAGATCCAAAGGGAGAAATTGACTGTAATACCATAATAGTAGGAGACTTCAGTTCTTCACTTGTAATAATAGAATATCCAGACAAGAGCAATGCGGAAACAGCTGACTTCATCAATGCTGTATTCCGAATGGACCCAACAGACACATACGGAACTTTCCACATCACAGCAGAATACACATTCTCCCCAAGTGCCCACAAAACTTTCCCAGGATCACATTAGGTCACAAATCAAATCTTAACTAATTTTAAAAAGTTGAAAATCAGCCAGGCAGGATGGCTCATGCCTGTAATCCCAGCAGTTTGGGAGGCCGAGGTGGGTGGATCACAAGTTCAGGAGTTTGAGACCAGCCTGGCCAGTATGGTGAAACCCCGTCTCTACTAAAAAATACATAAATTAGCCGGGCATGGTGGCTGGCGGGCGCCTGTAGTCCCAGCTCCTCAGGAGGCTGAGGCAGGAGAATGGCCTGAACCCGAGAGGCGGAGCTTGCAGTGAGCCGAGATTGTGCCACTGCACTCCAGCCTGGGCAACAGAGTAAGACTCCATCTCAAAAAAAAAAAAAATTGAAAATCATACAGAATATCTTTTCCTACCACAATGGAAGAAAATTAGAAAACAATAATGGTAAGAAAACAGAAAAATTCACAAATAGGTGGAAACTAAATAGTACACTCTTGAGTTACCAGTGGGTCAAAGAGAAAATGAAAAGGGAACTTAAAAAATATCTCAAGATAAACGAAAATGTTTAAACGAATGATGTTGAACCTCAGCTGCTTGCCTAACACTGGAACTAAATAAGTAGTCTCCAAAGCAGACTTCACTGCCTGCCCACTTCACTAAGTGACTGAATGACTAACTTTACCACCAATCATTTCTGACCTGATGATCAGGATGACAGGCAGCTGGGTTGTGTAACCCACCCGGGCAGAGAAGTCAGGGGGTGTTGTCAGAGCAAGCTGCTGCCTGTGCTGCTGCTTCATGCGTGGGCTCCTCTGCATTCCAGATCCATGCCCATCAGCTCGCTTGAGCACACTTACAGATGCTAGGATCAGGTAACCAGGAAATAAATGTTCTGAGACGCCTCCAGCCCCTTCCTAACCTAAGAACCATCAGTGGCCCGCAGAGAGCCCATGAGTCACCGAGTTTGCAGGTGTGCGCATGTTGCTGTGGTGACAGCTGATGATTTCCATCAGATTCTTGATGTCATTGCTAACTTAAATGCCCCAAAATTGTTGGAAAAAACACTACTCAAAAGAGACTCCCCCTAAAAAAATGCTCATGAATATCATAATCTATTCAAAACCCATTTCACAGCCACTGCAGTGTACTCTGCTGCTCTTTGGGGTCAAATGAGGGGGAGACAGAGCAGGACTCTGAGTTGACCCCCAAGCTCCACTTGGAGCTCCGTTGTTCGGGTTGGCCTCTGCTTCTCGTTATTCCCACTCAGCGTCCAGGAGGGGAGGCGTGGGCTGAAGTCTTCCAGAGAAAACCTAGGAGAGCCTGACAGCATGTCTTGCTGGCAGCCTCCTATTCCAGCTGACTGTGACTTCTCCCTTCATGACAGATGCTCTTCACTCTCAACTCAGGGAAAAGGACCCTGATTAGACACCACCCTGTCGCAGCTAACAGATGTGCACCTTTGAGAATGATCGTTGGGAAGATAATTTAGATAGATTTCTGTCTCTGAAAACGTCCGTTCATTTGTGTTGTAGAATTACACTTGGTGTGTTTGTGCTCTGCATAGCAGTATGTGCATCCTATAGTCTTTTCATAGAAGTGTATGTGTCTGTAAAAACATAGAGTGTAATTTCTGAGCACACAATCAGACACTGAGTAAACTCAGTGTATGATTTAATAACATTTAATCTTTACTAAATGAAACTTGTTACTCATTTTTAAATATAATAATTTTTTGTAAGAAGCAAGTATGAATATGAGAATCAACCTGATCTGTTTCACTGGATAGCACCAACTCAGGATGCTCACACCGGAGCCATAGAAGGAATCCTTTACCTCTTTCTTTTCCTAACACCCCAAAACAAAAACGGATTCTTTTCCATTTTGGCCTCTGAGATACCTAACATTTTTGCTTGCTTCTCTTTATCCCTGAGGCCATCATCTTATTCCAGCAATCCCAGGACTTATTTCAGAAGGCTCTTAACTGCTTCTAATCTTAATTCTTTCAGTTCACTGTTTGCACCACAGCCACAGTGATCCTAAAAGGCTCAATACCTGTGACTACTACTCTGCTGATGACGGTAGCATACCAAGCTACTTGCACTTAAAAAACAGCTATCAAAATTGACAACATACGACACAAGTGTTTTCAAGCATTGCACACAGCAGGCGTTTGGGGACAGTGATCCCTGAGGGAAAAGAAACTGCATGATGTCAGTCCCTCTATCCTTTGCTTTGCTTTGTGGACACTTTGCTTTGTGGTCTCTATCCTCTGTCTCTTTGCTTTGTGGACACTTTCCTGCTGTAGCACAATGAGATTAAGTTCAAATGGAGCAATGGTCTTGCTGAGCTGCTGAAGGACTTTGAATCTGGGTCAGGATTAAGAAATGGAATCTCTAGTGTGTGGGAAGGAGAGGTGTGGCAAAAGCTTGTTTGGAATTTGTGCTGTTTTTACTCACAACACTTTGGACACCAAACGTGTGGGGGGTTTTGTCACACCGACCAATTATCCAACTCTCCAGGCACCAAACACCTGTCCAGTGACTCAGTTCACTTCTGACCCTAAGCTCCCAGAGTCAGCGTCAGACTCCACAGGAAACGCACTCAGTTCCACAAGGGCCTCCTCACTTCAGATGCCAGTTGCGAGTACTGAGCGCCCAGGTAACCCACCTTTCTGTCCAGCTTGGCTACAAAGTCAGGGGATTCCCGAAGCACTGCACCCACTCAGGTGTGATAACTTGCTGGAATGGCTCACAGAACTCAGGGAAGCACTTGACTCAAGGCTTCACTGCTTTATTCTGAAAGATACATTCAGGAACAGCAGCCAGGTGGAAGAGATGCATAGGGCAAGGTATGGGGGGGTTATGTGGCGCTTCCGCGCCTCCCCAGGCGTGCCGCCCTCTCAGCAGCTCAGGCTGTCTGTTCACCACCCCAGAAGCGCTCTGAATATCATTGTTTGAGCATCTATGTAGAGCTCAGTCTCCAGCACCCCTCATCCCTTTCCTGGAGGCTGCGTATTAAGGCAGAAAGTTCCAACTCTCTAACAACTTGGTCTTTCTACTAACAAGTCCCATGCTGAGACTACTAACGAGTCCCATGCTGAGGCTACTAACTAGTCCCATGCTGAGGCTGTCTTGGGGTTCACCCTAAGTCACCTCATTACCATAAGCTCAGGTGTGATGAAAAAGGTCTTGTTATGAATGACATAGACACTCCTGTCACTCGGGATATTCCAAGAGTTTAGGAGCACTGTGTCAAGAACTGGGGACAAAGAGCAGATATATTTTTTTGTATTATACCGCAGATTTCAACATGTAATAGTGAGCAAGAGCAAGTATAATTACGCAGGCTGAGGCTTCCTGAGCCTAGCAGAGGTCATCTGCTTTGGCTGAGAGGTTTGTGAGCACTTACGGCTACTCAGAGAGGAGTGACCTTAAGGAGCACCTTGGCATTTCAATGAAACGATAGAAGAGTGAAGACTACATCTCAGCAAAAGGACGATGCCCTAAGGTTAAGCTCAATGCCATCATAAACCCAGCCTATCAGAGTATCAACAAAGCCAGACAAAAAGGGTTTCCAGCAACTCAACTGACTGCCTGAACAAAACTCAAGGTCCTAGAGATGAATAAAAACATAATCCAGAAACCACATAACGTCACATCCCCACTGTCCAGCATCCAGTCATGACACAGTAGACCTGGGAACCTGGACAACGGAATCCAAAATCCAGAGAGGAAAGTACCCAAAAATACCTGGGAGGATGCAGATCTTGGAATCAGCAGACAGATTTTGAAGGAGCTATTTTGAGTTTGCGGACTTAAATATTACCATAAGGAGTGAGTAGATGGGAAATTTCATTCAGCAAGCTAAAAATTACTTTTTTTCAAAAGGAAATCCTTGGCCCGGCATGGTGGCTCAGCCTGTAATCCCAGCACTTTGGGAGGCCGAAGTGGGCGGTTTACGAGATCAGGAGATGGAGACCATCCTGGCTAACCCAGTGAAACCCCGTCTCTACTAAAAACACAAAAAATTAGCTGGGTGCAGTGGTGGGTGCCTGTAGTCCCAGCTACTTGGGAGGCTGAGGCAGGAGAATGGCATGAACCCAGGAGATGGAGGTTGCAGTGAGCCGAGATCACGCCACTGCACTCCAGCCTGGGCGACAGAGCGAGACTCTGTCTCAAAAAAACAAAAAAGGAAATCCTTGAACTTGAAAGCTGAGTATTTGGAATGAAACATTACTGAATGGCTTATTTGTGAACTTGAAGATAAATCCATAGAAAGTATCCAAACTGAAAATTGGAGAAAAGAATAGATTGGACAAATGTGAACAGAGCCTCAGTGATCTGTAGGGAAGCACTAATGTCATGAATTATGAGACCTGTGTGGAATGAGACACAAGGGGAGGACTAATGGAAAAATCTTTGAAAAAATAATGGCTAAAGATTCTCAAAATATAGTGGGAAATATCACCTTATAGACCCAAGAAGCTCAGTAAAACTCAAAGAAGGTAAATATGAGGAAAACCATATCTAGGCAGAACATAGAAAAACTTTTGAAAACCAGAAAGAAAAAAAAAAAACCTTAACTACTGCAAGAGGGAATAAAAAGGCAAGTTACACCATGGAGAACACCATACAATTGACAGTAGGCTTCTCATCAGAAACAGTGGATGCCTGGCTATAAGGGAATGATGTCTTCAAATGATGAAATTTTAAAAAAATATAAATTCACTATCAAGGAAATTATATCTCAAAAGTGAGGATGAAATAAAAACATTTAAATAAATAAAAACTAAGATATTTCACTGCCAGCAGATTTGCACTAAAAACAAAAAACTGAGATAGTTTTTCAATCCGAAGGGAAGTTATATCACACAGCAACTTGGATACATAGGAATGAATGAAGAGCATTAGAAATGGTGAATATATGGATAGATTTTTTTAAGACTACATTTTTCTTAGCTTTTTTGAAAGACAGTTTAAGGCACAAATGACAGGATTGTGTCCATCATATGGGGTTTATTAATATGTAGCTATAAAATATATCAACAATGACAAAAAGGACAGTGGATAAGTGGAATTCTATTGTTGAAAGGCTCTTAATGTGAAGTGGTCCAATTTTAACTCTAAATAGATTGCAATAAACTGAGGATACATATTGTAATCCCTAGCACAGCCATTTAAAAAATACAATGAAGCACAATAACAATCCAATAGAATAATAAAAGTGGAATACTAAAAAATATTTGATTAATCCAAAAGATGGCAAGAAAAGTGAAACAGACGCCCAAATGAAAAACAAACAAAACACAGGGGGAAACTAGAAAATGAATTTTTAGGGGGTAATCTTACACTTAATCATATCAAAAATTGTATTCATACTGAAGTGGGGACAGTGGGCATTAACAACTGGTTATTTCAAGAGAAAAAAGGTGATACATCACAATCTACATACAGGTTAATTTCTCTAGGAAACATAATAATCATAAATATGTTTATACCCAATAAGAGAACTTCAAAATACACAATACAAAAACTGAGAGAATGAAAAGAAAAAATAGACAAATCCACAATGTTGCTTGGAGATTTAACAAGTGTCATAGCGACATCTGTCAGCTAGAGTCAACTATAGTGCCCTGTGATGGTTAATTTTATATGTGAACTTAACTGGGCCACGATGTGCCCAGTTGTTTGGTCAAACACTATGCTGGGTGTTTCTGCAAGGGTGTTTTTGGGTGAGATAAACATTTAAATTGGTTGACTGAGTAAAGTAGATTGCCCTTGCTGATGTGGGTGGTCCCCATGCATTCAGTGAGAGGCCTGAGGAGAACCAGAAGGCTGACCAGCCGCCAAGTAAGGGAGGATTTCTGCTATCTAATGAACTTTAAAGAAGGACGGTGGCTTTCTTTTTTTCCCACCTTGGACTCAAACTGAAACATTGGCTCTTTCAGGATATTAAGGCTGCTGGCCTGTAGACTGGAACTATACCATTGGCTCTTCTGGTTCTCGGGCCTTAAGACTCAGACTGGAACTATGCCATCAGGTCTTCTAGGTCTCCAGCCTGCCAGCTCACCCTGCAGACCTTGAGACTCACCAGTCTCCATAATTGCATGAGCCAATTCCAAATAAGTAAATAGATAATAGATAAGTAACCAAAAATTAAACAAATATCAATTAAGTAAATATACACGAACACACACATAAACAGAAATCACAGTCACACAAAGACACATACATACACACATACCCTATTGTGCTTTTCTAGAGAACCCTAACTAACACATGCCCAGTTGCTTCAGCAAACACTGGTCTAGATGTTGTGGGGAAGGTATTTTTTAGATGTGATAAACATAGGTTGAGGCTTTGAGTAAAGTCCATTACATTCCACCCTCCATAGTATGGGCCGGCCTCATCCAATCAGTGGGAAGCCTAAAGAGAAAAGATTGAGGTCTCCCCAGGGAGAAAGGAGTTCTGCCTCCAGACTACCTTCAGATTTAAGACTGCAACATATACACACACATAATGATGGTTCTATTTCTCTCAACAATGCTAATCCAGAGTTTGGTACTGAGAATAGTTCTACAGGAACAAAATCTTAAGAATAAATTTTCTGAATTGCCTCTGAGGTTTCTGGAATTGGTTCTTTAATCTGATTAGACTTAAAGACATCAATTACTGTATTTCCCTTAGTGAAGAGAGCACTGGCATGATCTGGCAATGGAGACACACACAATGTCACCATTAGATACCGTTAATCAAAAGCTCATAAAAGACAAGCTACTGGGTGACCATATATTTAATACCTTATAATATTTTTGTCAAACTAACGAATAGAATAAAATTTGTTAATTGCTTCTAATTGCATTGGGGAAAGAAAAGGATGAACTCAGGGATTCAGTACAAAGTATGACCCATGAGGAGGTTCACTACCGATGGATAGATTGCAAAAAATTTCTCCCATTCTGTAGTTTGTCTGTTGACTCTGATGATAGTATCTTTTGCTGTGCAGAGGCTCCTTATTTTAATTAGATTCCATTTGTCAATTTTTGGTTTTGTTGCAATTGCTTTTGGCATCTTCGTCACAAAATTTTGCCCGTGCTTATATCCTGAATGGTATTGCCTAGATTTTTCTTCCGGGGTTTTATAGTTTGGAGTTTTACATTTAAGTATTTCATCCATCTTGAGTTGATTTTGTAAGGAAGGGATCCAGTTTCAATTTTCTGCGTATGGCTAGCCAGTTCTGCTAGCACTATTTATTAAATAAGGAATACTTTTCCCATTGCTTGTTTTGGTCAAGTTAAAGATCAGATGGTTGTAGGTGTGCAGTCTTATCTCTGTGCTCTCTATTCTATTCCGTTGGTTTATGTGTCTGTTCTTGTACAAGTACCATGCTGTTTTGGTTACTGTAGACCTGTAGTATAGTTTGAAGTCAGGCAGCATGATGCCTTCAGCTTTGTTCTTTTTGCTTAGGATTGCCTTGGCTATTTGGACTCTTTTTTGGCTCCATATGAATTTTAAAATAGTTTTTTATAATTCTATGAAGAATTTCAATGGTAGTTTAATGGGAATAGTATTGAATCTATTCATTGCTTTGGGCAGTATGACCATTTTCAAGATATTGATTCTTCCTATCCAAGAGCATGGATTTTTTTTCCATTTGTTTTTGTCATTTCTGGTTTCTTGGAGCAGTGGTTTGTAGTTCTCCTTGAAAAGGTCCTTCACTTCGCTTGTTAGCTGTCTTCCTAGGTATGTTATTCTTTTTACGGCAATTGTGAATGGGAGTTTATTCATGATTTGGCTCTCTGCTTGCCTGTTTTTGGTGTACAGGAATAATTGTGACTTTTGCACATTGATTATGTATCCTGAGACTTTGCTGAAGTTGCTTATCAGCTTAAGAAGCTTTTGGGCTGAGACAATGGGGTTTTCTAGATATAGGATCATGTCATCTGCAAACAAAGATAGGTTTACTTCTTCTCTTCCTATCTGAATACACTTTCTTTCTTTCTCTTGCCTGATTGCCCTGGCTAGGACTTCCAATACTGTGTTGAATAGGAGTGGTGAAAAAGAGTATCCTTGTCTTGTGCCAGCTTTCAAGGGGAATGCTTCCAACTTCTGCCCATTCAGTATGCTATTGGCTGTGGGTTTGTCATATATGGCTCTTGCTATTTTGAGGTATGTTCTTTCAATACCTAGTTCATTGAGAGTTTTTAACATGAAGGGATGTTGAATTTTATCTAGGGCTTTTTCTAGGTCTATTGAGATAACCATGTGGTTTTTGTCTTTAGTTCTGTTTATGTGATTACTGACATTTATGGATTCATGTATGTTGAACCAATATTGCATCCAAGGGATGAAGCCAACTTGATTGCAGTGGATAAGCTTTTTGATGTGCTGCCAGATTTGGTTTGCCAGTATTTTATTGAGGATTATTGCATCAATGTTCATTGAAGATACTGACCTGAAGTTTTCTTTTTCTGTTGTATTTCTGCTAAGTTTTTTATCAGGATGATGCTGGTCTCATAGAATGCATTAGGGAGGAGTCCCTCCTTTTCAACTATTTGGAATAGTTTCAGGAGAAATGATACCAGCTATTTTTGTACCTCTGGTAGAATTCAACTGTGACTCCATCTGGTCCTGGACTTTTTTTGATTGGTAGGCTATTTATTACTGCCTCAATTTTAGAACTCATTATTAGTTTATTCAGGGATTCAATTTCTTCCTGTTTCAGTCTTGGGAGGGTATATGTGTCCAGGAATTTATTCATTTCTTCTAGATTTTCTAGTTTATGCACATAGAGGTGTTTATAGGATTCTCTAATGGTTGTATTTCCGTGGGGTCAGTGATGATAGCCTTCTTATCATTTCTGATTGTATTTATTTGAATCTTCTCTCATTTCTTCATTAGTCTAGCTAGTGGTCTATTTTCGTATTTTTTAAAAAAAAAAAAAACAGCTTCTGGATTCATTGATTTTTTTGAAGGATTTGTGTGTGTGTGTGTGTGTGTCTATCTCCTTCAGTTCAGCTTAGATCTTGGGTATTTCTTGTCTTTTGCTAGCTTTGAAGTTTGTTTGTTCTTGGTTCTCTAGTTCTTATTGTTGTGATGTAAGGTTGTTAGCTTGAGATCTTTCTAACTTTTTGATGTGACCATTTAGTGCTATAAATTTCCCCCTTGACACTGTTTTAGCTGCATCCCAGATATTCTGGTACCTTGTATCTTAGTTCTCATTAGTTTCAAAGAACTTCTTATTTCTGCCTTAATTTCATTAATCTCTCATTATTGCAAAATCAGTGTGTCCTTTTCAGCAATCGTAACTTTGCATTTTTGAAATCATACCCTACTTTCATTCAGACATGTGGTCAGGAAGGATTGTCTGGAAGAGGAATAAAAACATTGTCACAGGAAAACAGTATTATGCAATTTAAGTAAAAAGACAGACCATGTTCAGAAATTAGGACAAAATCTTGAATTACAAAAAAAAATTCAAAATGGGCTTAAGCAGACCAATTTGCTTTACTGAAGTGAGTATACCAGGAGAAACAGAAGGAAGGCTGCCGTTGCAAGCTGCAAGTAATCCAGAAAGCCAAATAAAATAATCAGTAGACAGCAGCAAGAGACGTCCCCCAAAGGAGGACAAGAGTCCAATCTGCCAGGAGTAGGCAGGGAGTTCAGAGTCCCTGTGGTGTGGCCACCCCAAACTTGTTTGGGGCAGAAATCACAAGTTTCAGAACGCAATTACTTTTTGTGCCAGACACACGAAGCTGATCAGAAGCCTGATTGCAGATGGTCCCATAAGAGAACAAGCCCTTTCTTGTGGGTATTTATGAGTGATGCACACAGTCCAGCCGGCGTCCATGGTGTTTTCACAGTTTGGGATCCCGTGCAGGCATGTCCTAATCTGCAGTGATACCAGAGTCTGAGTTCTGTTTATTGTGCTTAAAGAGTTTTTCGTTCAGCACAGTTTGTGCTGAGGCTGAAAGAGCCAGCAGCAGATAGTGTAACATTTCATCTCAGAGGCACATCCAGGCAATTAGGATCTGTGAGTTAGGATTCCCCACAAGAAGCCAACAGCTTTTGTTCTGCTGTAGCAAAGCCGAAGCCCTGCAGAGTGGGAAAGCACTGTTGCTGGTCCCAGTGACAGGCTAAGCTTTCCTAAGTCCTGCTTGGCTCGTTATTTGCTGAGTCCAAATGGACCTACTCATAAATTTGCTCAGAGGCCAGAAAATTATCAGCCTCTAAGGTGCAGGCATCTGATCTTACAAGAGCTCATTAGGAACTAAAACCTAATGTTTAAAATTCTAAAAGTGTATCTCCAATTACTGAGTGTCTGTCTTTTCATATTGTCTCCCTTTTTTCAGAGGCTCAAAAATTGTCAGTGATGGAAACTTATTTTCCTTTTAATACTCAAAAACTTACATTTCAATTTGCTCACCAGCTACAACAAGCGAGGCAGTTGTACACCGTCCTGGGTTTTGTTTGCTTTTGGCAGCTTTCCTGGTCAGGATGATTCCTCCAATGTTTATGAAATTACAAGCATAGAATATTTTTTATCATATATTTAGATGCAGTAGCCGTAAGACACAAAGCCAGCTTTTAAAAACTCCCTTTCATTTCAAGTTTTTTAAATGTTTCATTCCATTGCAAGTTTCCTGAAACCTCCAGCAGTGCAATTGGCATTTGAGGGTTAACATTACAGCTGCCAAGAAATGCCCAGAATGGGGGATGGGAGCCTCTCAACACCTGAAATGGGTTTTCTTTTCTTTCTTCTTCTTTTTTTTTTCTTTGTTTTTAGGGGGTTTTCTTTTCTTTTTTCCAGTTTATCTAACGCTTTGCCCCAGCCCTAGTACCTAATTTAGCTTTTTGTAGAAGAGAACAACAGAAACTTCTAGCATTTTAGGTCCACCTGAAGTTCACCTTGGGGAATGCTTGGGCCCCGTCTTTTCCTACCTGGAGGGAAAAACAAAAACCTAAGGCAACACCTGGGCTTTTCGCTTTTTGCCCAACTGGCAGATGTTTACCAATTTACTCTTCTACTACCAGGATTTGAAAGAACACGGGTTTTCCACGCAAGTTTCCCTTTACAGGCTGGAGAATGTGCTGTGCACAGTTGAGGATTTGACTCTACACTGTTTTGTATTTAACTTTTCTTAATAAATATGTGTAACGTAAAATTTGCCATTATAAGTATTTTGAGTCACCATCCAGTGGCATTAACGACATTTACAGTGTTATACAGCCGTCACTGCTGTCTATTTCCAAAATTGTTTCAAGAATGACTACACTCCAGATCTGAAGCTATTCTGGAGCAGAAACACACATCAGGATGGCACTTCCATCGCCCACACACACACACACCCCGCAGACCCCAGCTTCCATCTCTCACGTACACACACGCGGCAGACCCCAGCTCATATCTCTCACATACATGCGCCCCGCAAACCCCAGCTCACATTTCTCACATACACACACCCTGCAGACCCCAGCTCACATCTCTCACGTACACACATCCTGCAGACCCCAGCTCACATCTCTCACACACACAACCCTGTAAACCCCAGCTTCCATCGCTCACATAAACACACTCTGCAGGTCCCAGCTTGTAGTGGAGGTGATTTTGTTTCCTGTGATTCCTTGAAACTCAGAAAGTCTGCTCCAAGTTCTCTTCACCAGTGGAATGACATTACAGTGCCCTCTTTGACAAGGAAATTTTAGTGATTGGCACCTGCTTTGGCTCTTAGTCATTGTCAAAAGTGGTGATTTCACAACAATCTCAGCTCACCACAACCTCTGCCGAGATCGTGACACTGCATTCCTGCCTGGGCAACATAGTGAGACTCCATGTCAATTAATTAATTAATTAATTAATTAATTAATTAAAGGCCAGGCACAGTGGCTCACGCCTGTAATCTCAGCACTTTGGGAGACCAAGGCAGGCAGATCACGAGATCAAGAGATTGAGACTATCCTGGCCAACACGGTGAACCCTGTCTCTACTAAAAATACAAAAATTAGCTGGGCATGATAGTGTGCACCTGTAGTCAGTCCCAGCTACTCAGGAGGCTGAGGCAGGAGAATTGCTTGAACCTGGAAGGTGGAGGTTGCAGTGAGCCGTGCAACTACACTCCAGCCTGGTGACAGAGTGAGACTGTCTCAAAAAAAAAAAAAGACAAGAAAAATTTAAGGTATATTTTCCTTTAAGAAAGAAAAAAATTGCCAGAAGTTTAATTTATAAAAGTTTAATATCGACTTATTTATAAAAATGAAAACAAAAAGTTTTAAAACAGGTCCCGTACAATTATTCTGTGGTCTCCCTACTGATCAGGAACTAAAGAAGGCACTTAAGGAAGGGATGTTGGGTCAAAAACAAAGCCTAACTCGCAGGATGTATGTTGCTCTAAAAATCTGATTTGCAGGAAAACTAGTTGCTGTCCTAGGTTTAAGCTAATTACAAAATCTGTTTTCTTAGTGGTCCAGATATTTTGCCAATTGTTCCATCTCAAGAGAACTTCTGTTGATTTCCACATTCATTACAGTCAACAAACTTTGTCATTGGTTCACCGGCACTGCGGGCTTGTACCTGTGTGGAAGTGCAATTCTTCTTTCTACATTTGCCACATGTGAGCGAATCAGGCTGGATTCCACCTGTCTTGGCCATCTGATGCTCTCTGATGGCTTCATGCTTCAAGTTTTTGTTCATCTCTTTGAGCTCATCACTAGCCATTTCTTCTGCCGTCATTCTAGCAAGTAAGGCAGGAGGAATATTCCCACACGGTACCTTTTTCCTTAAGTTTTGATTCTTTGCATCTGTAAAGATTTGATACCTTACTTTGGACTCTATTTTTGTACTTCGTATCTGTGTTCCCTCTTTCTGGATCTATAGCTTCCTCAATTTGAGATCCTAATCTTCCTCATCAGCTCCCATTTCAATACCGTCATCTCCTGTTCGAAGAGCTGCAGCAAGCACCTCCCTGTTCTTTATCCGCACAGAATCAGAAGCGCTTCGTGCCGAGGAACAGATGAAACAAGTGTCTCAAGCATTTGTCTCATCCTTTCTGCTGCTTACATTGCCGCTGGAGCTACTTTCTTTTGCTATTCTGCGATATCATTGCAGGTTCTATTTACTTTTCGTCGGGGTCTTTCTCGGTTGATGGCCCATCTGGTAACTTTTTCCAGGATTTGACGAGAGACTTTGCTAAAGATGTAACTTCTTCATCTGCACTCCGCTTGAGACTAACGTTAAGTAACATTCCAGGTCCTGTGGACCGCAGTAATTCCAGAATATTCTGAAGCTCGGTTAACAAACCCAGTGCTCCGGCCGTGTTCTCCTGCACCATCTCGTCCATCTTGTTGGCTCTGTGGGCCACCTCATCCTCCGTGGCTCCGGCAGGTCTCCTCCGTGCCTAGCCCGCTGGCAAGCGGAAGTGCGCGAAGCTGCGGCAGAGAAGAGGACGGAAGCAGCCCCCGCGCGGCAGGACCCAGCACCGCAGGCCGCGCCTGGGCCTCCTCCTAGACCAATTCCACCGCGGCTCTTCCTCCCCAGGAAGCTCCAACCCAGCTCCACACCTTCCCAACTTCATTCAAGTCTGACTGACAAATAAAAAGTACATATATTTAGGATACACACCATGATTTTTTGTTTTATTGTGTTTTATACAAATAAGAAAACTTCAGAGAAACAATTCAGAGAAATACTGCATTTTGAATGCCTAACTTTTCTCTCAATGCTCTTTCAACATTGCTTTTCTTTTTTAATTAATATTATTTTTGATTGACAAATGATAAACATTTATGAGATACAATGTGATATATGTATATATATACACACACACACAAAATATGGGATGATTAAATCTAGCTAATTAACCTATCCATCACCTCACTTCTTTTGTTTTCCACAGAACCATCAAGTCCAAATTTTTTTTTTTTTTTTTTTTTTGAGACAGGGTCTGGCCCTGCTGCCCAGGCTGGAGTGCAGAGACACAGTCTCGGGTCAGTGCAGCCCTGACCTCCCAGGCTCAAGTGATCCTCCCACCTCAGCCTCCTGAGTAACTAGGTCGACAGGCTGGTACCACAACACCCAGCTAATTTTATTATTATTATTATTTTTATTTTTTTTTTTGTAGAGATAGGGATCCCCTATGTTGCCCAGGGTGGTCTCAAACCCTGGGCTTTAGTGATCCTCCCACCTTGGCATCCCAGAGTGCTGGGATTACAGGGGTGAGCCACCATGCCTGGCCTCTTCTTTTTTAATGCAGGCGTTTCTTGCTATAAATTTCCCTCTTAAAACTGCTTTTGCTGCATCCCGTAAGTTTTGGTATGTTTTGTTTCCATTTTTCTTTGTCTCAAAATGTTTCATTTTCCCCTTTGATTTCTTCTTTTACCCATTGATTGGTTAGAAGCATGTTGTTTAATTTCCATGTATCTGTGAACTTTCCCGTTTTTCTCCTGTTATTGATTTCTAGTTTAATACCATTGTGGTCCAAAAAGATGCTTGATATGATCTATAGCTTCTCAAATTTATTAAGATTTGCTTTGTGGCCCAACATTTGCTCTGTCCTGGAGAATGTTCCATGTGTTATTGAGAAGCGGAATGTTCTATTTATGTCTGTTAAGTCCATTTGGTCTAAAGTTTAGTTCAAGTCTAATGTTTTCTTACTGTTCTCCTGTCTGAATGATCTATCCATTGTTGAAAGTGGAGTATTGAAGTCTCTTGCTATTATTGTATTGCTATCTATTCCTCCTTTTAGATCTGTAAATATTTGCCTTATATATTTAAGTGTACCTGATGTTGGGTGCATATTATTTAAAATTGTTCTATCCTCTTTATGAATTGACTCCTCTATCATTATATAATAACCCATCTTTGTCTTGTTGAGTTTTTGACTTAAAGCCTATTTTGTCTAATATAACTACCCCTGTGCCCTTTGCTTTCCATTTGCATGGAATATCTTTTTTCATCCCTTCCCTTTCAGTCTGTGTGTAGCTTTAAAGGTGAAGTGAGTCTCCTGTAGCAACATATAGTTGGGTCTTGATTTTTCTTTCTTTCTTTTTTTTTTTTTTGAGACTCAGTCTCACTCTGTCTCCCAGACTAGAGTGCAGTGGCGTAATCTCAACTCACCGCAACTCTGCCTCCAGGTTCAAGCAATTCTCCTGTCTCAGCTTCCCTAGTAGCTGCAACTACTGGCATTTGCCGCCACGCCCTGCTAATTTTTGTATTTTTAGTAGAGACGGGGTTTTACCATGTTGGCCAGGCTGGTCTTCAACTCCCAGCCTCAAGTAATCCACCCACATCTACCTCCCAAAGTGCTGGGATTACACGTGTGAGCCACCAGGCCTGGCCTTGTTTTTGTATTTTTTAAATCCACGTAGCCAACCTGTGTCTTTTGATCAGCAAATTTAGTCCATTTACATTTAAAGTAATTATTGATAGAGAAGGATTGATTATTGTCATTTTGTTCATTGTTTTCTGGTTGCTTTGCAGCTCTTTTGCTATTTTTTTCCTCTCTTGCTGTCTTTATTTGTGATGCGAGGATTTTCAGTAGTGGTATGCTTTGATTCCTTTCTCTTCATCTTAGTGTATGTGCTATAGGTTTTTGCTTCATGATTGCTATGAGGCATATTAAAACATCTTATAGTTATACTAGCCCATTTTAAGCTAAAAACAACTTAACTTTGATCCTGTATAAAAGCTCTGCACACACACGCACACTTTCTGTTTCTGACACTTTACATCTTTTATGTTGTGTATCACTTAATGAGTTATTGTGAAGTTGCTTTTAATACTTATGACTATATGTTTACCTTTATCCGTGAATGTTATACTTTTATATGTTTTCATATGATTAATTATCAGTCTTTCATTTTCAGTTTGAGGAACTCCTTTTAGTATTTCTTGTAAGGCAAGTCTACTGGTGATGGACTCCCTCCCTCTGTTTGTGTGAGGAAGTCTTTATCCCTCCCTAATGTATGAAGGAGAGTTTTGCCAAATAAAGTACTAATATTTTGTTTTTTAATAGGATCATACCATAAACATTGTTCTGAAGTTTGTTTTTTGTACTTACAGTTATCCTGCACACCTTTTCATTACACACAGATACAACTATACACAGAGATACAACTCATTCTGCTTAACCATCACATGTAACTGTAATTTTAAAATCTCCTTATTGATAAACTTATAGATTCTTTTCAGTTTTTTTATATTATAAACTATGCTACAAGAAAACTCTTTGAATATGTGAAGTATGTAATATTCATGCTTGTGTGACTACTTTGTAGAATATAAGTGGATTCGCTGAGGCAAACAGTATGTACTTTTTTACAAAGCATAAATATTCCCAATTTTTTGGTCAAAAAAGTAACTCAATTTACCAGTAAATGGGTAAATTTACTCATTTACCCCCTTCTCCACACTCACACCAACCCTAAATATTATTTAATCTATTTAATTTTATAAAACTTAGAGGTTAAAAATAAGAACTTACTTTAATTTGCATCTTTTGGATTTGAGAGAAGCTGAGTGTTTGGGTGAGGGAGAAAGGACAAGATGGAGGAAGGTGAACAAGAAGGCACAATCCATGTTGCTTCCAGGTTCTTCCTCACCAACTTTCTCGCACGGGAAAATGCAGCCCGCGCCCGGGAAGATGCAGATCAACCAAGCATGCGCCAGGTGACGTCAATCCAAAGAGATCGAAACTTACCCTGCCACGCCTATGGAGACGCCCCAATCACGTCCTTATCCCACCCACTGCCCTCCCCCTTCCAGTCCCAATGCATAAAAGTCAGCCGCAGGCGTGACTTCTTCGGCCCCTCTTACTTATGCACAGGAGAACCTCACCCAAGAGCGCCGGTGCGACTTCCCTGGCCCCCCACACCTGAGGACCAGAGAACCTCCCCCGAGAGTGTGCACATATTTGCAATAAAAGACTGCCACTTTCTTATGTACTTTGGCCTCATGTTTAATTATTTAGCTCTCCTAAATTAAATTAAACAAAACACTGACTTATCTTCTCCTGGAATCTTGTTTCCTTTTGCTCTCACTCTGAGAAAAATAGTGGTCATAGGTCATAAGGTGGACTCCCTGGAGGAAGTATGGCTTCCCCTCCTAACACCCTGACTTCATCAAAGTTTCATCACATCGGAGGAGCAGCAAAGAGATAACAGTGTCATCTAAGACAAAGGTGGAAAATTGAAATGCTGGAGGGCCCTATAGAAAAATACAAATGTTCAAGCAAATCTGTAGATAGCATAGAGGACTTCGGCAACTGGAGAGAGAATATCTTATCAAAAGGAATTCACAGCTGGGTGTGGTAGCTCACATCTGTACTCTCAGCACTTTGAGAAGCCGAGGTAGGCAAATTACTTGAGCCCAGGAGTTCCAGACCAGCCCGAGCAAAATGGCAAAGCCCCATTTCTACAAAGATATAAAAATTAGCCAAGCGTGGTAGCACACACCTGTAGTCCCAGCTCCTCAGGAGGCTGAGGTAGAAGGCTCACTGGGGCCCAAGTGGTCAAGGCTGCAGTGAACTGAGATCACGCCACTGCACTCCATCCTGGGTGACAGAGTAAGACCCTGTCTCAAAAAAATAAAAAAATTTTAAAAAAGAATTCATGTTTTAAAAATTGTTCATGGTTGGGCGTGGTTGCTCACGCCTGTAATCCCAGCACTTTGGGAGGCCTACTCAGGCGAACCACGAGGTCACGAGATCAAGACCAGCCTGACCAATATGGTGAAATCCCATCTCTACTAAAAATATAA
Organism: Colobus angolensis palliatus; assembly: GCF_000951035.1. Lineage (NCBI taxonomy): Eukaryota > Metazoa > Chordata > Mammalia > Primates > Cercopithecidae > Colobus > Colobus angolensis. Next base: position 4,866,496 of record NW_012120932.1, read on the forward strand.
AAATTAGCTGAGCATGGTGGCACATGCCTGTAATCCCAGCGACTCAGGAGGCTGAGGCAGGAGAATCGTCTCAAAAAAAAAATTGTTCATGATTGTGTAGACTGAGTATCAGAGGTCAGTGGGTCAAATCTGCACAACTTGCATCAATTTGCAAAATGTACTGGATTTTGGATTTTGTAGCAAAGGAAAAAAATTCTAATTTTCAATTAAAATTTTTGACTTTTAATTTTTAGAAAACATGTGAAATACATTTTCTTCATTACCTAAAAAGGGATACCAAGTAAGAACAAGCATGAATTTGCCCAGAAGCAAGTATTAGGAGTGTGCTAATTTTTATATTAACAATACCTATACTGAAACATGTACATTCTGAGAATTCTTAAACCTTTCACTGGGTTGAACCATACAAAATTGCGCTTTTGGAGGTCAAAAATTGTCAAATTTTCCATTAACCAAAAACTTACCTATTAAACCTACCTTCTCCATAGCCTATTTATTTATTATTTATTTATTTATTTATTTTTTGAGATGGAGTCTCGCTCTGTCACCCAGACTGGAGAGCAGTGACACAATCTTGGTTCACTCCGCCTCCCAGGTTTACGCCATTCTCCTGCCTCAACCTCTCGAGTAGCTGGGACTACAGGCGCCCGCCACCACGCCCGGCTAATTTTTTTGCATTTTTAGTAGAGATGGGGTTTCACCATGTTAGCCAGGATGTTCTCAATCTCCTAACTCATGATCCTCCCGTCTCGGCCTCCCTAAGTGCTGGGATTACAGGCGTGAGCCACTGTGCCCGGCCTCCATAGCCTGTTTATTTTAAGATGTCCGTGCCTTTCCACAGGAAGGTGGGAACAATACCATTGGAGTGTTAAGACTCACATTAATTCGTTTATTTGTTTTATGATCTGATTCGGGCTCTTGCTCCATCTGTTTGTTGAGTTGATTGCCAACCAGTGTGGGAGTTTGGGCGCCAGTTTTGGGAGAAGCCTGAATCAAAGCAAACAGCTGTATCTCTTACACGAAATGTCTGCCTACAGGGTTTATTGAAAGAAAAAAAAAAAAAGAAGTTCTACTTGTCAGAGAAGACTTTTCAGCTATGAATAGAAATGAGTAGGCCCTGGCAGGTAAAATGTTCCACGCTGCTCTGAGGTATGAAACATTACCTGTTTGGTGAAGCAACATTACATAACTGCTGAACCTGGAACTCTCCAATCAAATGATTCATCAGTTTTATGGGGTCACATGTCAACATCATTATTTTGTCACCACCAATTAGCATTTGCAGAGTACCCACACAGAGATGACACTGGATTTGATGCTTGACAGAACACAAGGAAGACAGAGAGGACAGCTGATAAAGTAAACTGTTGGAACTCTACATGTGAATATGAAACACAGCACAGGCACACCTGTAAATCCTGCCTGCCTGAGCCACACATGGTGGAATAAACTCATAGAAACTCACCATGGAGCTTCACAATGGTTCTTTGTGTTGCAACAGAGGATGAAGCAGGCGCTTTTCCACACAGAAGATGTGAGCAAGGCTCCAGGTCCCCTTGGGAATCCCAGAATCAGACCCTAAAAATTTGGAAGGGCCTTTGTTGAACACCGAGTCAAACTTCCCAGAATCCTTTTACAGAACCCCTGTCCAGCAAGTGACCAGCGAGGCTGTAAAGACATTGAGAATTTGCAGATTTTAGGGAAGACTTCATATGTTCAGAGATGGGAATTTTGGAGCATTCTAGAAAGAAATTCTGGAATACAAACAAATTTGGAATTATCATAGGAAGGCTATCATGCAATTGTTTTCCAGTTAATAGCTCTTAATAAGAGATCTAAGGTGGCCATTGGAGTTGAACCAAGACAATTTTCTTCCATTGTTGCCATTCTAATTTCAGAGTTCCTTGCTGTTTTATTCCTCCTCAGTTCCATTTTGGACTAGATAGAGATAGAATAGAAAGAAAAACTGAGCCACAAATTCCGTTTTTCCCGGCTTAAAGAGTAAACCCCTGCCTGAGAAGCACACTCAAGTTTTCCAGAAGATTCCAACAGGGGAGTCCCAGTTTATAAGCAGGTTGTGTGTCTTCAGTGTGTGGTCAGTCAGCTGTGTGGAAAACAAGATGTATTTTCCCCCCGAGACTGTGCACTTAGTGGTTGGGTACTGAGGCTGGTACATGACAGCCTGCTTAACTGGGCACGTACCTGAAGGGTGGTGCCCCGTCAATAACACACAGTGCAGCCTAGCCCTTGTGGGCCACAGTATTTCCCTAGGTAGCCAAGCACACACCTGTCCCAGTGCAGTAGGATCAAGGCCTCCCTCCCTCCCTGCTGCCCAGTGCAGGGCATTGAGAGATGATGGGCTCTTCTCAGCACCATGTCCTAACGGTGCAGGCTGGGAAAGGAGAGAAATGGGGTTGGAGGGTCCAGTTAGCCTCTGGTGGTGAGTGGGGCTGGAGTAATTTCGTCTGTCCAAATAGCTTTCCCATTCCTCCAGCCTCGCAGATGTGTCTAGCATTCTTTTTTGCTAAGGATTTGAAAGTAGCCTTGGTGGAGAATGCCCAGCCCTGTGAGGTTTTCTGAGTGTTTGTAGCTAGTAAGGAAACCAAATGTAATGAGACGGAGAGCCTCTCCTGCCCATTTGGCCACGTGGGGTATGTGGTCCCAGGACCAGGTGCACAGACTCAGGGACAATGACAAAGGCCAGAGTCTATAACTCTGCAGCTGGGGAAGCCACTTAAAGATGGGAGCCAAGGGGCAGGGGTAGAAGCTGGTGCTCTGTCCTCCCCTTTGTCCGCCTGGGCACTGGTGAGAATCGGGCCAGTGTGGGTGCGCCAGGGTGTGCTCCTCTGTGGCAGCCTGGGCGGTGGAAGGGGGCAAGCACCTCCAGGTGGCAGAGGTGGTAGAGAGAGAACGAAGAATGGCCTCTCCAGTCATTGGTGGTGCCAAGTGGGGAATATGGTAGGACAAGATGCACTCAGAAGCTTTAGGAAAAATAAAATCAACTTTCATATTACTCATTGCCTTTCAAAAAATATGCTTCTATACATCTCCAATGAAAAACATCAATGACCCAATAAAAAATGGGCAAAGAATATAAACTGTCTATTTTAGAAGATATACAAATATCCAATGCAAAATTAGAACAAAATGCACTAATGATCAAACATGAGTCTCAGAAGCACTGTGCTAAGTGAAGGAAGCAAAAAAAATACATACATCTATTCTATGAGATTCTAATAAAGGCGCAGCCGTAGGGACAGAGCTGATCAGTGTCCGGCAGGGGCCAGGCTTGTGGGGGAGACTCATGTTCTAAATCATGATTGTGATGGTGGTGGTGGTGACACAATTGTAAGCATTTTGCATTTTGTATATGGGTATTCAAAACTCATCAACATGTATACTTAAATATGGGGCGTTTCATTGTATGTTAACTATACCTCAATAAAGCTGACAATAGCAAAAGATTTTAAAGCCAAATCATGAATATTAAGCAAACATATAGTTTAACCTTGTTAGCTCTATTAAAAAAAAAAAAAGGTCCTTTTTAGGTCTAAAAAAAGATCCAACTCCTACCTTTTATATTTTATAAATAAGAAAATAAGAGATTATTAATATTATTATTATATTAAATATCACACAGCCTGCTAAAGGTCAAGCCACATTCCAGCACTCAGACCTGTTTTTTTGTCTCGTCTTTCTTTCTCTTTCTTTTCTTCCTTTTCTTTCTTTCTCTTTCTTTCCTTTTCTTTCTCTTTCTCTCTCCTTCCTTCCTTCCTTCCTTCCATCCTTCCTTCCTCCCTCCCTCCCTCCCTCCCGTCCTCCCTCTCTCTTTCTTTCTTTCTCTCATTCATTCTCTTTCTTTCTTTCTTTCTCTCCAGAGAACCTGGACCATGATATGCACGGTCTGATGCCACCTTCAGTCTGGATCTGCAGAGTCCTTCCTGCAGCGACCACCACAACTCGTTCTTCAGATGGGACTCACCCAGGTGCAGCATGCAACAAGAGATCTTTTCAGTCCTTCTATTTTGTCATCCTCCCCAGCACATTGAAACTGTAAACTGTGTTCTCACACAATCCAGAGGCACTGTAAAATACTTTGCAGATATACAGTAATTTAGTTTTTAACACATCCCCATTGTGCTCAAAGAGGCAGAGCCAGTGGGAGATACACATTACAAGATTTATTGCAGTGAATAGGTTTATGTAATTGTGGGGCCTGGCCAGACAAGTGTAAAATCTGTCAGCAGGTTCTCAGGAAAACCATGCTGGGACTGTCCAGCACAGCCAAGCCCATGAGTGCAATTTCTTCTTCCCCAGGGAAGCATCGCCCGGCTCATTTTTGTATTTTCAGTAGAGACGGGGTTTCTCCATGTTGGCCAGGCTGGTCTCAAGCTCCTGACCTCAGGTGATCCGCCTGCCTTGGCCTCCCAAAGCGTTGGAATTACAGGCATGAGCCACCACGCCTGGCCCAGATATTAGTTTTATAATAATATTTTTAAACATCTGTAAAAACACAGGCACAAAGATATTCATTGCAGTGTTGTTTGTAAGTGAAAAAAATCTAAATGTCCATCAACAGGAGAAGAAGAGATTGTGAAATGAATTGTGATGTGGTCTAACAGTAGAATGCTCTGTATGTATCGACAAAGAAAGATGTCCATGGTATAATATTACATCTAAAATAGAAGATCTAAATAGACCATCTGTTAGATCTATTAAATCTAAATAGACGATCTGTTAGATCTATTAGATCTAAATAGAAGAGTGTGTGTTACTTGATGCCTTTTACGATGTTAGACGTTTTTCTGCTACCTTTGGTGGTGGGCAGCAGATGGGTCCTTTACCCATCTGTTCAAATGGATGCTTTGTCTCCGAGGAGGACCTCTAAGGTGGTGAGGGCGTTCGGGCTGAAACTTCAAGGCTGCAGACCTCCAACAGCTGCTCCATCCGCACCATGACCTGTTCTCCCTGGAGTGGGAACCTCAGCCATTATCTGGAAATCACCAACAGGAGTCGCTGTGCAGGAGCCTGGGGTTCCACGGTGCAGTGATGCAACTTCTTGAAAATGGAGACCAGACACCAGGTCACAAGAGGGTGAACTAAAGCAGAGCTACCCAACAAATGGTTAGAGCTGAAAACCTGAATTGGCAAGGCACGTTCCATTCATGATGAAAAGTGCCAGGATGGCCAAGTGCAGTGGCTCATGCCTGTAATCATGGCACCTTGGGAGGCCGAGGTGAGCAGATCACTTGAGGTCAGGAGTTCAAGACCACCCTGGCCGACATGGTAAAACCCCATCTCTACTAAAGTCCAAACATTAGCCAGGTGTGGTGGTGCACGCCTGTAGTCCCAGCTACTTGGGAGGCTGAGACAGGAGAATCACTTGAACCTGGGAGGCAGAGGTTGCAGTGAGCCAAGACTGTGCTGCTGCACACCAGCCTGGGCAACAGGGCAAGACTCTGTCTCAAAAAAAAAAAAGGTGCCAGTAGCCTTGGTCAGAATGTCTTCTGAGACAATGGGTAGCATGGTGTACTTTTATGTAACATCATTCAGGACTTCTCTTTCTCCTGACGAGATCGCGAGAAGAGTAGGTGGCCATACTTTCTGAGATTCCCTCCATCGAGGGGAGGAGATGGCTTCATGGACACCTCAAGACCCTCTACCTCACACCTACTCCCTTTTCCAAAGTGGAATTGGGAGCACAGTTGACAATTCTATTATCCTCCTTAGAGGACTTCAAATTCATTTAAAGGTCCACGTGGAATCCTTGGAGCAGAGAATTCTGTGACAATGAGTTTTAAAACAGAAGAAAACTGGCAGAGGACCATTGCGAAGGGGCAGGAACTCCCATGATGTTATGGTTATTGAGGGTGTTTCCCTGAATCAAGTTCAACACCTCTCTAGTGCATGACAATAGTATGAGTATGGAAGAAACACACAAACTGAAAGTGCTTTTTCTGCTCTCTCGACAACAACCAACAAAGAAGACTTCTGTGGACCAAATGTGCAGGGATTTCACCCACCCGCAAGGAGGCAATCATTGCTGCAGTGGACACCAGCTGGGTGTCTTCCAATCCAATCCCGGCTTTACCTGGAGATAGCCTCAAATCCCACAGGCTGAAGACTCAGTCCCACAACACTGTCCCCATTTCAGACACCAGTCACAAGTCTAGTTCTCCAGAACTTCTGAACAACTGGGTTTGAGTAATTTGCTACAGCAGCTCACAGAACTCAAGGAAACACCTGTTTACATTTGCCCATTTATTATAAAGGATATTACAATGGATACAGGTGAAGAAATGCATAGGGCACAGTATGGGGTAAGGGGTATGGCGCTTCCATGCCCTTCCTGTTCGAAAAGGACACCTCTTCAAACTCTGTCCTTTTGGGTTTTTATGGAAGTTTTATTAAGTAGACATGATTGATTAAACTATTGGCCACTGGAGACCAGTTTAGCCTTAGACTTCTCTCCCCTCTCCAGACATGGCTCAAAGTCCCAATCCTAACCCTGCCTTGGCCTTTCTGGTGACCAGCTCCCATCCTGAAGCTACCTAGTGGCTACCAGACAGCAGTCAAGTCATTTGCATACAAAACCCCAACATTTTGGTGTTTCTAAGGATTTCAGGAGTTGTAAGTCAGGGATCGGGTTGAAGACCAATCACAGTCCACCCCTGATCTTTGAACCAGGATCTCTCACAACCAAAGGACATATAACTCAAAAGATACTGTTAAATTAGTGGAATCCAATTCAGTCCTTAATACTTAGTCCAGTTCATCAGATTGTATGAATGTCTGCCAGGGCAAGGCCACTCAGGTTTGCAGGCTTCCAGTCCTCTTGCCAGGTTCCAGAAGCAAGTGGTCTCCGCACACACATCTTTCACCCTTTCAGGCACCTGGGATCATTGAGCTAAGAGACAGTACAGTCTCTTGCTCGGAGCTTCTTTCAAGGTGTTCAGGTAATACTGGATTTCCCTCTATTTAGAACCCATTTATTCATTTCTTTACACTCAGCTACCATTCCTCTCTCTCCATTAATATCCAAACTTTTCCACCTTTGGAAGGGAAATTAAAATTGCCTCTGTCTGTACTCCCCTCACTTTGGGACGCCGAGGCAGGCAGATCTCTTGAGCCTAGGAGTTTGAGACCAGCCTGGGCAACGCAGGGAGACCTCATCTCTTCAAACATACAAAAATTATCCAGGCATGGTGGCATGCAGCTGTGGTCCCAGCTATTAGGGAGGCTGAAGTGGGAGGATCACTTGTTCCCAAGAGGTCAAGACTGCATTGAGCCATGACAGCCTGGGTGACAGAGTGAGACCCTGTCTCAAAAAATATATATATATATAAAATTTTATATTAAAAAAATGTATATAGGCTGGGCGCAATGGTTCATGCCTGTAATCCCAGCACTTTGGGAGGCTGATGGTCTCGATCTCTTGTCCTCGTGACCCGCCTGTCTCAGCCTCCCAAAGTGCTGGGATTACAGGTGTGAGCCACCGCGCCCAGCCAACTATTTTCTTTTCATCATGATGAAGCTTTTCTGGGTACTGGGTATTCACATGGAGAATCTGTCCCTCCAGGCACTCCAGCTTCTGCTCTCCTCCATGTGGGCTCAGGTAATCTTACTGGTTCCCCTTTAGCATGTCCAATTAATATTGCTTTTAGGATGGTTTACATGCCTTCTGTTTTCCAGAAATAAGTAGGGATAATATTCCCCACTCACGTACAATGTCTGTTCCTATAAAACATTTAAGTAAAGGAGAGACACAACTACTTTACATGAAGACTGTGTAAACGTTCCAACTTTCTTAATCCTATCAATGCTTACATTTTTATGCTCTAGTCCCAGGAACTTCTCTCTCCATCCCCAGACCACTTTCACCCTCTCTTATATAAGGCTTTTCATCTCCAGCAAGGGTCTGGCCAAGTGACTCTGGTCTCTAGTTACCTTCATTAGCCAGTCTAACTATTGCCCCAGGCAATTCCAGTTGGGATTTCTCATTGTAATCTTTAATCTTTCTGCCTTTTAAAATTCCTCCAAACTAGGGAAAATACAGAAAACTGATTTGGGATCCTTTAATATTGGGGAATGGGGACTGGACTCCCTTTGATCCATCCAACCTTTGATGGTATTGTATTAAGACCTCTGTTTCAACTCCATCAAGTTATTTATTCATTCTGTTTTTAAATAACCATCTAAAGATTTCCACCTGGCTGGGATGAGTCCCATGACTCTCTCCTTTCCTTTTCCCCTTTGTTTCACCTTTATCAATTTTTTAAAACATTCACCTTATTTCTTAATGACATTTAAAAATTTCTACTTCCTGGGATGAACCTTTGACTCTCCCTTTTGCCTTTCCCCATTCTCTTGTTAATTACTGTAATGTTTTATTAGCATCTGTAAGCCTCATGTGGGAAAGCTGTAAATTACATAAGGCTTCTCTGACCATAGCTGGATTTTACAGCAATAAAGTTGCATGAGGTGCCCATGCAGAAGGGGTCCCCTTAACCACAGCATTTACCATGACCTGGGTAACAGGCACATTCAGCAGGTGAATATTCATTCATCAGAAAACCAGTCCCACGTGGCTTATATATGAAGGATATCAGTTGCTTCATCTGGGTTGCTCCACTTGGCATTTATAGGGGGAGAGGGACAGTTTCCCTTCTCAAGGTAAACAGACCTTACAGTGGCTTTTTTCCAATCCACCAGGTTGGTTGTTCCCTTGGAAATAACCTCCTCTGTGTCTGCATCATGTATAGTCATCTGTGATGTTCAGTAGTGAACTGTGGGTCCCTCATCGACCCAAATATGCTCTTGCACCCTGCAGCATACAAAACCAAAGACCCTGCTCCTAAGTCAGTTACTTCACGATCCGCTTTAGTAAAAGCTAATGATACTGGTCTCCAAAGTGAAACAATTTCTTCCACCACACCCTCTGGTTTCAACAGTTACTTGGTCCTCCCCCTGCATTGACTACTTTCTTGGTAATCATGGGTCTCAGAGGTATTTCTGTTGTCCCTGCATAATTTCCTCCTTTGTGCGTAGCTTTGAGGCTTATGGGCAAAGCTCAGACTCACTGAAATCTGAGCTTGGTCTAGCATCAAGCTCTGACCCAGCACTCTCTTTGATTTTCGTTTCAGCTGTCAGAAAAAGAAAAATATGAAAAAAAAATTTTTTTTTGAGACAGGGCCTCACTTTGCTGTCCAGGCTGGAGTGCAGTGGCACTATCATGGCTCACTGCAGCCTCAACCTCCAGGACCCCACCTCAGCCTCTCGAGTAGCTGGGACCATAGGTGCATGCTGCCACACCTGGCTTTTTTTTTTTTTTTTAAATAGTTTTTGTAGAGACAGAGTTTCACTACATTGCCCAGGCTGGTCTCAAACTCCTGGGCTCAAGCGATTCTCCCACCTCAGCCTTCCAAAGTGCTGGGATTATAGTTGTGAGCCATTGCACCCAGCCCAGAAAAAAAATTGTTTAGGCGATTCAAGATGGCTGCAGGTTGGACATACAGGCAATAGATACTAGACCTGTGGGCTAAAGCTGAGCCCTCCCCTGCAAGGCTGGAGTCTCAAATATTTCACCGGCAGGTATTGATGACAACATTGCCTGTCAGATGAAGCACAAAGGCAGGATAGAATCAATCACCCCTCTTCAGACCCTAAGACGCCTGCAGACTTCCTAAGCCTTTCAACCCATATACATTAACTGCTCATTTGCTTTATCTTAGGTACAAAGCCACTGAGCGCCAATCAGAACTGGAACAATGTCACCTTTGCTTTACTCTTCCCATCTTGTACATAACAGAACATGTAAATAGAACTGGAACAATGTCACCTTTGCCCCCTCCTCCCATCTTCTACATAACAGAACATGTAAATAGAATTGGAACAATGTCACCTTTGCCCCCTCCTCCCATCTTCTATATAACAGAACATGTAAATAGGGCATGGGACACATTCTCAGTTTGCACTGAGTTTCTGTTTTTTGGCTATTAGTCCTCAAACTTGGCTCAGGATAAAAATTAATTTCTTTAAGTTTACAAAGTGCCTGTTATTTCAACTTTTGGTCTACATAGCTAATAGAGATAACAGTAACCAAGGGATTGAATATTTTGCTTTTTGCTTATCAGTTTGCATTTCCTTATGCATCAGCGAACCAACTCCCTGAGAGTTAGATCCATCTCTAAATTCCACCGGTGGCCAGATGTGGTGGCTCTTGCCTGTAATCCCAGCACTTTGGGAGGCCAAAGCGAGAGAATTGTTTGAAGCCAAGAAGTCAGCTGCAGTGAACCACGGTGGCACCACTGCCCTTCAGCCTGGGCGACAGAGCCAGAGCCAGAGATCTTGTCTTAAAAAAAAAAAAAAAAAAATCCTGTTGACAGAGCAGGAGCACATCATCTCGGACAAACACTGCCACTTTAAGTTCCAGCTCCCTTTCTAGCCTTGTGCATTTCAAGAAAATCACTTCTCTTCTAACAACAAGCAGCCAGAAAAAGACAATAAAACACAGATAAGCTCAGGCACAGAGCGGGGAGTAGGGGGAGTCTCTTGGGTAACTGCCAAACTTCACCCACATACAATGGGCCCCAGTAAAACAGTGCGTCTTAACAAGCACATTCCTTTCCTTTCAGGGACACTAAGATGGGAAAGCTAAAAGCAGACTCGGGGGATACGGCTGCAGGAAGATGTATGGGAGCAGACACGCAACTCTCCCTCCCAGATAAGCACAACAAAGAGAGGCAGAAGCAGTCCAAGCCTCTGATAAACTCTTCCACCCTGAATCCTTAAAAACAAACTCTTAGTCTGTAAGAGAGTAGAGGCCAGGCACTGTGGCTCACGCCTATAATCCCAGCACTTTGGGAGGCTGAGGCAGGAGGATCATCTGAGATTAGGAGTTTGAGACCGGCCTGGCCAACACGGTGAAACCCTGTCTCTACTAAAAATACAGAAAT
>NW_012120932.1:4877993-4890043 GCF_000951035.1 Colobus angolensis palliatus
CCAGAATCCCCTCTCAGGTTTATTATTTTCTCTAAAATAAACCTGTCATTGACTATCGAGCCACCTTTCGTATTTCATTCCTCTTTTGTTAATTCTTTTTTTTTTTTCCATTAATTCTTAAACCAGTAACTTTTACCTTTAGTAACTTAACAGCTCCACACCATGCATGACCATGTGGCCACCCAGGAATCAAAGGATTCTGGTCTTGTCCCTACCCTTGCATCCTTTCTTTCACCAAATTATGTGTTTCTGTGAGCCGGAGCCATTCTAACAAATCCCACTCCTCTGACACCAAATGTGAAAGTGGAAAAACTCAGACTGTGTTTTCCTCTGCTTTCACACCAAAACAATCAACCCAAAAGACTTCTGTGACTAAATAGGTGGTCCCACCAGCAAATGAGCAATCAGTTTTGCAGTGGACACCAGCACGGTGTCCTTCAATTTAATTCTGACACTATCTACCCAGAGACCACATCAGATCCCACAGGTTGAGGGCTCAGTCTCCAAGACCAAACCCCCATCCCTGAACCCAGTCAAAAGCTCAGCCTCTGGAACCTCTGCCCAGCTGGCTTCAAGTGCAGGTTCCCACAATGCCCTCTTTGGGTTTGATTAATTTACTAGAGTGGCTCACAGAACTCAGGAAAACTTACCTACATTTACAGGGTTATTATAAAGGATTCAGTTGAAGAGACGCACAGGCCACTGTACAGGAGAAGAGGTGCAGAGTTTCCATGCCTTTTCCACGTATTACCCACCAGGAACCTTCGTGTGTTGAGCTATCTGAAAGCTCTCTGAATCCTGTCCTTTTTGGGTTTTTATGGAGGCCTCATTATGTTGGCATGATTGATTAAACCACTGGTGATCAATTGAACCGTCAGTCCCTCTCCCCTCCCTAGAGGTTTGGGGGGTGAGGCTGCAAGTCCTACCCCTCTAGTCCTGCCTTGTACTTTCCTGTGACAAGCCCCATCCTGAAGCTACTGAAGGGCTGCCAGCCACCAGTCAATCATTAGCAAACAGAAAGACACCATTTTGGTGTTTCTAAGGATTTTAGGAGTCGTATGTCAGGAAACGGGTCGAAACCAAATATGTATTTCACAGTATCAAAGTGGGATCACAGATGGGCAAGAATGGTTAAAGCAATAAACATGGTCAGTATACAGAATTTCAATGGCAACGATTTTCACAGAAAAGTTACTCTGCCTTTGGATTGAATGTGACTTCTCAACGATATGCCAATTTTCAGGGGAGAAATTTCTGTAGATGGCTGACTATATCAATACTTGTGTTCTCTCGCTTAATTTTTATTTATTTATTTATTTAGACAAGAGTCTTGCTCTGTCACACAGGCTGGAGTGCAGTGGTACGATCTCAGCTCACTGCAATCTCTGCCTGCCGGGTTCAAGCAATTCTCCTGCCTCAGCCTCCTGAGTAGCTGGAACTACAGGCACGTGCCACTACGCCTGGCTAATTTTTGTATTTTTAGGGTTTCACCATGTTGGCCAGGCTGGTCTCGAACTCCTGACCTCGGGTGATCCACCTTTCTTGAGCTCCCAAAGTGCTGGGATTACAGATGTGAGCCACCATGCCCAGCCTCTCATTTAATTTTTAATACTTCCTCATGGGGTAGTTGATATTGTCCACATTTTGCAGTGGATGAAACCAAAGCTCTGAGAAAGTAAGTCAGTTGTACAAAATTTATGCCTGCTAGTAATGGGATTGGAAATAGCTACATTCCAAAGTCAGTGATAATTTGGGTCAAGGGGTACTGATAATTGCTGCTCCTACTGGTTAGTCATTTTCTACGGAGCTTTTTTTTTCCACTTACTGTTACTACTTTTATTATTATCTTCTGATTTCATTTCACAAAATTAAAGGTTGGCATCAAAAAGCATCTAGTTCCTGGCTCGATCCTCATCTTTACAGGAGATCCTGAAGCTTAATTGCTTTACATGGTTCAGACTAACCACTGAGCTTTTTTCATTTAAAAATATTTAATTGAGAAAGATTGTATCTATTTAAGGTGTACAATGTGATGTCACTGTTTCGGTGCATCTGCTGTAACATGGAGACATTTTAAAATGAAAGCTTTTGGATATTCTGTCAGTTTGGTTATCAAAGTTTGGTATTTCCAGCAAACACTTATTTATCAACTCACTCTTTTATTACCACAATCAAAATAATAAATAGAAAGAAGGGATAGCATTCATGATTTATTTTTCAGTGCTTCTCCAATCCAAAATAAAAAACCAAAAGTATAAAATCAAATGAAAGATCACACAAGTCCCCAATTTTCTTCTCCTTCATCAGTTGGGCAAAATAACCCAATATTCCTTTTCAGATGGTAACTTCCCTTTGCGCTCACAGAAAGGCTTGGTTGCCTGTTGGGTGCAAAGCTTCTATCTCTGTTGCCTAGGGTGTAATGCCCCAGGGTTTCCTAGATCCTAGGGGAAATGGAGCATTATTATCTCAAATGGATTTATTATGCTGCATATTCTTGGGTGTCTCTAGATCAGACACTAGGTTAAGAAGTGTCTGTCCTTAAGTAGCCTCTGTGCTCATTTGTACCATTAACTTCAGCATCCCAAACTGTTTTCTTCTCAATATCCCTCCAGGGCGCTCTGGGGTAGGAGCAGCAGAAGGGAGTCCCACCTCCCTGGGTGAAAACTCCTGGGAGCAGGCAGGAGTGGGGCCACCTGGCTGGTCGTCCCGAGAAGTCACCTCTACGGGCCTCTCGCATTGGCCTTGTGGACTCTGGCAGAGTTCTAGCACTCCTGAGGATGGGGTGGTGAGGCCGCACAGGACGCTCGCTGAAGATACTGGCTGACTCCTGGTGGTGGGGACTCTCTAAGAAACAGAGGCCATCGGCCTGATGCGTGGCTCACACTTGTAATCCCAGCAGTTTGGGAGGCTGAGGCAGGCAGATCACCTGAGGTCAGGAGTTCAAGACCAGCCTGGACAACAAGGTGAAACCCCACTTCTACTAAAAATACAAAAATAAGCTGGGTATGGTGGAGGGCACCAGTAATCCCAGCTACTCGGGAGGCTGAGGCAGGAGGAGAATTGCTTGAACATGGGAGGCAGAGGTTGCAGTGAGCCGAGATCGTGCCATTGCACTCCAGCCGGGGCAACAAGAGAGAAACTCTCTCCAAAAAAACAGAAAAAGAAAGAGAAACAGAGACTTCTAAGTACCCTGAGGCATTTCTAAGCATCTAAAGGACAGCAAGGATTTGTGTGTTGTAGGGCAGAAGAAGTTCCCCAAGTCCACCTGAGACCCACTGAGCTCTAGGCCAAGTGCCAGGTTCCATAAAGTTGTAGCCAAATTAGCAACAACTCCTCTCTTAGCCTAAAAATTGCCATTCCGCGATGCTATTTACTGGGCATCTATCATACACTGGGGTCCCCAGTTCTATAAAACAAAGTCTTTGTCTTCAATTCACTTGGTTAAGGAGAAAGAATATGCAACTTAGTTTTGCTTGCCCTCCTGGTATAACTAAAACACTTTCCTTATATCATTCAAGTTATCATTTTGTTCCATTTCTCCCTTTGAACTTGGAGAAAAACTCTTTTTTACCACTCTCTAATTTTTCTTGGTCAAATTTCTCTTAGTTTCCTCAGAGCCACGCAACCATCACTGGAGGCTGACTCGTGAATGTTGTGTATCAGCAACTTTCTATACAGAGCACGTGGAAATTTAGAAGCTGGGGAAGTGTGCATGAGGAGAAGGGTGCTGTGCAGATGTGTGGGTGCATTGAGAGGACACTCAGGTCATATCCCCAGTGTAGAGGCCAATTAGCCTGGGAAAGGTCAGCTTGTATGGTCCTTGCTCCACTGATAGCAAACCAGAGGTGCTGGCCGAGGGAATACAGGCAGAACCACCCGACTCCAAGCCTTGCCAAATCACTGTGGAGTGTGACTGCGAACATGGGAGATCTGTGCCTTCTGCCAGCGCCCGACTCCTCCTCCTAGAGTGGGAGAGAAGCATCTGGACAGAGGATCTTATGAACAGAAAATGCATTTAAAAGAAGCAATTGAGGACTGGCGCAGTGGCTCACACCTGTAATCCCAGCACTTTGGGAGGCCAAGTGGGCGAATCACCTGAAGTCAGGAATTCGAGACCAGCTTGACCAACACAGTGAAACCCCGTCTTCACTAAAAATACAAAAAAATTAGCCAGGTGTGGTGCCAGGCGCCTGTAATCCCAGCTCTTCTGGAGGCTGAGGCAGGAGAATCGCTTGAACCCGGGAGGAAGAGGTTGCAGTGAACCGAGATCGCGCCACTGCACTCCACCCTGAGCGACAGAGTCAGACTCCATCTCAATCAATCAATCAATAAAGCAATTGTTCCTCCTCGGATCAGAACTGTGAGTTTTATATGAACTGCTACATGTTGTTTCCTCTTTATATCTTCGCAATGATCAAAAAACGATCAGATTCCTTTTGCAGAGGGTGGGCTAGTTCTCCTAAGGAGGATCTGGGTCCTCAGTGGATCCTCTGGATTTGAGGATGAAGTTTAGAAGTGCTTGGGACCATAGCTGTGGGTCTGATTTGAGGACAAGAAAACCAAAACAAGCGGGGAGCAACCTCTGGTGTGGGGAGGTGGGAAGGAGAAAACAAGGAACATAAAAAAAACAAATAAAACCACCAGTGCAGAGTTTATAGCTCAGAAAAACTTTCGAGCTTATATGGAGAAGATTTCCCTGTTTTGGTTTTTAAGGGGATCATACAGATAATCAGGGAGGCTTGATTATCTGGTTCTATTTCCTTTCTGTGGTCTCAAATTTTTTAAAAAGAATATTTTATGTGTTTGTTTTTAAAACTGGTGAATGAATAGACCTCACTTTTTATAATAGCTGGGCTTCTCAGAACCATGAGTCACTGACATTATCACCGGAGCCAGGCTTACAATCTGACATTTAATTAGCACAGGTAAGAGCCAGAGCCTTTGTCTCCCAGAAATGATCAAGCACGAAAGCACCCACGAAGCACCGGACAAAACACCCTCCCAGAAGCTGGTGGGGTAGGAAGGCGTGGAGGCCCAGCCCTGCCCGGGCAACCTGCCTGCTGCGTGACTCACCTGCCTTTTATTCCTTTCAGTGTGAATCCAGCTGAGCCTCATTCACACTGAAGTGGAGAGACTGCCCGGGGGAGCCTCGGGGCTTTACCTGCACGGCCTTGGTGCTCACATTCCAGTTCTCCTAGTACCCTCTGTCTCCCAGAGTGCAGTTTGCCAAGCAAGTGATGGGCACTGGGGGAGGGACCAGGCAAAAGCCCAAAAGCTCAGCTTCCTTTTCTAAGCCCTGCTGGCCTAACGTGCATTTAAGTTATTTATTCACTTTAGAAAAGAGCCTGTCCCCACCCTTGATTCTGTACCTCCCACTGCCCTGACCACCCTCATCTGTAAAATGCAGCATAGAAGAGCCCCCATCTCCTAGGGCAGTGGTTTTCAAAGTGGGTTCCCCTGTATCCCTTGTGAAGTTTTGTTTTTTTTGTTTGTGTATTTTTTGTGTGGGTTGTTGTTGTTTGGGGTAGGGCAGGGGACGGAGTCTGGCTCTGTCACCCAGGCTGGAGTGCAGTGACGCGATCTCGGCTCACTGCAACCTCTGCCTCCCGGGTTCAAACAATTCTCCTGCCTCAGCCTCCTGAGCAGCTGGGATTACAGGCATGCACCACCACACCCGGCTAATTTTTGTGTTTTTAGTAGAGATAGGGTTTTGCCATGCTGGCCAGGCTGGTCTGGAGCTCCTGACCTCGTGATCCGCCCGCCTCGGGCTCCCAAGGTGCCGGGATTACAGGCGTGAGTCACTGCGCCCGGCCCACCTTGGAAAGTTTTTAGAAAGCAAATTCTGGAACCCTGTTCCAGACCTACTGAATCAGAAACTGGGGTTATAGTCAGCAACCTGAGCTTTCAGGAGCCTCCAGGTGATTCTGATAAAGCTGGAGTTTGAGAAGCAGCATCATAGGGTTGTCGGGAAGATGACCTCAGGAGCACGTGTGAAATACTCAGAACAGTGCCCATGCCTAAGAGTTCCTTAGCTATTGGAAACCCAGGAAGTCACAGATAGAGACACTCTTCCTCTGGAGCAACCCCAGGACAGGTGCATCTGCAGGCCGAGCCTCTCACAGCACAGAGCCTTCTCTGTCTTCACCCCTCACTAAAGTGACGCAGAGTGTCAAGGGGAAAAAAATGCAAGTTCCTACATTAGTAAGGAAAGGCTTTATTAATGCAAGATATTGCAACAAGGAGATGCTCAAAGCCGAAACCAGAAGTATCTCAGGAATAGGGTGGGTGAGCAATGCTTTTTTACACAGAGACCACGGGACAGCTGGCTGTGAAAAGAGGAAGGAGGGGTGGTAAAAGCTGCTGTGTGGTGATCTTGAAACTTTTTTGTTTTTTGAGACAGGGTCTCCCTCTGTTGCCCAGGCTGGAGTGCAGTGGTACAATTATAGCTCACTGCACCCTCAACCTCCTGGGCTCAAGCCAGCCTCCCGCTTCAGCCTCCTGAGTTGATAGGACTATAGGCATGCACCGCCATGCTTGGCTATTTTTATTTATTTTTTGTAGAGACAAGGTCTTCCTGTGTTCCCCAGGCTGGTCTCGAACTCCTGACCTCAAGCAATCCTCCCACCTCTGCCTTCCATAGTGCTGGGATTACAGACATGAGCCACTCACTACACCTGGCCAGGGTCTTGAAACTTAAAAGGCTGTGTCAAGCTTTGCAAGAGAAACGCAAGGCAGGAATGTTGCCAGTATTCAGGTACGTGAGGCAGGGATCTGAGGCTGAGATGGAGCAAAGAAGTCACAGTGTGGGAAGTTCCCAGGGAGTGTAGGGCCTAACTATCTAGTCAAGCCAGACTTGAGTTTTTTTTTTTTAATTTTTAATTTTTAATTTTTATTTTTATTTTGAGACAGAGTCTCACTCTGTTGCCCAGGCTGGAGTGCAGTGGTGTGATCTCAGCTCACTGCAACCTCTGCCTCCAGGGTTCAAGCAATTCTCCTGCCTCCGCCTCCAGAGTAGCTGGGACTACAGGCACCCGCCACCCTGCCTGGCTAATTTTTGTGTTTTGAGTAGAGATGGTTTTTCACCAGGTTGGCCAGGCTGGTCTCAAACTCCTGACCTCAAGTGATCCGCCGGCCTCAGCCTCCCAAAGTGTTGGGATTACAGGCAAGCCACTGCGCCCGGCCAGCCTCGAGTAATAATCAACACAAAGTTTTCATCAGCATTGTCAAGAAACTGATTTTTATTTATGCCATGTGTATCAGGATGTTTACAGCCCCCACTAACAACAGGTCTTAATTCCTGGCCCCTGAAGCTATTATCTTATACAGCAAAGACTTTGTAAATGTGAATCCATGAAGAGTTCTGAAATGGAACGGTTATCTGGGTTACCAGGGTGAGCCCTAAATGCAATCACAGGTGTCTTTATAACAGAGAGGGAGATTAGACACAGACAGAAGAAATGGGAGGGAGATTAGACACAGGAGAGACGGCAATGTAGTCATAGAGATTGGAGTGATGCGGCCACAGGTCAAGGAATGTGAGCAACCACCAGTGCTGGGAGAGGCAAGGCACAGATTCTCCCCTAGAACCTCAGGAGGGAGGAAGGGAGGGAGCCCTATCACACCTGGTCTTTAGCCCAGGGATGCTGATTTAGGACTTCTGGTCTCCATAACTGTGATGGAATAAAGGACTCCTGTTTCAAGCCACCAAGTTTGTGGGGATTTGTTACAGCCGACACAGGAAATGAATACACCTTGTTTCTTGAAAAGACTTTTTGAGGTTTGATGAATTTTTTAGATTTGGCTGAGAGTTTGTGAATTACTGTTTTAGAGGAGGAGAGAAATTCCACCATTTCTCTTGTGAATTGGTTTCCTTGTTACCTACTACACAAAAATGCTTCACCATAGTTCCATTTAAATATATCTGTCCTGTTCGATTTGCTGTAGAACTGAAATTACTATAGTGAACCACATATTTAAATATGCAAAGACTGAACCTCAGAAAGCTGTTAGGAAAGCTAAGAATGTGGAAGTGAATGCTCATGCTACACCAGAAGAGGAGAACTGGTACCGAGTAAGAGCTGAATTCTCATTGATTGATGTACTACGTGCTCGATGAATTGGCTGATAGTTGAACTCTATAGGAAAAGCACAGTTACAGTAACCCAGAAAAGTAGGTATTTCATAAGTGGTTTCATATGAACCTCAAATCATAAACAGGCTGTTTGCCGTATGATTATCAATGGTGATAAACCATTTTGCAAGTGGACAGTTTGCTGGATAATGCTTCTTACGAGTGATTCTTGGCTCAGTGAATTTAAACAAATTGGAGGGGTTTATACTGGGGAGAGGTGTTAAGTGATGTCAGGGTCTTGAATGCCACCACACTAAGCTTACCAGTTCCCCTATGGTTTAAAACTTCCAGAGACTGGGTAAAGAATTATATCCTTATTTATTTATTTATTTTTGAGACAGAGTCCCACTCTGTTGCCCAGGCTAGAGTGCAATGGCGCAATCTCGGCTCACTGCAACCTCCGCCTCCCGGGTTCAAGCGATTCTCCTGCCTCAGCCTCCCGAGTAGCTAGGACTACAGGCATGCACCACCACACCTGGCTAATTGTTTTTTGTATTTTTAGTAGGGACGGGGTTTCACTATGTTGGCCAGGCTGGTCTCGAACTCCTGACCTCAAGTAATCCACCCACTTCTGCCTCCCAAAGTGCTGGGATTATAGACGTGAGCCACCATGCCTGGCCTATATCCTCTTTTAATAGTGAGTAAAAGAAAGCCACACAGACGCACGTGAGAATATACTTTCACAGGCACTGCGTTTTAAATAGGAATCAGGAAGTTCCGCCAGCTCCATTTTATTAAAGGCGTAGCCAAGGCTCGGTTGCTTCACTAAAATGTGACCATTTTAAAATTTATCACTCATCAAAATTATTTTGCAAAGAAATAGGAAGAGAAGAGTAAGGAAAGAAACAAATATTTAAATATATCTGTCCTGGCTAGTAATACCACATTTCTGTAATGCATTTTTTTACAGATATGAATAGATACAAAGAGGTGTCCTAAGTCGAAGCAATAACGTCTTCCACCCTCTAGCTTATTGGCTTTCTCCCATATTTCTTCCGCTTTCACATCTTTCTGGTACAATTTCAGATTTTGAGCACACTTGGTTTGAAAAGTGTCTATGTTTTCTCCACTACATTTGTCTCACATTCCAAAAAACCAAGGGGATGCCCTTCTTCAGGGCAGCACCTGCCACTCTTTTGCTGTCAGGCGCTATCAGGGCAGCACCTGCCACTGTCTGCTGTCAGGCTACTGCTTAAGGCGCAGATCTTCATGTCCTGGCAGGTTTCTCCACCCTACAATCTTAGGGAGCTGTGGCCCAAGGGCAACTGTAAAACCCACGTGTTAGAATAACTTAGCTTTCTTGTGATAGACTGAGTAAACAAATAGACAATGGCCACAGTATATGGCAATAGAACTCTGACCCACGGAAGAAATGAAGCATAGTATCTGCAGAGACCAACTCAGAACAGTCAGGACTTACTCAGTGACTGACAACTTCCTCATTTTTGCCTCTGCTTCCAACCCAGGACAAACCAGAAAACCCAAACATGCTCCACAAACAAATCACATAAGATGCTCCATCTCTAGTTATGCCTCCTCCAGCTTCTCCATGATGACACTCTGCAAAGAGGACATATCTGAAGTTGCCCCCTTTTCCCCTAAAGCTTTTCTTCTCCCTCGTCTTTGAATTATCTCCCTTGTCATAGCAAGTTCCGAATATATGGCCTCTGTTTGTTCTGATGTGGCCGTCTTCATTTATTTCCACATGTGAATGGTGATTATGTTCAACACAATGATTAATTTTTAAAAAAGAAAATAAAAACTCCAGCTATTTGTAGTACAACATGCTTTTGTTTTGTTTTTTGTTTTTGTTTTTTTTTTTTTTGAGAAGGTATCCGCGGCTGGAGTGCAGTGGCGCATGCTCTGCGTCACCATGCCTGGCTAGTTTTTGTTGGTTTGTTTTGTATTTTTGGTCGAGGTGTGATTTCGCCATGTTGCCCAGGCTGGTCTCAAACTCCTGGGCTCAGGAGATCCACCTACCTTGGCCTGCAATACAATATACTTTTGTATTTTTTATATAACCACCTGAGAGCTTTGGCCCCTAGTTGTGTTTGAGAGGGAAAAGCTGCTATTTCTTTAAAGGAAGGACATATAATTATTAATAAATTGATTTTTAAAAGCATGTATTTGCCTGATGGTGCTTCTGAGAAGTTGTCGGTTTGTTTTTAATTTGCTAAAAGAAAATCCATAGCCAAATTAAATTTAAGAGAATTTAACTGAGCAAAGAACGATTCGTGAATCTGGCAGCCTCTGGTGCCAGACTAGGCTGAGAGACTCCAGTGCAGCCACATGGGGGAAGATTTATAGACAGCAAAGGGCAAGTGAGGCACAGAAACTGCAGGATTGGCTACAGCTTCACGTTTGCCTTATTTGAACATGGTTTGAACAATTGAACCTCTTTGATTCACAGAACTTCAGGGATGGGCACAAGAGCAGGCTACAGTCTGTATGCACCTCCATTTAGGTGACAATTCGCTATGTACAGAGAAACCTTCAGGCCAAATGTAAATAATAGAGGGAGGCAGCTTTAGGCTAAACTTGATTTAACAAATTTTCAAATTAACAAGTAAAAACTGTGCATATTATTCAGTTTAATCTTTAAGAGTTTATTAATCAATATGCATTATAACTTCATTTTTGTAAAAACAAAAAAAGATATGCCTAGGAAAGGGTTATGGAGAGGGGACAAGGGACGTTTATTTTCTAAAACATATTTTTTATAATGGATGTTTTTTATATAACTTTAAGAAGAATTAGAAACGTTTCTGATTAATGATTTCCTTAAATCTTTAGCTACATATATTTCTCCATAAAGAGCAGTTCCTCAAACTGCATCACCTCAACCCTGATCTTAAATATTTTATTTTATTTTATTTTTTTACTTTTCGAAACAAGAGTTTCGCTCTGTGGCCAGGCTGGAGTGCAGTGGCACGATCTCAGTTCACTGCAACCTCCGCCTCCCGAGTTCAAGCCATTCTCCTGCCTCAGCCTCCTGAATAGCTGGGATTACAGGCGCGTGCCAGCACGCCCGGCTAATGTTTGCATTTTTAATAGAGACAGGGTTTCACCATGTTGGCAAGGATGGTCTCGATCTCATGACCTCGTGATCCGCCCGCCTCGGCCTCCCAAAGTGCTGGGATTACAGGCGTGAGCCACCGCGCCCGGCCGATATTAAATATTTTTAAAGTAAAGTTATTAAATCTCAAAAGAAGCACACTTTGAATACTGAGGAAGAGACGTTGGAACCCACAAGCAGACAGTAGATAAGTAAAAGCAATTTCCACCACTCTCAAGCTGCTCAGCGCAGTAGGTCGGGATACTCGGTAGATCTGAGCCCTTCAGGGAGGCGCCTCCCCGTCCTCCGCGCAGCCCCCGGGCGCCCGGCTGCGCTCCCAGCAGCCCGGGTTCATTGAGGTAGGTGCGCCCAGACCTGAGACAGGTCGGGACCGGGCCGCGTCACGTGCGGGCTCAGAGCGCCCGGGGCCCCGAGCGCCCGGGGCCCCGCCCAGTGGCCGGCGCAGCCAATCGCAGGGCGGGCAGGCGGTGGGGGCGGGGAAGGCCGCCTGGAAACTTAAATTCCGAGTCGGGCGACCCTGCGCCAGAACCGCGGAGATTTGTTAGGCGGAGGTTTGTCAGCCGAGGGCGCCTGCGCAGCTGCGACGGCTGCTGGTGAGCGCCCCCCACCAGACCGAGGGGCAGGGCCAAGGGGGACTGAGAGGAGGGAACCCAGGGACACTGAGAGGAGGCGGGCGCGACCCCTGAGAGTGAGAGCTTCTGCCCAGCGCTCTGCCAGCCTCGAGGTGGGGAACGGGGGAGGGCGGTTGGGGACCCCGGGGAGGCGCCGGGACCACTGGGAGTTCCCAGGCGGTGCAGGGCAGTCACCCTGCGGGCTGACGCCGAGCCGGACCGGGCGGCTTCA
>NW_012120932.1:4890143-4905159 GCF_000951035.1 Colobus angolensis palliatus
CCTGGCCCTGGGGCCCCTGGCTTCCAACGGCGCGGCCTCGTGACCCTGCCCCGGTTTAGGGGAGCGAGAAGCAGAGACCCAGGTGTGGGACGGCGGGAGTAGTGGGTGCCCTCCTTCCCAGTGACTCCTGGAAAGGGATTCCAGGAAGGTTTTATTCCAAAAGGAGACGTTGGAAGACATGGCTCGTCTCCTGCTGTGTATCAGCCAAGAAGGTGTGAGGTGGTGTTCCTTGGCGATCCGCTTGCACCTACTTGGGATGGTATGCCTTCATTAGTGACGTTTTGCCTGAATGACCTCAGTGCAATTGGTGCGAAACCTGGACCAGCTGTTCCCTAGTTTTCGCGTTAAGCTTCTCACCCGTCAGGTATCTTCACACCCCTCTCATACCCTGAATTATCGCATATGCTGTTTCAACGCCTCCAACTCCGCAGGCTGCTCTTCATCTTGATGGGCCCATCAAATACCTCCAGTAGGCCTGTTTCAGCCTGTTCCACAGTCCTTGGGGAGATGCCAGGGAGAAGAATTGAAATCTTTTTATGCCACGGGGGCTGTAAGATGGCTTTTTAGGATGGGTCTAATCAGATACTCATTTCTTTTCCCTTTCTAGGTTTTGAAACATGAATCTTTCGCTCGTCCTGGCTGCCTTTTGCTTGGGAATAGCCCCCGCTGTTCCAAAATTTGACCAAAATTTGGATACAAAGTGGTATCAGTGGAAGGCAACACATAGAAGATTATATGGCGCGGTTGGTAACATCTGAAACTGTCCAGAGGGACTCTGGAGAGATGGCCCTTGCTGTTGGGAGTTGATAGCCAGAGAGTAGCTTCTAGAGGCCGGACCTTACCAGGCAATAACCTAACAGCAACCATTATAGATGCAGTATGGGCATATATCTCCATTGTGTCTCAGCTTGGAGAACAGCTCCCAGAGATGCAGCAAGCCATCCCTGGCCATGGTTTCTCTTCATTTCTGCCTGCAAATCGGCTGGGTGAACATGGGTTGGGTAAGTAGACATGAAGTCCGTCAGCTATGTGTTTGCCTCTAGAGTGAAGAAGGATGGAGGAGAGCAGTGTGGGAAAAGAATATGAAAATGATTGAACTGCACAATGGGGAATACAGCCAAGGGAAACATGGCTTCACAATGGCCATGAATGCTTTTGGTGACATGGTGAGTGTGGCGAGGATTGCTGAACTCTGTGCTGCTTCTCCTCAGTTCTTCACCAAAATAGTCTTGCTTTTAACATTTTATTTACTTCTCTTGAAGACCAATGAAGAATTCAGGCAGGTGATGGGTTGCTTTCAAAACCAGAAACTCAGGAAGGGGAAAGTGTTCCGTGAGCCTCTGTTTCTTGATCTTCCCAAATCTGTGGATTGGAGAAAGAAAGGCTACGTGACGCCAGTGAAGAATCAGGTGAGACAGCGTCAGAGTCAGACCTCCCGTCTCCACAAGAAAGCCAAGAAGGAATTGGTGTCATTGCTGTGGTAGATGGTGGCACAACACATGATGATGGGTTTTTTGGTATTTTGGTTTTTGGTGTTTTTTTTGAGACAGAGTTTTGCTCTTATTGCCCAGGCTGGATTGCAATGGTGTGATCTCGGCTCACTGCAACCTCGGCCTCCTGGGTTCAAGCAATTCTGCCTCTGCCTCCTGAGTAGCTGGGATTACAAGTGCTCACCACCATGCCCAGCTAATTTTTGTGTGTTTTTAGTAGACACAGGGTTTCACCGTGTTGGCCAGGCTGGTCTCAAACTGCTCTCCTCAAGTGATCTGCCTGCCTCGGCCTCCCAAAGTGTGGTGATGGGTTTTTTGGTTTTTGTTTTTTTTTAAAGAATATTCAGATAATTCAAATATATAAGCTACTGTATTTATATTGGTCTTGTAAATTGACAGCTTTTTTTTTCCCCTTTTTAGAAACAGTGTGGTTCTTGTTGGGCTTTCAGTGCGACTGGTGCTCTTGAGGGACAGATGTTCCGGAAAACTGGGAAACTTGTCTCACTGAGCGAGCAGAATCTGGTGGACTGTTCGCGTCCTCAAGGCAACCAGGGCTGCAATGGCGGCTTCATGAATAGCGCCTTCCGGTATGTCAAGGAGAACGGAGGCCTGGACTCGGAGGAGTCGTATCCGTATGTAGCAATGGTAAATGGAGCTCCTTGTCATTCATCCTCTGCTTTTGGAAGGTGAAACCCTTTCAGAGATAACAGATACTTTTTTCAGAATTCACATTTTATATGGTAGAATCTACATCTGCAAACTGTGAGTATTGTCATGATAAATTATTAGCCTTTGGCCAGGTATGGTGAATCACGCCTGTAATCCCAGCACTTTGGGAGGCCGAGATGGGCGAATCACGAGGTCAGGAGATTGAGACAACTCTGGCTAACATGGTGAAACCCCATCTCCACTTAAAAATACAAAAAAAAATTAGCCGGGCCTGGTGGTGGGCACCTGTAGTCCCAGCTACTCAGGAGACTGAGGCAGGAGAATGGCGTGAACCCGGGAGGTGGAGCCTGCAGTGAGTCAAGATCGCACCACTGCACTCCAGCCTGGGCGGCAGAGCGAGATTCCATCTCAAAAATAAAAAAATTACTAGCCTTTGCACAGTTCTCCGATTAGATGGTCAACAGCTAATATTTAGGTTAACATATAAGTAACATTAGATGGTTAACACATAGCTGTTCTTGCTTCTGCATAACATGGAGAATAAGCAAACCATTCTACATGTAATAGAACTTGATCCATTGTGAAAATTTTTTATGGACAGATTGACATAGGGGTTCTCATTGAAGAAATGTCGACTAATTTTTCATTTTTAAATCAATGAATAGCATTTTATTTCATGGGACGATTTATGAGGGTGTTAATTTGGAAATCCTAGGTTGCAAATTGCTGAGTGTTTTGGTTCTAGAACTAATGTTCCCCAGGTGGTAGATGGTAGTGATCTCCCCCTTTAACTTTAAAAGGATGGAATCTGTAAGTACAGACCTGAGAATTCTGTTGCTAATGACACCGGCTTCGAGGTGGTCCCAGCTGGAAAGGAGAAGGCCCTGATGAAAGCAGTGGCAACTGTGGGGCCCATCTCTGTTGCTATGGATGCAGGCCATTCGTCCTTCCAGTTCTACAAATCAGGTAAGTGTCATTTTATTATAGAAATGTAGGCAGAATTGGGAAACATCACCATGATTGATTCTTTGATATGAAGTCCTGCTTTGCAGGAATGGAGTATTTGGAGAGTGTGCGTTTAACATGGTGATATTTGCATTTGCCATGAGAAAATGCTTAGTTATATTAAACTTCTCATAAATATTTTTAAATGGCTATGTAATTGTATAGAGACAACCTAATTTTCCAAACTATTTTCCGGTTCTTGGGTCTTTTTTTCTCAAAGTTTTTTACTACTGTAATTAGTAAAAAACTGTAAAGAACCCAGAACCCCCTTCCAGTTTTTGTGTGTTTGTTTTGGGGCTGTTTTAGACTGACATCCTAGGGGTGGAGAGGGATTATGCTGATTGGTATTTGGGCTCAGAGATAAGGATCTAAATTACCTTAGCTGTAAACAACAGGTTTTATCTTTCGGATTTTCTTGTTTTTTAGGTAGAAAATATCTTAAACTTTGGTTGAAGTTAGTTGATTTCTAGTGAGTTGAGGTTGACTTTTTTCCTTTATCAGCCGTTACTGTTTTCTGGCCAGTATTGTTTGGGTCCTTATTTGGCATTTGTTTATGACATTTCACTGAATTTAGAGATGCCTCCCTTATGGAGAGTGGTTGGGTGGGTTACTCTCACATGTCACTTGGAGCTTCTCACCCCAGCATTGATTTTACTCGCCCAGGCATTTATTTTGAACCAGACTGCAGCAGCAAAAACCTGGATCATGGTGTCCTGGTGGTTGGCTACGGCTTTGAAGGAGCAAATTCAAATAACAACAAGTATTGGCTCGTCAAAAACAGGTATAAAACTCAAAATTGAAAAGGTAATTTTTGTTTCAAATCAGTATTTGGATACAAGTTCACAAAAGCTCAATTTTGAAATTCCAGAAGTCTTTCTTCTACTTAGAGTGAACGCAGAAATAACTAAGGTTTGATTAGAAGATTCCGTACCAAGCTTTTTGGAGTTACTGCTATGTATTTGTAATATTTTATTGCTAAGTTTTGAAAATTTTTAAATTCTGAAACACATTAGGCCCCAAGGGTTTCAGACGAAGGATTGTGGACCTGTAGGTTTGAGAGCTGATTGCTTTTTTCTGTCTCTAATTTTTCAACAAGGAATAGTAAGCAGAAACATCTGCCTTTGCTGGTGCTTTGTTGAGTCTGAAAGATCATCTGGGAGTCCAGTGGTCTGTGTGTGTCCTTCTGTTGTCATTGGATGCCTTGTCATCGAATTTCACTCCGTAGCTCTCAGGCTTTGAAGGTTGTCAGAATCCACTTTCTCACAATTCGCATTCTTTAATTGAGATGTGATATAGGGTAGCAGGTGGAGACACACCGCTGCAGTGGCGTTCCAGTTCTGCCTCAGTCTTCTTAAAAAGTGAAGGACCCACAAGAATCAATACATTCATTCATTCATTCATTCATTCATTTATTTTTTGAGACCGAGTCTCACTCTGTCACCCAGGCTGGAGTGCAGTGGCACAATCTCAGCTCACTGCAACCTCCACCTCCTGGGTTCAAGTGATTCTCCTGCCTCAGCCTCCCAAGTAGCTGGGACTACAAGGGTGTGCTACCGTACCCAGCTAACTTTTTTTGTATTTTTTAGTAGAGACAGGGTTTCACCATGTAGACTAGGCTGCTGTCGAACTCCTGACCTCATGTGATCCGCCTACCTCGGCCTCCCAAAGCACTGGGATTACAGACATGAGCCACCATGCCCAGCCAATTTTATTTTATTTTGAGATGGAGTCTTGCTCTGTCACTCAGGCAAGAGTACAGTGGTTCAGTCTCGGCTCACTGCAGCCTCCACCTCCCAGGTTCAAGTGATTCTCCTGCCTCAGACTTCCAAGTAGCTGGGGCTACAGGCATGCGCCACCACATCTGGCTAATTTTTGTGGGGTTTTTTTTGTTTGTTTTTTCTTTTGAGATGGAGTTTTGCTCTTCTTGCCTAGGCTGAAGTGCAGTGGTACAGTCTTGGCTCACTGGAACCTCTGTCTCCTGGGTTCAAATGATGATTCTCCTGCCTCAGCCTCCCAAGTAGCTGGGATTACATGCCCAGTTAACTTTTTTTTTTTTAAGTTAATAGAGATGGGGTTTCACCATGTTGATCAAACTGGTCTCGAACTCCTGAAACCTCAGGTGATCCACCCACGTCAGCCTCCCAAAGTGCTGGGATTACAGGCGTGAGCCACTGCGCCCGGCCTTCAGACATTTATAAATGGATATTAACAGCACTTAGAATAGTGCCTGACACATGGAAAGCACTGTTTAAGTATTAGCTATTATTATTAATGGAGCCAATTTTCCCTTGATTCTTTGTATAAAACGGAAAACCTGCTCCTCTTTCAGCTGGGGTCCAGAATGGGGCTCAAATGGCTATGTAAAAATAGCCAAAGACAAGGACAACCACTGTGGAATCGCCACAGCAGCCAGCTACCCCACTGTGTGAGCTGATGGATGGTGAGGAGGAAGGACTTAAGGACAGCATGTCTGGGGGAATTTTATCTTGAAACTGACCAAATGCTTATTGTGTAAGATAAACCACTTGAATCATTGAGGATCCAAGTTGAGGTTTGAATTCTGTGACATTTTTACGAGGGTAAAATGTTACCAGTATTTTAATTACTGTTATACACAGCTTTATGATATCAAAGACTCATTGCTTAATTCTAAGACTTTTGAATTTTCATTTTTTAAAAAGATGTACAAAACAGTTTAAAATAAACTTTAATTCGTATATAAAGGGGGGCCTTTTCTTTTTTTAATGCATTGACTTTTTGTGTAGTCAGGAAATATAATTGAGCTCTGAAATAATAGCTTCATGTGCCAATGGTATATTAGGAGAAAGATGCTAGCAGAAAGCTGACTTCGTGGCTCTTCTAGTTATAAAAATACAGATTTTTATCAGCTACCCAGTTACTGTGTGTAACCCAACTCCTGAATCTACCACAATTTGATAAACAATTTGGAAGGACAAACCTAAATTTTTTTTTTTTTTTTTTTATGAGATGAAGTCTCACTCTGTCGCCTAGGCTGCAGTGCAGTGGCATGATCTCAGCTCACTGCAACCTCTGCCTCCCGGTTTAAGCAATTCTCTGCCTCAGGCTCCCGAGTAGCTGAGATTGCAGGCACGTGCCACCACACCTGGTGTATTTTTAGTAGAGACAAGGTTTCACCATCTTGGCCAGGCTGGACTTGAACTCCTAACCTCGTGATCCACCCGCCTCAGCCTCCCAAAGAGTTGGGATTACAAGTGTGAGCCATTGCGCCCGGCCTCTAAATTGTTTCAGTAAAGAAGAAAGCAGTTGACTTTTTAGAAAAGTGAATAGGCACAGATTCTAGGCACAGGTTTAGAGAGTAGAAAAGTCTCGTCTTCTTCCTTTGACACATAACCTCAAGATGGTTAGGTTGTGTGATAAAAAGTGAAGCTGCTTTGTACTGGAGCCTCTCTCTGAATTGCTGGTGACCACTTTGCAGTCTGAGGAAGACTCAGGTGCAAGTAGGTTACCAAGGCTATTTTGCTTTCTTTCCAAGTCTCTGATTACATATTCCCCCTAGCTCTTCTAGAAAAGCTTGTTTGTTAACTAGTGTTAGCAAAAATAAATGTAATGGTGTGGTTAACAAATCTCAGGCGTTTGGCAGTAGCGGGAGAAATTTGTTCAAGGTCCACAGGAGATCAGGCTGGGCTACAAAAAGAGGCCTCTGGCTGAAGATGGATAAGAGATCACAAGTGAAAGGTCGGAAGTCACTAGGCCAGACTCTGGCTACCTAGTCCCTGAATTAAAAATAAAAGGGGGGAAAAAGGGCTAAGAATATAGTTACACAGGTAGTAAATGCAAATAAAACAATATCTTTGCATATTTAAAATACTGGAAGAAAGTACACCAAACTTGTGGGTGAATTATGGGTAATTATTTAACTTGTTTAGTGGAAAGCATGTATTTTTATGAGCGGGAAAAAGCAGTGAAGATATACCCACATTCTGCAGGCTAATAAAAAGCCCATGTTTCCAGTCAAATAAAAAAATGCAGGGGATGAGCTGGTGAAATTTAATTGAGAGGTGATCCATTGTGAATGCAGTGGGAGGGAAGGGGGATGTGGGACTGTGTATCCCGAGAAGCCTTCGATAGGCCTTGTCCACAGCCGTCTCTGGAAAACCCAGTGTACCATATTCAGTCTTGAGTGTTTTCTGAGAAGGGATTCCTTTGTCTTCGCAGCAGCAGGCTAAGTCAGTACTCTCCACAGATTCCCGCAACAAGACCCAAGGCTCTTAGGAAACATCTAGGCACTGAAGTGAATGAAAGAGGGAGGGCTTTTAATTCAAAGAAAAAAGTTTCCAGTCTGTCAAAACAGCACCCCTCAGAAAACTAAAATAGAGATATTTCAAGATTTTATAATTTTCAAAGACCTTTGAAATATTTTAAACTTGTGAAAAGTTACAAGCCTGATGTGTTGTCTAAAAGCATTTTTCAAACAAGCCAGTAGACTTGAAAAATTTAGTCTGAAGCACAGACTTAACCAATATTTGCTGGGAACAGGCCCCTAAATCTGGCCATAAACTGGCCCCCAAACTGGCCATAAACAAAATCTCTGCAGCACCGTGACATGTTAGTGATGGCCATGACGCCCACACTGAAGGTTGTGGGTTTACTGGAATGAGGGCAAGGAACACCTGGCCCACCCAGGGGGGAAAACAGCTTAAAGATGTTCCTAAGCCACAAACAGTAGCATGAGCGATCTGTGCCTTAAGGACATGCTCCTGTGAAGGGGTGGCCTGCCTCTCTGAGTTCCCTAGTATTTATTGATAATTATCTTTACCATCTTAAAGATAAGGGAGTGGCAGGATAATAGGATCACTGTAAGGAGAAAATCAGCAGTAAGACATATGAATAAAGATCTCTGTGACATGAATAAGTTTAAAGGAAAATGCTGTGCCTTGATATGCATATGCAAACATCTCCATAAACCTTTTAGCAGCATCGCACCAGCAAGTCCCACCTTTTGCCCTAAGGCGGTTTTCTCCTATCTCAGTAAACAGAGCATACAATCGAGTTTTACACCGAGGTGTTCCATTGCCCAGGGACGGGCAGGAGACAGATGCTTTTCTCTATCTCAACTGCCAAAAGGCCTTCTTTCCTCTTGTACTGGTCCTCCTCAGCACAGACCCTTCATGGGTGTCAGGCTGGGGGACGATCAGGTCTTTCCCTTCCCACGAGGCCATATTTCAGACTATCACATGGGGAGAAACCTTGGACAATACCGAGCTTTCCTAGGCAGAGGTCCCTGCGACCTTTGGCAGTGTACGTGTCCTTGGGTACTTGAGATTAAGAGAATGGTGATGACTTAACCAGCAAGCTGCCTTCAAGCACTTGTTTAACAAAGACACATCCTGCACAGCCCAAAATCCATTAAACCTTGAGTCACCACAGCACATGTCTCTTGCAAGGACAAGGTTGGGGGTAGGGTCACAGATTAACAGCATCTCAAATACAGAACAAAATGGAGGCTCTTACGTCTACTTCCTTCTATATAGACACAGTAACAGGCTGATCTTTCTTTCTTTCCCCACACTCCTGCTGCAGGTAACTAGCCAGAGCCCGTGTCTGTTTTGATCCCTTTGTTTCCCGTAAGGAATACTTTTAATTATAATCTATAGGAACAATGCATATCACTGGCTTGCTGTCAGCAAATGTGTGGGTAAATCTCTGTTCGGGGCTCTCAGCTGTGAAGGCTGTGAGTCCCCTGATTTCCCACTCCACCTGCTAAATGTGTGTGTGTGTGTCTTTAATTCCTCTAGTGCCCCAGGGTTAGGGTCTCCCTGACGGAGCTGGTCTCAGCAACTATTTCCTATACTGGAACATCTAAATTGTTTTCTTACTTGAATTGCAAAGGAAGTAAGGAAGGGTGAGACAGAAATGATTGAGCATGTTAAGAGGGAGGAGTTTGCTGATGTGGGAGTGTAGTTATGACACTGGGGCATCATCCGATAGGCCATGGACTCAGCAATTAGCAAACATCCACTCAGTCCTAGGTGTGTTTCACGTTTGTGTTTTGCCTATGAAAGTTGAAACTATTTTCTAAGTGTATTTCCCTTTTAACTGATACAAAATTTCTGAAAAGCAAAGAAGAAACTTCTCTATTAAAAATAACAGGCCGGGCGCGGTGGCTCAAGCCTGTAATCCCAGCACTTTGGGAGGCCGAGACGGGCGGATCACGAGGTCAGGAGATCGAGACCATCCTGGCTAACACGGTGAAACCCCGTCTCTACTAAAAAATACAAAAAACTAGCCGGGCGAGGTGGCGGGCGCCTGTAGTCCCAGCTACTCGGGAGGCTGAGGCAGGAGAATGGTGTGAACCCGGGAGGCGGAGCTTGCAGTGAGCTGAGATCCGGCCACTGCACTCCAGCCTGGGAGACAGAGCGAGACTCCATCTCAAAAAAATAAAATAAAATAAAAAAATAAAAATAACAAACATTAGTAAATGTATATATACAGTCTTGTGTTGCTTAATGATGGGGATACATTCTGAGAAATGTGTCTTGGGTGATTTCATCGTAACATCAACATCATAGAGTACACTGACACAAACCTGGATGGTAGAGCCTATTACACACCTAGGCTCTATGGTACAGCCTGTTGCTCCTAAGTTATGCACCTGTGTAGCACATCACTGTGCTGAATAGTGTACACAGTTGTAACACTGGTAAGTATTTGTATATCTGAACAGAGAAAAGTACAGTAAAAATATAGGATCATAATTTTATGGGACCACTCTCATATGCAGTTAGTCACTGATCAAAAAACATCACGTAGCGCATGACTTGTGTGTATGGATATCTCAATTGTAAACAATTTCACAAATGTTCACTATCTCTTTTTAAGTAAGTTAATAAGTAAAACTATTAATAAGCTACAACATGTTCTTGTTCTGCAGTGTATTTATTCATTCGGATACAGTTGATCCTTGAACCACGCAGAGGTTGGGGCATCAACCCTTGTGCAGCCAAATACCTGCATATAACTTTAATTCCTCCAGAACTTTTCTGCTAATAACCTACTGTTCACTAGAAGCCTTGCCGATAACATAAACAGCCAATTAACACATATTTTGTCTATGTATTATAAAATACTCTATACTTACAACAAGCTAAAGAAAAAATGTCATTAAGAAAATCATGGCCGGGCACAATGGCTCACACTTGTAATCCCAGCGCTTTGAGAGGCCGAGGCAGGCAGATCACAAGGTCAGGAGATCGAGACCATCCTGGCTAACATGGTGAAGCTCCGTCTTTACTAAAAATACAAAAACAAAATTAGCCGGGCGTGGTGGTGGGCGCCTGTAGTCCCGGCTGCTTGGGAGACTGAGGCAGGAGAATGGTGTGAACCCGGGAGGCAGAGCTTGCAGTGAGCCAAGATCGCGCCACTGCACTCCAGCCTGGGTGACAGAGCGAGACTCTGTCTCAAAAAAAATCACAAGGAAGATAAATGATATTTACTAAGTGAAAGTGGATCATCATAAAGGTCTTTATCGCTGTCGTCTTCACATTGAATAGGCTAAGGAGGAGGAAGAAGAAGCAGTGTTGGACTTGCTGTCTTGGGTGGCAGAGGCAGAAGAAAATCTGTCTATAAGTGGACCCTCAGTTCAAACCCATGTTGTTCAAGAGTTTACTATTTGTTGGGCTCCTATGCAATAGTGCTGTGCTGGGCTCTGGGGACACAAGTATGAAGCAAATAGTCACACTCCTTCCCTTGGAGCTTACATTCTTATGTTGCTGAGCCTATGCATCACCTCCATCCCTGCCACCATGGCCACTTTGTTCATGAACCCCAGGGTGGCTGGTGTCCAGAGAAAAGATCATTCTGTTCACTCAGTTTTTAAAGTCCTCTGCTGAGGTCACCCTTTTGTGAGAATTCACATGGGATACAAATATCTTCACTTTTTTTTTTTTTTTTTACCCATTCAGAGAGGTCTGTTCAGATATGCATTCCCCAGACCCCTTTATCACCAGTTTGCCAATCATGTTCATTACAGCTCTGTGGCCACCCAGCCAAATCATTAACCATGGCCCGTGAAATGGTATCTAATCATACACCGGGATATTTCTTCTTCCAAGCAAAATGAACAACTGAGTACACTGTGGAAAGTTTTGTTTCCCTTCACCTCCGTTCTTCCAGGATGTCTCAGAAGCGTGCTGTAATACCGCAGCGTCCGCTGGTTGGTGCCTGGATATTGTACAGAACCGTCTATAAATCAGGCCTAAGTTTTCTCTTCCTCACCCAGTTGATGTTAGGGAACTCCCTATGAGGCCATAGATGTGGGCTAGGAAAGAAAACATGATGTAGCAGGAGTTAGGACCGTCAGTGTTCCGACCGCTTCTTCCTGTAACTTGCCTTCAGGGCCTCCTCATGCCCCATCACGCGTGCAGTCATCCCTTGATATCCCATGGAGGATTGGTTCCACAACCCCCTGCAGATACCAAAATCCACAGATGCTCAAGTTCCTCATATAAAATAGTGTAGTGTTTACATATAACCTACCACATCCTCCCTTATACTTTATCTCCAGATTCTTTATAATATCTAGAACATTGTGTTATGTAAGTAGTTGTTTTACTGCATGTTTTAAGGGAATAATGACAAGATAAAGAAGCTCGTACATATTCAGCACAGACTATCCTTTAAAAAAAAAAATTGGGCCAGGCGCAGTGGTTCACACCTGTAATCCCAGCACTTTGGGAGGCCGAGGCGGGCGGATCACAAGGTCAGAGATCGAGACCATCCTGGTTCGCACTGTGAAACCCTGTCTCTATTGAAAATACAAAAAACATTAGCCGGGCGCGGTGGCGGCGCCTGTAGTTCCAGCTACTCGGGAGGCTGAGGCAGGAGAATGGCGTGAACAAGGGAGGCAGAGCTTGCAGTGAGCCGAGATCACGCCACTGCACTCTCCAGCCTGGGCGGCAGAGCGAGACTCAAAGAAAAAAAAAAAAAAAGTCTATCCGAGGTTGATTGCATCCCACGCAGTTTGAACTGCAAGGGCTCACAGACACAAAACCCACAGATACAGAGGACCAACTGTATCCCACTTCATTTGATGCTGGAGTGCTGTTCTGCACACCTAACTTTATGGCTTGGTGGGTCAGACAGTACCCAATGTGTGATGGAAAGCAGGATAGCTAGGTGGCCCATGATTGAGCAGGCCCCACTAAGGCCCAGGAGCAAGCCAAAACTGCTTCTCAAAAGGAGAGTAGTGACCGGCGGAAGATGGCATGGCATGCTCCAGAGTCCTAGGGTCCACACTGATGTGCCTGTAGAGGTCTGCCAGTGGCTTCAGATAGTGTCCCTGTCTGCCACTGACACTTCAAGCACCATTGGCTCTCCTGGAACATAAAGCCCAAGTGGGAGAGCAGCTTGCACAGCAGCCTGGACCTGTTTGCAGAGCCTGCTCTTATCCTGGGCTTAAAACTAGCAGCTTTGTGGGTAAATAGGTCAGAGAGTAACACACTCATATGAGGAATATGTTGCCTCTAAAATTCAAAGAGGGACTAACGGGGTTAATGCCTCTTTTTTTGGTTGTACATGGAGCTAGATGCAACAACTTATTCTTCACTTTAGAAGGAATATCTCGACCACTAGACTCCTAGAAATTTCACTGAAGTGAAAGGCCCTTGAATTTTTGTAGGATTTATTTTCCACCCTCTGACACACACATGTCTTAGTAATAAGTGTAGAATAGTTGCCACTTCTTACTGCTTCCAGTCAGCATTATGTCATCAGTGTAATGGACCAGTGTGATTGATATCTTATAGAAGGGAAAGGCAATTAAGATCCCTTCAGGTTAAATTATGACACAGGGCTGGAGAGTTGGCACACACCTGAGGTAGGACAGTGAAGGTGTATCGCGGGCTTGCCGCCTGAAACCAAACTGTTTCTGGTGGTCTCTACTAACAGACGTCAGGGAAAAAAAAAGTATCTGCCAGATCAATAAGTGCATACCAGGTACCAGGGGATGTATTCATTTACTCAAGCTATGAAACTACGTTTAGAACAGCAGCTGAAATTGATGTCCCCACCTGATTAAGTTTCCAGTAATTTACTCTCATTCTCCAAGATCTATCTCTTTTCTTCACAAGCTAAATAGGGAAGTAGAATGGGAATGTGATAAAAACTACTACCTCTGCATCCTTCAGGTCCTTGATGGTGGTACTAATCTCTGCAAGCCCTACAAGAATGCAGTATTGTTTCTGGTTTGCTGTTTTTCTAGATAGAGGCAGTTAAGTGGCTTCCACTTTCTGCCATAATTGCCCTCACTCCTCAGGTCAGGAAACCAGTGTAGAGATTCTGCCAATTGTTGAGTATGTGTATTCCGATTATTACTTCTGCAGCTACAGAGATAACCAGACTGGACCCACTGCGAGACAGACCTGAACTAAAACTCCACTGATCACCTCACCGCCCTACGCCCCTGCTCTCGCGTGTGGGCCAGAGTGATGTGTCAGCTTTCCTGGGGTCCTCTGAGTCTGAGTTCAGAACCGATGTCCAGTAAAACTCCCCCAAAGTCTGATTATTCCCTTTGCCCCAGTGCACAGTCATCTTGGTAAAGTGCTGTGGGTCCCTCTGGGAAGGCTGGGAGAAAAATGGACAGTATACAATTTTGGTAGTGCAGTGCGGGCACAGCCTCCTCGTTATTTAAGGAGATATGGGTCTGCAAACTGGTCCAAGTCTTGGAATTGATCAGGAGCTGTGACTCCATTTTTTTGATTCAAGTTAGACTTTTATTCACTTGGCTCTTCTTTTTATACAGAACAAATAAGAATTTAGTAGGCTTTCCATCTATTTTATTTCTATAGATACTATGACCAGCTAGCCAATGCCATAAGTCTCTGTAAATCAGACTTTTTAACTACATTTTGACTTTACTGTCCATTACAGTAATCATGTTCACCTTGTCTTTGGTGACTAAATGCTGCACTTGGCGCCTGCCATCCTGGGATCCAGTTACTCTCCTTGTACTGAGGGATCCCATTCAGTGGCAGCAGTTCCCACTGTAATCTCTGACCCAGACAGAAGAGCAACCGCAGAGCTCTTTACAAATATTGGAACTCCCTCACAAATGTATTTCTCATAGTCACGACAGAAAGTGTGTCCTGAGCTCGATGTGGTAGCTCACACCTATAATCCCAGCACGTTGGAGGATCGCTTGAGCTCGGGAGTTTGAGGCCTGATTGGGCAACAGAGCAAGACCTTGCCTCTATAAAAATTTTAAAAATTAGCCAGGTATGATGGTGCATATAGTCCCAGCTACTCAGGAGGCTGAGGCAGGAGGGCCCCTTGAGCCCAGGAGTTTGAGGCTATAGTGTGCTATGGTCACACCCCTGCACTCCAGCCTGGGCAATAGAGTGAGCCCTGACTCTAAAAAATAATAATAAATAGAAAACGAAAGCATGTCCTCTTGTTAAAGAAAAGACTTTTCAATGACACTGGTTTGAGGATGCTAAGGCTGACTTTTTCAAGATCATCAGAATAGATATAGGGACCACCACAATAGCATTTTACAGTGAGGGAGAGATATTGGGCTCAACTCTGAATGCAGCTTGGTAAGTGGGAACTTATTGCCAAGGAGTAGGGTGGGGGTCAGTGGATTGAAAATTACTAAGAGGAAACTTCAAGGGTAAGGAAAGATTCTGGCTTAACTGACCTAACAGGATTCTTGCTGAAAACAGGCTGGGGTGTTGAGACACCACCTGTGCACAGCGTGCAGGTTTGTTACATACATAGGTATACATGTGCCATGTCGGTGTGCCGCACCCATTAACTCGTCATGCAGGTTTGTTACATAGGTGTACATGTGCCATGTCGGTGTGCCGCACCCATTA
>NW_012120932.1:4906544-4914683 GCF_000951035.1 Colobus angolensis palliatus
TTTTTGGAGAAGGAGTTTTGCTCTTGTCACCCAGGCTGGAGTGCAATGGTGCAATCTCAGCTCTCTGCAACCTCCACCTCCTGGGTTCAAGCGATTCTCCCACCTCAGCCTCCTGAGTAGCTGGGATTACGAGTGTGCACCACCATGCCTGGCTAATTTTTGTATTTTTAGTAGAGACGGAGTTTCACCATGTTGGCCAGGCTGGTCTCAAACTCTTGACCTCAGGTGATCCCAAAGTGCTGGGATTACAGGCGTGAGCCACTGCGCCCAGCCAGCAGGGTTCTTTTCTAAAACTGAATTTTCCAAGGAAGTGCACAGATGGGCCTAGGTGAAGTTTCAGAAGCCTGACTAAAGTTTGGTCAAGCAGAGGATCTTTGTCACCCTGTACTCTCGTTGGGTGAGTGAGCAGGTCTTACCTTATAAATTCACTCTCACCTATCAATCTCCCAAAGCCTTTGGATACCTTCTATGGTATACCAAAGGCAGTTCCAGCATCTCAGCTAATTTAGTGTAGGCCACTTTTGGGTCTGTGGTTCAACCTACCAACCAAATTGCCAGAGCCCTTTCTAATTCCTCAAGCTACAATACTGAATAAATAATCTCTGCTTAATGAGCCCATAGCAATAAATTTAGTCTGATCCAACATTGTCTTCCTTCCACCATCTCACACCTTAATATCCATTTTTACTCTTGTTCCTCATATTTATGATGTGTAAGTTAGAAAAATTTTGCAGTTCTTTTGGCATCTGGTTCACGTCTTCATGGGGCACACTTCCTACTTCACCTTTAAGAACATGCTGGGATTTTAATCTAGTAAAGAGTCTGGAAACAAAGAGGGGTCTGGAAGGCACTGAAGAGAATCGGCAGTGTCTTGCAGGGCAGCTCAAAAGGAGGCCATTACAGATTCTCAGTAAAAGCAGGTTAACCTCCTCAGACAGAAGTGGAAAGGCTACTTCTGGAAAAGAAGATGCAGGAGAGTTTAGGGATTCAGTGTCCCCAGCTTCATCGGAATATGCCCATAAACCCCCATTCCAAATTCCAGCATGCCACTCCTTCCCAAACACCTTCACAACTCACACCTGTGAGATTAGGGATTCAGTTTGCGTTGTAATTCATCCACTCACAGGACAAGACTTTGGGTTTGGTTTTCAGAAATCTTGGCTCTGTGGCTACAAGTGTTAATGATTTTTTCAGAGCATATATAGAAATGTTCAGGTCATTTTATGTGGCACTTGAGCCAAGTCCTGAGCTGATTCTTTTCTTTCCCTACTTTGTCCACTGCAGTTACAAGCAACCAGCTACTCTCATACTGGTTAGTTTAACAAAAGTGTTCTAAGGTATCAAATACTGGTCACCCTGAAATGTGCCTCTCGTAAGTATTTGATTAGGAATATCCAATGGTAATATTTGGCGTCACATCACACCATGAACTATCTGTGCTCCCTTTACCACTGGAAATAGAGTCATTGTTGCCTTTACATTTAATCAGATTAGATAATCCATTTCAGAAACTCCAGAACCAATTCAGAAAACTCAGTCTTCAGTTTCTTTTCCTCTAGAACCACTGTCAGTAGGAAAATCTGTATTTTAAAACATTGGCTCATAGGACTGTGGGTGCTGACAAATCCAAAATTTGTAGGGCAGACCAACACTCTAGCAACTCTAGGTTGTAGTCTTAAGGCAGTTTCCTTCTTCTCCAGGAAACCTCAGTTTTCACTCTTTATACCTTCAACTGATTGGTGAGGCCCACATACATTATGGCGTGAAATCTACTTTATCCAAAGTCAACTGATTGTAGACGCTAATCACATCTACATAATACTTCACGGTGACATATGGACTGGTGTTTGACCAAATCACCGAGGACCACGGCCTAGTGAAGTTTGACACATAAAATGTAATCATCTCAGGAGCATTCTCCTTGATGCATCCCCTCCCCCGTGGTGCCTTCCCCACCTTCCCACTTGTTCCTTCTCTTGCTGTCATTACCACCTTATGTCCCTCAACACATATACACACTCTGAAAATATTTTTTGTTCTTTTTATTTTCTATCCTTTTTAGATAGCTCAAGTAGGCACTTTAGATAGCTCGAGTCTAGTTAATACAGTCTGGGGGAAGGTGTTCTTTTCCTCAATGCCTTTTATGGAATGCCTTTTATAGAGTGTAGTTCTCCTCACCCTGCGATTTTTAACAAGAGGTGTCTTCAGGGTTTCAAGTTTCAGGTTTAAAGCCTCTTCGTCACCTAACCTTCCATAATCTAGGGTTTATTTCCCCAATCTAAGACGGCTTCCCAAAATAATAATTAAAACAATAATATAATACCTAGCATTCATGGAGGATGACAAAGTACCTTATGTTAATAATTTTATTTGATAACAGACTCCAGAAAAGGTCAGAATTAGGGCCTCCTATTTTTTTTTTCTTTGAGACAGAGTTTTGCTCTTGTCACCCAGGCTGGAGTGCAATGGCACAATCTCAGCTCACTGCAACCTCCGCCTCCTGGGTTCAAGCAATTCTCCTGTCTCAGCCTCCCAAGTAGCTGGGATTACAGGCATGCGCCACCACGCCCGGCTATTTTTTTTTATTGTTTTCTTTGATGGCCTCCTATTCTTTAACTATGAGTTGGAATTTGCTGCTTCTGATACAATAAGAAAGTTCAGAGTTTCTCTTCCTTGCTTTGTTGTGTGTTCTAATTCTTTTTTGCCCATCCCCCAGTAAAGAAAAGGCTCAGTATGATTTCTTGAATAGATTGTTTAAGCTATTCTCAAAACAGGACTTGGTCAGGGGCAGGGAGTCTTCTTAAAAATGTTCAGAAGTCAATGGGTGGAAAATTGTGAGCACATGAGTGTTTTTCTTGGTCAACCATGTAATTTTGTAACCAAAGGTTGACTTGACATGCTGGAATTAATCCACATGACTCTGAAAAGAATAAACTCTTTAAAAAGAGAGACAGAGCTCTGCGGGTGTTATGAGAGTCATCGTCTCAAACCCAGTTGATCATATTGTGGCAGAAGAAACAGAGTCCTGCCATGAATTATAATTTTTCAGGTTAAAAAAAAAAGCAATTCATAGGGAAGTTTGAATAATTTAGTACAATTTTAAAAAATACAGACATACACATTCCTGTACGTGCATTTTTAAATGTTCACAAATGATATAAACTAGATATATTTCTTAGAGGTGCTTGAAAAAAGGTATTTCTTTTTGTGCTGTATTATCTCGATTTTAAAAAACTAATTAAGATGCATAATTCTCACGAGATAACAG
This sequence comes from Colobus angolensis palliatus, assembly GCF_000951035.1. Classification (NCBI taxonomy): domain Eukaryota; kingdom Metazoa; phylum Chordata; class Mammalia; order Primates; family Cercopithecidae; genus Colobus; species Colobus angolensis. The sequence continues at coordinate 4,909,813 of NW_012120932.1, forward strand.
ATTCAGAAGAATACAGTTCAAGAAAAAAATTTAAAGAACCGGTAAAGGAGAAGGAGGAGGAGGAAGAGAGTGTGAAACACGGTAAAGGGGTGTCTCCCATTTGGGAACGGATGTTCCTAAGATCCACACTGATGCTGCTCATCCGGTCCCTCACACAGCACATGCGTGAGGAAGGGCCACTGCCCAGCTGGACTCCAGCATGGTCCACGCATGGCAGTCATGACGAACCTTCATGAGGATGTGAACTCTTGGCTCCAACTTACCATTCCCAGGCAGAGAAATAGGAAGACGGTTTTGCTAAGAACTAAAAGGATGGGCAGCAAGGGCACATTCCCAGGGGCAGTGTTCTACCATGACTGCTTTACTGAGAGCACAGAGTGCTTCTGCTCGGAATCCGAACACTTGTTCCCTATAGCTCCCCTGATTGCCCCACAACCACCGCCGCATACTCCCCTTATCCCACCCATGGGCAGCAGATTGAGCTATTCACAGAAGTGTACTTTCGCTGGATTTCTCAACCCTTTCCTCATCCTCCACACTGAGAAACAGTAACAGATTGCTACTCACCCAATACCCGGGGGAAGTCCAATGTAGATAGGAGTAAAAGCAAATCCTTCAATTTCTTGATTCTGCCCTTAAAAATCTTAGCAGAGGCCGCTGCAGTGGCTCACACCTATAATCCCAGCAGTTTGGGAGGCCGAGGCAGGTGGATCACCAAGACCAGGCTGGCCAAGATGGTGAAACCCTGTCTCTACTAAAAATACAAAAATTAGCCAGGTGTGGTGGCGGGCACCTGTAATCCCAGGTGCTCGGGAGGCTGAGGCAGAGAATTTTTTGAACCCGGGAGGCAGAGATTGCAGTGAGCTGAGATTGTGCCACTGCACTCCAGCCCGGTTGACACAGTAAGACTCCATCTCAAAAAAAAAAAAAAAAAGCTTAACAGAGCATTTCACGGGGAAAGGCTATGAGGGAACATCACCTGGGTAATGGTAACATTCTGTATCTTGATAAGGACTTGAGTTATACAGGTACATGCATCTGTCAAAATTCAAAGCATGTACACTCAAGGCGTGTGCGTGTCATTATATGTAAATTTTACATAAAAATAAAAATGTTGTAAACAATTTTTTTTTTTTTTTTTGAGACAGAGTCTCGCTCTGTCACCCAGGCTGGAGTGTAGTGGCCGGATCCTGGCTCACTGCAAGCTCCGCGTCCCGGGTTCACGCCATTCTCCTGCCTCAGCCTCCCGAGCAGATGGGACTACAGGTGCCCGCCACCTCGCCCGGCTAGTTTTTTGTATTTTTAGTAGAGACGGGGTTTCACCATGTTAGCCAGGATGGTCTCGATCTCCTGACCTTGTGATCCGCCGTCTCGTCCTCCCAAAGTGCTGGGATTACAGGCTTGAGCCACCGCGCCCGGCCTGTTGTAAACAAATTTTGAGCAAATATATGCATGCTAAAGTATTTAAGAGGAAGTACTAGTGTCTGCAAAACGAAATAATTTTTTTTCATTTTCTGTGGTAAAATATACATAATATAAATGTATTATTTTAAGTGTACAATTCAGTGGCATTAAATACACTCAGAATGTTGTGCAACCATCACATTTATTCATATCTACAGATTTTTTTATTCTCATTCCAAATAGAAGCTCTGTACCCAAAGAGCAATAACTCCGCATCCTCCTCTCCCCACCCTCTGGTTACTTCTACTCGACTTTCTGCCTCCGTGAATTTGCCTATTCTAGGTACCTCATATAAGTGGAATATACACGATTTATCCTCTTGTGTCTGGCTTCTTTCACTTCGCATAGTATTTTCGAGGTTCATTCATGTTTTACATGTATCAGAATTTGATTTTTTCTGGTGCAGTAATGTTCCATTGTGTGCGTAGGCCACATTTTGTTGATCCACTCATCTGTTGATGAACATTTCGGTTGTTCCCACCTTTGGGCTATTATTAATAACGCTGCTGTGAACACTGATATACAAATACCTGAGTGGAATTGCTGGATCATATGGTAAGTCTGCATTTAACTTTTGAAGGAACTGCCAAACTGTTTTCCACAGAGCTGTAACATTTTACATCCAAACCAGCAGTAGGACCTGAATAAAAGGTGGCTAAGACCCAGTTAAATAAAATACTGTTAGTTACTGCCCAGTTGCATCTGGTTTCTAGTGGCAAATAATCTAGCCATGTCCTTGACTGGATCTCCCAATGATTCTTCTCAGTCATTTGAACGAGTATGATGGTGACACTGGCGGGAGGCTGGAGGACACTTTAATTAGCATGTGGTGAACACACACAAATCCAGTGCGCCCCACTGAGCCACCAAACACACATGAAACACAAAAACTATCCTTGCCAGGGAACAGCCCTGGGACAAACCCCTGGACCCCTTGTCACCACCAGCCCATCCTGTAAGAAAATGACGGTCGAAGCCACAGTGATAGAATTGCAGAGATGCTGTTAGACAAGTCTGTCGGCTGAAAGGGGCAGAAACCATTGTTGAACTGCGTATACGAGAGGAGGACCTGGGTGGCGCAGGCCTGGCTGGACGCAGGGCTCACACAGCATCATCAGCACTCTGTCTTTTCCCGTGCGGGACCTGCTGTCCTCTGCCTTGCACACACCCCCAGCCAGGCTCATCCCTATCCTCCTTGGAGGAAAGTCCCAGGCTGGTGCTGCTTGGCGCTGCCTGGGTCACACACCTGCCTCAGGATGTGGAGGAGGGTCAGCCCAGCCACAGCACATGGATCGCTATGGGAAGGATGACGACGTTCCACAAGAAAACCAGGAGGGCTTCTCCAGAGAGGCAAGAGCAGCAGATGCCCATGACAGAGGGTATGTACTCTGAATAAAAGAATTTGGATTTTTAAAAAGAGACAGGAGGAAAAGGACTTCCAAACTCTAGAAAGTTTAAAACTAATAGAATGAAACGTATTGTGTATAAACGTAAAGCTCTTTGTTGAGATTAAATATATGTATCAGTTAAATTTTATTTAAATATATATATATTTATATACACACACACATGCATATACATGACACAAGTGCAGGATGAAGAAGAAATTAATAGTACTCTTTAAAAATCTTAGTTTTGGGGCTGGACATGGTGGCTCATGCCTATAATCCCAGCACTTTGGGAGGCTGAGGCGGGCGGATCACCTGAGGTCGTTAGTTTGAGACGGGCCTGACCAATGTGGAGAAACCCCGTCTCTACTAAAAATGCAAAAAGTCAGCCGGACATGGTGGCGCATGCCTGTAATCCCAGCTACTTGGGAGGCTGAGGCAGGAGAATCTCTTGAACCCAGGAGGCGGAGGTTGCAGTGAGCCAAGATCATGCCATGTCACTCCAGCCTGGGCAGCAAGAGCAAAACTCCGTCTCAAAAAAAAAAAAAAAATTGAGTTTTGGGATAGCAATAATTTCAGTATTATTAACAACCTGACTTGGGCACCCCAAAAGTTTGCAATAATGGCATTAAATGGCTGAATAGAGAAAGAGTTGGTGGCGTGAATGCCTGCTTCCGGGTATCACGTCTGGAATTTCTTGTCCAGGCCTGAAAGCTGCATTTTAGGAAGGGTGCAACTGAGCATGCAGAGAAGACAGCATTTCGCTTGGTGAAGGGAGTGGGCTTACTGATGCATGGCAGGAGGAGTAATCTAGAAAGAGGTCAGCTTTGCGGTGCACAGTGTGGAGCAATTCCTGCTTTGCATCAAACAGACTGACCGGGCAGGCCTCACAGCTGTGCAAAGCCCTGAAAGCACAGGCTTGGCTGCAGATGTTGGATGACTTCCCAAGACCAGTTTTGGAAAAAGCTCTTGAGGATCAGAAGCTCCTGGGATTTCTGGTATCACCTGATTTCATGGAGAGAGACAGTCCAGGGCTGGGAATTATGTGGCATCTGTGTGTTCCCCAGTTGTGGGATCCATCTGGCCGACGGTTATGGTGGTCAGCGACTTTCAGAGGCCTGGAATTCATGACAGATGCTTTTGCTAATGTGCTTGGTGCTCCACTGAGGCTGCTGAGCAGTGCTTCCCATGCGCCCGATGGCTCTTCTGTGTGCCTCTGAGAGCAAAAGTGGCCTCAGAGTCTGAACGAGGGTAAAGTGGCCACAGCTGCAGACACAAAGTCCAGACTTTAGCTCCGGACCACATCCAAGTGCATCCTGCATTAAGTTCAGGCACATCAAACTGCCCAGTCAAGGTCTGCCAAAGGAAGGAGTCTGCAAAGGACATAATCAAACACTCTTAATTTGTTTTTATATTATTCACTCCATTTTTGATAAATTACTACAATTTTTTAAATTACGTCTAGTAGTTTTATCAATTGCTGAGAAGAGTGTTGAAGTTCAAACTTACAATTGTGGATTTGTTGATTCTCCTTTCAACTTTATTGGTTTTTACTTTATGCATTTTAAGGCTCTGTTCCTGGTGTGAACACATGTAAGATTATTTTGTCTTTATGGTAAATTAATTTTTAAAAATCATGATGTAATGTCCCTTTTTGTCTCCAGTAATTCTTTGCTCTACTATATTAGTATTAATATAGTGACTTCCAGTTTTAATTTAATGTTTGCATGGTACACTTATTTTAGTGCTTTTCATTTTCGATCTACCTATGTCATTGTATTTCAAGTGAGTTTTTTGTAGATCCAGCATAATATTGAATCATATTTGGCTTTTTGTTTTTTAATCCACTCTGCCAATCTGTCTTTTAATTACTGTATGTAGACCACTTCAAGAATTGCCTTGTAGCAATTCTGATACATGAGGGCTGAAGTCTGCCATTTTGTTATTTGCTTTCTGTTTGTTTCCTATCTTTCCTTCCTTCCTTCCTTCCTTCCTTCCTTCCTTCCTTCCTTCCTTCCT
>NW_012120932.1:4914733-4916368 GCF_000951035.1 Colobus angolensis palliatus
TCCTTCTCTCTCTCTCTTTCTCTCTCTCTCTCTCTTTTCTTTCCGCGATGGAGTCTTGCTCTTGTTGCCCAGGCTGGAGCACAGTGACGCAATCTTGGCTCACTACAACCTCCACCTCTTGGGTTCAAGCAGTTCTCCTGCCTCAGCCTCCTGAGTAGCTGAGATTACAGGCATGCGCCACCACACCCAGCTAATGTTTGTATTTTTAGTAGAGATGGGGTTTCACCATGTTGTTCAAGGCTGATCTCCAACTCCTGGCCTCAGGTGATCCGCCCACCTCGGCCCCCCAAAGTGCTGGGATTACAGGTGTGAGCCACTGCATCCAACCAGTTTCCTATGTTTCTTGTTCCTGTTTCTCATTTCTTGCCTCTCTGTGGGTTATTTGAATACTTATTAGGATTCCATTTTGATTTATTTATAGTTTTTTGTTTTTGAGAGGGAGTTTTGCTCTTGTTGCCCAGGCTGGAGTGCAGTAGCACATCTTGGCTCAGTGCAACCTCCTCCTCCCAGGTTCAAGCAATTCTCCTGCCTCAGCCTCCTGAATAGCTGGGACTACAGGCACATGTCACCACATCCAGCTAATTTTTGTATTTTTAGTAGAGATGAGGTTTCGCCATGTTGACCAAGCTGGTCTCGAACTCCTGACCTCAGATGATCCACCTGCCTCGGCCTCCCAAAGTCCTGGGATTGCAGGCATGCACCACCACACCCAGTTTATAGTGTTGTTGATCATACAGCTTTGGATAGTTTTCCTAGTGGTTGCTCTAGGTATGACAATATACATATGTAACTAATCGCAGTCTACTAATACTGATGTTTAACCAATTCTAGTGTGGTTTAACAACCTTTCCTACATTTATACCCCTTTACTCTCTCCACTTTTAAAATAAAATTTCTGTGGTGTTTCCTCCTCATACATTGAACACCACATTAGGTGTAGAATTTTTGCTTTAACAGTCAACTATCATTTAAGAAACTCATGAGAGATTGGATAGTCTTTCATATTTGCCCTTATTTTTACTCATTTTGATGCTCTTTCCTGTCTTAAGCTTCAAGCCATGAGCTATTGTGTCCGGCCTCATTCTTAAAGGATATTTTCACTGGATGTAGAATTCTGGGTTGACAGTTCTTTGTTTTTTTTTTCTGTACTCGAAAATTGCTTTCTACTTTCTTCCAGTTCCAGGATTTCAGATTGAAAATGTCGGGCCAGGCGTGCTAGCCGACGCCTATAATCCCAGCACTTTGGGAGGCTGAAGCAAGAGGATCACTTGAGCTCAGGAGTTCAAGACCAGCCTGGGTAACATAGGGAGATCCTGTCCCTACAAAAAATACAGAAATTAGTTGGGCATGGTGGCGTGTACCTGTGGTCCCAGCTGCTTGGGAGGCTGAGGCTAGAGGATCACTTGAGCCTGGGAGGTTGAGGCTGAAGTGAGTCATGATTGCACCACTGCCCTGCAGACTAGGCCACAGAGTGAGACTCTCTCTCTCTCTAAGAAAAAGGAAAAAGAAAAAGAAGAAAGAGAGATAGAGAGAGAGAGGAAGAAAAGAAAGAAAGAAAGAAAGAGAAAGAAAGAAAGAAAGAAAGAAAGAAAGAAAGAAAGAAAGAAAGAAAGAAAGAAAAGAAAGAAAGAAAAA
>NW_012120932.1:4916418-4922760 GCF_000951035.1 Colobus angolensis palliatus
AAAGAAAGAAAGAAAGAAAGAGAAAGAAAGAAAGAAAGAAAGAAAGAAAGAAAGAAAGAAAGAAAGAAAGAAAGAAAAGAAAGAAAGAAAAAGAAAGAAAGGAAAGAAAGAAAGAAAGGAAAGAAAGAAAGAAAAAGAAAGAAAGAAAGAAAAAGAAAAGAAAGAAAGAAAAAGAAAGAAAGAAAGAAAGAAAGGGAGGGAGGAAGGAAGGAAAGAAAGAAAGAAAAAGAAAGAAAGAAAGAAAAAGAAAAGAAAGAAAGAAAAAGAAAGAAAGAAAGAAAGAAAGAAAGAAAGAAAGAAAGAAAGAAAGAAAGAAAGAAAGGAAGGAAGAAAGAAAGGAAAGAAAGTTAAACTGGGGCTCTGCAAGTAATACATTGTTTCTCTCTGACGCTTTCAAGATTTTTTCTTTGTTTTTTTTTTTTGTTTGTTTGTTTCCAGAAACTTAATTATGATGTGTCTTGGCATCAATTTATTTGGGCTTATTATGTTTGGGAATCACTCAGATTCTTCAGTCTGTAGATTTATGTCTTTTTCCAAATTTGAGACTTTTCAGCCTTTATTTTTTCAAACACTTTTCCAGTCCCCCCCTCTCTCTCTCCTGCTGGATCTCTGTTAACACAAATGTTAACACTTTGGTTATTGTCCTATAGATTCCTGACATGCTGTAATTGTTCTCTTTCTTAACCTCCTTTCTTCTGCTGCTCACATTGGGTAAATTTTATTGATCTGTCTTCAGGTTCATTGATTCTATCCTCTTTTATGTCCACTCTACTATTGAGCATATCCAGCAAGCTTTTTATTGTGGTTATCATGTTTTTCAGTTCTCTAACTTCCATTTGGTTTCTTTTTGTAATTTTTGTTTCTTTGGTGAAATTTTCTAATTTTTTACTCCAAAAAAAAATTGCAATTGCTTTTTGAGGCATTTGATAGTTACCTGAAAATGCTTGTTAGATAATATTCTATCTGATTTATCTTGGTGTTAGTGTCTGGTTTTTTTTTTTTTTCTCATTTCTGTAGGATTTTTCTGATTCTTGGCATGTCAAGCATTTTAAAAATTGTATCCCAGATATTTTCTATATTATGAGTCCATGAATCCTATTTAATTTTTCTTTAAATGTAATCCTATTTAATCTTCTTTAAAATTGCAGTTGCTTGTTGAGGCATTTGATAGTTGCCTGAAAACCCTTGCTAGATAATACTCTATCTGATTTATCTTGGTGTAGTGTCTGTTATTCTTTTTTTCTCATTCTGTGGGATTTTTCTGATTCTTGATACGTCAAGCATTTTTAAAAATTGTATCCCAGGTATTTTGTATATTATGAGACCGTGATTCCTATTTAAACTTCTTTTAAGCGGGTATAGTGCCAGGGCCAGGTGGGCGTGTTTGGTCAGATTCCTAATAGACTCCTCCAAACCATCCTGGTAAAAATGGGGCACTGACTCACACTGCATTGTTGCAGATGGGTGGGATGAAAGTTCAAGTCCTTCCTCATCCCACATTCATCTTCCTGGTCAAAGTGGGACGCTGACTCACACCACCTTGTTGCCTCTGAGTGTGATTGTGTGACCAGCTCCCTGACTGGCTCCACTGCCTTCAAGGTTGTGGGGTGGGAGGGAAGGGAGGAAAGGTAGAAGGCTGACCCACACCACCTTGTTGCTATGAGTAGGGGCGGAGGGTCAGCTCCCCTCTGCATATTATTGATATCAGGAAAGGGGGGAAGCAGAGCATCAGCTACCCTTCCTTATGGCACCCTGGTCTGCCTTGTTGATGCCAAGTGGAGGTGAAGGGTCAGCACCCAAAGGAGCTTGATAACAGGGCCAGGAGGGGTGAAGCCTCATTGTAACCAGCTCTGCCTTTTACTGCATCATCAGATGTCACTGCTGCTGGGTGGGAGTGAAGGCCCCACTCACTGTTTGCCCCACTGACACTACCCCTGTGCGGGAATCAGAGCACTGTCTGCTTCCAGGCAGGGGATGGAATCTCAGCTCCTCCTGCCACCCACTTCTGCCAGGCAGGGGATGCAAGATTATCTCTGTGCTCAGCCTTGCCAATACCACCAGACTGGGAAATCAGAGTTCCCGTGCTTGCTTCTACAGGGTAGAAGGTAGTACAGTTTTTCTGTTGGTGTTTGGCTGGTGTAGGGCTGATATTGCTAAAAGGTTTTCTATTCATAGTCCATCCATTCCAAGACCTTTGGCTAAAGAGAACACACTTTTGTTAAAGTTTTTGTTTCATTGTCTGTGCCTGTTGGTAGTTCTGGGCCGGAGGTTTCTGTGGTGCCCTGTCTATGGCATACAAGAAGCGGAATAAAACAGAGAACTCATCACCCCGCAGTTCATCAACCCTTGATGTCTCTGGACAGCCCATCTTCTTCCATGTGTCTTTTCAGAGTTTTGCTATGCTTGTTTATTGTTTTGTTTCCAAAGATTTCTTTGTGTAGAAGGAAGGACTTTTATTTTTTACGTCATTAGTTTCTCTGAACTTTCAGAAAGAGATGTGAAGGTTTCTGAATTTTCTGAAAGAGATATGAAAAGCCTTTCAAACTTCACAGAGCTCCCTTCTATTGGTTATGTCTAGGACTCAAAAATATGGCAACTTGGCTTTCTGATATGTTCTGCCTTTATTCTCCTCCCTCCCTTTAGTCTAAACCTTCTCTCTCTGTCATCTTTGTTGTCCCCATTCTGCCTGATTTTCATTCCACTAGGAGTCTCTCTTCAGTGTAGGGCCCTACCCTAAAAGGGATCCCTGGCAGGTGATTTCAGAGGAGCTACACTGCTCCATCCCCTTCAGCTTATGTTACACAAGCCCCTTGAGCCCTACTGGTATTGGAGAAAGCAAACCCCTCCTTTTAGAGCTGCTGTTCTGGAATCATCCCACCCCAACGCTTTCCTTGCTTCCTCCTACACAAGACATCACTTGTAGTCAGGTGGCTTTTATCAACACCCCATATTTTGGGATTCGTGAGAACATCCCGTCGCCATGTTTTTAAAAAATATATTGTCCCTGGTGTTTGGTGTTTTGTTTCGATATCTAGCTGCTTTGTCTTTCTTTTTTTTAACGTGGCAATGCAAAGAAGCTAAACAACTTCACTGCCACTGTTGTCTTCCAGAATTCTGTCTTTTCGTTCGTCGTCTCCTGTTGTCCATTCTTCTCATGACAGCCAGAGTAGTGTCTTCTCTGCATTGTTCCTTCATGGATAAAGTGACATCACTGGTGTTCACAGATTATCCAAATCAAAGAAAGAATTCTCCTTTTAAGTCACTGACAGATTTAAACCACCCCTCCTACAAGTTCAGCAATGATAACTAAGGTCAAAGAAAACTTCAGCTAGTCTTTTGAGGCCACAGTGTCCAAGGATGAGATGTACTTTTTACATTTAAAATTTCTATAATGGCATTGACATTTTACAATGAGACGTAACTGAATAAATAAGCATGCAGTTAAAACTATCATAGAATGCTCTTGCTACATGACTGAGACCAAGAGATTGATTCTTTCCTACTGATGCTTTCGGGAATTTTTTGCAATTAGAGGTTTGATGTTTCCATAGTTTACAGTGAGTAGAGATTAAAATGTGTAATACTATCACCTTTTTAAATAAAATCGGAGTACATTTATAAGAAATGAATATAATCTCAGTAATTTGCTAATTTACAATGGAAAAGAGAATCAAAAGATAATTCAAAATCCCTGATTAAAGGAAGCCTACTATTTTTTAAAAGAAATGCCTAATTTTTTTAAAATGAATTTATCATATTAAATATGCAAAAGGAAATAATGCGAAATGTACTGGCTGATGGCTGCTAATACAGTTTTATTGTGAATCATACTAGACATGTACGCCCGACCTCCAAATAAACAAGGCTGCTTCTCTCCAGTATCTCAGAAAGCCATTTTTATTTTAAAAATGCAGATCTGGTAACTGTTCTCATAAACTTTAACACCCCTTTTTCACAGAGACTATCTTAATGAATTTAGGCCTTTTTTGGTGAACACATTCTTTAGTCACCTCAATCTATATAAATATTAAATAGTTAACTATTGAAAGCCTGAACACTTTTATTTAAAATATGATTTTCTAATATTATTTTTTAGATTTCTGATAATATGTTGTTACAATGAGTACACACACACACACACACTCATACTTCCAAAATAGTTCGTTTTATACAATACAAGCTCTTTTGTATAAATTAACAAGGAAGTCTTCACATTTATGTGGAAATGCAAAAGACCTAAATAACCAAAACAACTTTATGAAATAAAACAAAGCTAGAGGAGTTACATTTTATTTAAATAATTAATATAAAACTACAGTATTTATGATAGTGTGATATTGGCATAAGAATGGACATATAAATAAATGGAGGAGAATATGAAGTCCAGAAACAGAAAATGAACATTTATGGTCTGAACAACTGATTTTATATAGAGGTGCCAAGATACCTCAACAAGGGAAGGATAGTCTTTTCCATAAATAGTGATGGAACAATTAGATATTTGTAGAGGGAAAAAAAAGCTCAAGCCTTACTACATGTTCCATATCATACACAAAAATTAACACAAAATGGATTATGGTCTAATTTTTTTCCATTGGTTTATGCAACTTTATTGAAGAAAAGTAAATCAATTACCAGCAGAGCTATTGATTGATCACTCGTACATTCACAGTTTGCATCATTTACAACATAATATCTATTAGATGTACCTAAAGCTGTGCTTATAAGAAATTAAGAGCATTAAATATTTATGTTAGAAAAGGAAAAGTCTCAAATTAACAATGTAAGTTTGTACCACAAGACAGAAAAGGGGAAGCAAAATAAACTAAAAGCTAGAAGAAGAAAGGAAATGACAAAGATTTGAGGAATCAAGAAAATGGAAAACATTAAAACAAAAGAGAAAATCAACCCAAAAGTTGTGGGAGGTTTTGGAAGAGATAAATAAAATTGATAAACATCTAGCAAGATTGACAAAGATGAAGAGAAGATGTAAATTACCAACATTAGGCAGAAAAGAGGAGTTCTAACTATAGAACCTACAGACATTAAAAAGCTTAATAAGGGAATAATATGAACAAGTCTATCCAAAATTCAATAACTTAAATGTTCTAATTCCTTGAAAAACACAAAGAAGACTCGCCCACTATAAAATAGATGATTTAAGTAGTTTTATATTTAAAAAATGGAATTCATAGTTTAAAACATGCTGAAAAGGAAATCTCCAGGCATAGATGTCTTCCTTGGGTAATTATACCAAACTTTTAAAGATGAAATAACATGAATTTTACATAAACTATTCCAGAAAACAAAAGTGGAGAGAACACGTCCCAGCTCATTTTACAAAGCCAGCATTATGCTGATATCAAAGCCAAAGACAGTACAAAGAAGGAAAACTACAGACCAATTCTCCTTCTGAAGACAAAAGTTTACAACAAATATCAGTGAATCATAGCTATTAACACATAAAAAGAAAGATACACTACAACTAAGTGTGGTTTATTCAGCAAATGCAAGCCTGGTTCAATATTTGAAAATCAACCAATGTTATCGCAATTTTGACAGACTGAAGAAAAAATGAAACACCACAGGATCATACCAGTTGATGCAGCAAAAGCATTTGACCAGATCAAACATCCATTTATAATCATAATTCTCAGAAAACTAGAGCTAGAAGAAAACTTTCTCAACCTAAAAAACGAGGAACTACAAATTAAAGCTAACATCACACTTAATGACTAAAGTCTAAATGCTTTTCCCCTAAAATCAGGACCAAGGTAAGGGTGTCTGACCTTCCCACTGCTATTCAACATAGTACTGGGAATCCTGGCCATTACAATAATGTAAGAAAAGAAAAGACATGCAAATTAGAAAGGAAAAAATAAGTCTATCCTTATTTACAGATTGCATCGTTGTCTACATAGAAAATCCCAAGGAATCTACAAAAAAACAAAAATATCCTTAACCTAATAAGTGAGTAAAGCAAGATCACTGAATGCAAAGTCAACACATAAATATCAACCATATTATGTATTAGCCAAAAACAGTTGGAAACTGAAATAAAAAACAAAGCTTATTTACAATAGCTCCAAAAAAGCGAAACAAATCTAACAATGTTCCTCTTTTTAAGGCCATAGCTCCTGTTGGGATGGTCTTTTTTGCCAGGTTCTGGTAACATTTCCTTCCCCTGACATCAACCCTGGCAGGGATAATGACTCCACTGTCACTAGTCACAGCCTCACCAACTCTGCCCAGGCTTTGTAAAAGCCCCTTTTATTAGATGTCTTTAAGTGTCCCATATGTTTCTTTTTGTTTCTTTTTCTTTTTCTTTTTTTTTTTTTTTTT
>NW_012120932.1:4922810-4930032 GCF_000951035.1 Colobus angolensis palliatus
TTTTTGAGACGGAGTCTCGCTCTGTCGCCCAGGCTGGAGTGCAGTGGCGCGATCTGGGCTCACTGCAAGCTCCGCCTCCCGTGTTCACGCCATTCTCCTGCCTCAGCCTCCGAGTAGCTGGGACTACAGGCGCCCGCCACCACGCCCGGCTAATTCTTGTTTTTGTTTTTTTAGTAGAGGCGGAGTTTCACTGTATTAGCCAGGATGGTCTGATTTCTTGACCTCGTGATCCGCCCGTCTCGGCCTCCCAAAGTGCTGGGATTATAGGCGTGAGCCACCGCGCCCGGCCTAAGTATCCTATTGTTTCTTAACAATTGACTATGCCAAAGTGAGGATTTTTATCTTTTATTCCTTGTTATTATGCCAGCATCTACAATTATGCCCATCACACAGCAGGTTTTCAATAAGTGTCTGTAGAATGAATATATGTTTGGACCACTTTCTCTCCATTAAAACATGAATAGTAATTCTTTAAGCATTTTTTAAAAGAAATTTATGGTGCACCATTTGATAGTTAACCTTAAGCATTTCTATTAATCGGTTACCAAAAATGCATGCTATCTGGTGTTGGAGTGGATGTGAAGAAACAGAATAAACTGGTACAGCCTCTTTGAGGACTATTTGTTATCATCTGTAACATGTTCATTTGTACACATTTTAACCGCATAATTCTATCATTTTGGCGCTTGTGCAAAGAAATAATCTCACAGATATCAAAAGATGCATGAACAATGCTATTTACCACATATTATTTATAATAGTGAAAACTGGAAACAAACTAAACATCCATCACAAAGAATTGATTAAATAAACATGATATACCCTTAACAATGCAGTTAAGGAACAGAATGATTTCATTCTCTGTAGCCTGACCAGATAACTCGACTAGGAGACAACTTCACATGTTAAAAGCAAATTGTAAAGAAGCTGTAACCATGTTTTTAAAAATGCATTGTTTCCTGTAGCCTGAAGTCTAGAGTTAGGCATCAGTGGACATTGGTTGTACTTGGGAGGTGGGCTGGAGATTAGGAGGGGGAGTTACATTATAGCTTTATGCGCTGCTCTGTTTTAATCAAATTTACAGTGTCTAAATTTTTTTTTAAAGAAACGTTTAAATATATTTACGTTAAATAATTAACAGGGGAGTCCGGACGCGGTGGTTCACTCCTGTAATCCCAGCACTTTGGGAGGCAGAGATGGGCGGATCACCTGAGGTCAGAAGTTCCAGACCAGCCTGGCCAACATGGTGAAACCCCGTCTCTACTAAAAATACAAAAAATTAGCAGGGCGTGGTGGCGCGCGCCTGTAATCCCAGCTATTCGGGGGAGGCTGAGGCAGGAAAATCTCTTGAACCTGGAAGGCGGAGGTTGCAGTGAGCCGAGATCGCGGCATTGCACTCCAGCTTGGGCAACAAGAGCGAAATTCGGCTTATTTAACAGCCTTGCTCAGTGCAGAACTTAAGGAGGATAAAATAACAAGTTGCCAAGTTGCCAAGCTTATTACAAAGCGAACAAACATGGTTGGGCTGACTGTTTATTGTACTGTTACCTTTAGCCTTCGCTTTACAAATTCAAGGATTTTTATATGGAAAACTGCACTTAATAAAACAGAAGCAAGAGATTTGAGTATTAATAAGCCAATTAAGTTGTTTATAAAAAATGTCTTTTTTTAAATTATTATTTTGTCCTTCCCCCAAAAAAGCACACATGATACCGAGTAAGCTTCACTTTTGCACAGACGAAGGGGCACATCCGCCGGGAACGACCCCAGGCAGGGAGACCAGTTCCTTTCCCGCGGTGAGTTTGCCTGGAAATTGCCTGAAGACCGCGGACCGCAAGGAACGGACCCCCCCGAACCCCAGCCCACCGGGCCCCCAGACCCCGCAGAGCGAAGCCGGGGGACACGCCCGGTCGCGGGCCTATGGCGAAGCCTCAGTCTTGGCAGAGCCAGGCGGGGCCACGCGCGGAGGGAGCGGCTCCGCGAGGTACCCCCGGGAGGCTGGGGCCACGCGGGTCCGGGAGCCGCTTCGCCCCGCTGAGCACCCCGAAGCCCGGCTCCCGCGTGCCCCGCCAAGACTCGGAGGTCAGGGCCCCGGTATCTGGGCCGCCCCGGTCCTCGCGCCGCGCCACCCAGGGGGGTTCCCTCGCCCACGGCCCCCGGGAAAGCTGCTGGGAAGCAAAGCTTCACGCGTGTGTTCACCCGGGTCGCACTGACTTCGTGACCAGCCCTCGGGTGAATCGGTTCTACTATTTACATTTATCATCTCACGGAAGAAAGTATTGATGTTACGGAGTAATATTGAGCGGATAAATGCTCAATATGTGTAATTGAGTAAAAAGATGTTCCTATGATATTAGGACCGTATTTCCCTGGTTTGGTTAAAAAAATCAACAGGTGCTCATGTAAGGTTTAAGTAGGGACATCCCTGGGAGAGCCGTGATTTGCTTGATAGCCATTTTTCTTTTTTCTTTTTTGAGACGGAGTTCCGGGTTCAAGCAATTCTCCTGCCTCAGCCTCCGGAGTAGCTGGGACTACAGGCGCCGCCGCCGCACCCGGCTAATTTTCTTTGTTTTAACAGAGTCGGGGTTTCACCGTGTTGCGCAGGCTGGTAGCAAACGCAGGCAATCCGCTTGCCTCGGCCTCCCAAAGTGCTGGGATTACAGGCGTGAGGCACCGCGCCCGGCCATAGCCATTTTTTCTCATTTTGCGTTGTGCGTATTTTCATTTTTTATGTATTTTTGAAGGTGGTCTTTTTTTTTTTTCTTTTGTTCCCCTTTCCTGAAACCCTGTTAGTCAGGGTCACAGGTACTATTCTTTTATAGTAATGCTGTGCTCCGTGTGCAATCACATTTCACAGCCTTCTTCCCAAGACATATTTGTATGTACCTTAACGTCTAGGAGCTGCTTTGAGTTGAAAAGGCAAATTGATGGAGGGAGGATCCTTGTTTTTCTTTCTTTCTTCCTTTGTATTGAAAAATGTTGAAGCACACAGAAACGTAGGAAACGCTAAAATGAGCATCTATCTATAGCCATGCATGTCCCTGATGTAAGAAAAGTTAACCTTTTGCCATATTCGCTTTGTTAATTAGTTTTTGCTGAAAAATTGTAAAGTGAATTCACTATCCTGTCAATGTTAAATGCTTCCCTGTGCAGGACTTTATAAAAACTAGCATTTTCCAATATAATTCCACTTAACAGTTAAGAATAACGGCAATGTTCTTTAATATTTATAATTACCAGTACACATCCAAATTTCCCAAATTGTTTCCAACGTGTTTGGCAGCTGTTTTTCCAATCGGGATTTGATAGAGGACCACGCACTGTATTTGCCAGCCAAGTTCAAACTTAACCGATAACCTCTAGGGGCTGCGACTGAATCTGGGCGGGCGAGGCTGTCAGGGACGTCTTCCAGGCATCCAATAGAGAAAACGCTGCAAAGTCAGTCGTGGCGTGGAGGTTTCTGGGAAACGTAGTTTTAAACCCTGATGGCTCGCGCGCCGCACTAGGAACGGGTCGTCTGGATGACATCTGCGCATGCGCAAGTTTAGGTCGTTACTTCACGCCGGGCTCCGGCAGGTAGGTGGTCCCGGGGTCTTTGGGTGTCGCGGGCGGGGAAGGTGCGCACGTGAAGTGGGACGCGGGGAGAGCGGGTCTCTCCACAGCCTGTCAACTTCTAGTGAGAACTGCGCTTGTGATTCAGAGGGTGGGAACGGGAAGCCAGGGTGGACCCCAGGCGCGACCCCCCCCACCCATGCTAGAGGTCCCGGGGACGGAGGTGGAGCTGCGCCCCCTTTAGGAACAGGTGCTCAGTGCGAACCTTGAGAAGAGCCCACGCCCGCAGCGGCGCAGGAGAGCCCGTTTATGAACGTTGACCAAAGTGCCGGAACTCGTGGGCGCGGGGTCTGTGGCAAGACCCCGCGCTGTGGAGACCGACAGAGCTGGGTAAATTCCAGCTGTGTCACCTGTAAGCGGGGGCGAGGGCAGGAACCGGATAAGAGGTTTCTCGCCTGAAAATGACGGTGTTAATGCCTGCTTCATGGCGTTGTTTTGAAACTTAGTGAAGTCATACCTGTAAAGCAAACAGCCAAGTGCAGTTACTAAACCCTGAGTGAGTGACAGCTGCTATTGTATTTGGAAGACACTTCGTTCTTTTCATTGGATGACTCACCTAAACCTCACAGGCACTCTGAGGCCGGCATAACCGTCTGCATTAAAAATAACAGCCGAGGTTCAGGTTGGTGGAGCAGTGCGCCCGGGTCACAAGCTAGCAGTGAGGAAATTTAGGTTCACGGACAGGTGTGATTTATTTCCGGTCTCAGGTGCTGTCGAATATCACACCTGCCTAAAACCAGCCCTGCAGTCTTTACGGCACTGAGCAAAGTGACATGACCCAAAATACACAGGGATATAATGGGAAGTGAATGTGGGTAGAATCTTACCTTGTGTCAGATATATTTTAGGCTTTCTGGTAGCGTCTGGTCAGATCCCTTGGGTCACACGAAGGCTCCTAGCCACTCATGCACTACCAAGCTGTCTATGTTTTCAGTCCAATGTGTTGAATTCCAGAGGGTCAGGTTTATGTCCCTAAAATTCATTTCCTGGGCCCTTGGTTCCAGCTCCCAAGAAATAATTTCGCTGGAAAGCAAAGCAGCTCTTGCGAATTAGGAAGCAGGGGGCCACTGGGAACAGGAATCTTTCCCGGAAAGAGAACACCCCTCTGACCTTACTACTCCCCAGAGCTTCAGAGCAGAGGCAGAAAAGCCCAGACAGCACAAAGCATAGCCAGAAACAGCACTTGATCCCCCTGCCAGAATGAGCTGGATCTGGTGATGTCACTATCTCCAGAAACCACAAGAGTCTGTGACAGTGGAATGCCTGAACCTGCTTTGAGAAGACCAAGGGGAGACAGGAGGTCACTTCAATGGAGAGCTTGTGGGGAGGTCTATGGGGAAGAGATAAGCAGGCAGAGGGTGGAAATCCTGTTTCCTCCATCTCTAAACAACTCCCACTCTTGAAAGACATGGCACTGCTCTCACACCTGTCCATAACCACATGCGACACTAGTCACGCTAGTCTTGGTATCTGAACCTCACAGAATTCCACAGTGATGGTTCACGAAAGGTATTTATGCTCATCTACTTGTGACTCGTTTGAAACTATTAAGAGATTGGACCTGGGAGTGTCCATGAATTATCCAGATCCACTTAGTTTGTGTCAGATCCACGAGTCACACACAGTGCCGTTTAGTCTGTCACAGGTCCAGGTCGTCCATGTTTTCGTAGCTTGTTCTTTTGTATTGATGGATAGTGATCTATTGTCTTCTCCTTGTAATGAAGAGGTAAAAGTTTTAGTTCACACAATACCAGAGTTAAAATTTCACTGGTGTCTGTATTACAAAAGTGGAAATAACCCTAAAAATGGAAGTAAATTTGAGCTTTGATAGTCAGATAATCTTCTTCATAGTCTTATGTTAGACAGCAAATCTTTCCCGGATATCAAACTCTAAGAAAATTGCCATAGTTACCACCCTACTAGCAACTTAGTTTTGGAAAACCTGCCCACTTCCATCACATTTCTATTCTTATTCTAAATTGACCCAATTTTCCATTTATCAAAATGATTGTATTGCCTTCTAGAATTCAAGCCAAAGGGGAAAGCAATGTTAGTAGTCCTTATTCTACTGACTCTTTTTTTTTTTTTTTTGGAGACAAGGTCTCTGTCACCCAGGCTGGAATGCAGGCATGATCACTACTCACTGCAACATCTGCCTCCCAGGCTCAAGCGACTTTTGTGAATCAGCCTCCCGAGGAGTCAGGACCACAGGCAGATGCCAACATGCTTGGATAATTTTCGTATTTTTAGTAGAGATGGGGTTTTGCCACCTTGGCCAGGCTGGTGTTGAACTGCTGTTCTCAAGTAATCTGCCTGCCTCAGCCTCCCAAACTGCTGGGATTACAGGCGTGAGCCACCACACCCAGCCCTGACTTACTCTTGAAGTCATGGGTTTATGTCCAGTGTCCCTCTCTCAAACTGGTTTTTAAACCTTTGACCACTCATATATATCAGGACCTCTACTTAGTTATTGCATATTATATGGTGCGAAGCATCTTGTAAACAGGGATTCATGATAGACTTTTTCTTTTAAGTCAGATCACTGATTCTAGTCTGCAATTTATCAAGATGAGGTGACGAGTTATTTAAAGATTTTATCTTAGGTACTAAAGAATTAAAGTAGATGAAAATATACCAATATTATTAGGGTTTAGTGAGAATCACTGAAGCTGAGTGGCTAGACTCTTAGTTCTAAAAAAAAAAAAAACGAACAGTGATTAGATATATTTTTAACTAAAATGTAAGCTTGAAAGGGGTGTGCTAAAGTCAAATTATGTGGTCTAAGCCACCCTCTATATAGCAACTTCAATTCTACTTTCTGTACTTCCGTGTTTTTTTCTGTGTAACTGTTTGAAAACCGCAAACACCCTTGTTCTAATTCTGCGCTATTCCTGGGAATCCTTTCTCTTTGGTGTATTGACCTAATTTTGTATTCTAATGTACTTTTTCCTCCCAGACACAATAACTAACTATTCAAAGATGCCATCTAATGCACTATGCCACTAAGTACTGTGGCCAGAGAGTGATTTTAAGTGTAATAAATTATCTTAAAATTGAAAAGGATTTAAGCCAGAGAAAACAAATATTGTGTCTTAAATAGAGGCATGGATTAAACCAACTTGTGAATGGTCAAGGCAACTTATAAAAATGCTTTAAGACACATCAAGACTGACTTGAATCATTTAAGGTAGGCAGAGATGTAACACTATGTGAATAGAAGAGTTATAAACACACTAGTCCCTTTTTTTCTTTGTTTTTGTTTTGAGACAGAGTCTTGCTGTGTCACCCAGGCTGGAGTGCACTGGCGTGATCTCAGCTCACTGCAACCTCCGCCTCCCAGGTTCAAGCCATTCTCCTGCCTCAGCCTCCAAAGTAGCTGGGATTACAGGTGTGTGCCACCACGCCCAGCTAATTTTTGTATTTTTGGTAGAGATGAGGTTTCGCCATGTTGGTCAGGCTAGTCTCAAACTCCTGACCTCATGATCCACCCGCCTTGGCCTCCCGAAGTACCAGGATTACAGGCATGAGCCACTGTGCCGGGCCCACTAGTCACATTTTATTTTATTTATTTTTATTTATTTATTTATTTATTTATTTTCTTTTTTAATTT
>NW_012120932.1:4930082-4933705 GCF_000951035.1 Colobus angolensis palliatus
TTTTTAATTTAATTTTATTTTTTTTGAGACGGAGTCTCGCTCTGTCGCCCAGGCTGGAGTGCAGTGGCCTGACCTCAGCTCACTGCAAGCTCCGCCTCCCAGGTTCACGCCATTCTCCTGCCTCAGCCTCCCGGGTAGCTAGGACTACAGGAGCCCACCACCTGGCCCGGCTAGTTTTTTGTATTTTTTAGTAGAGGCGGGGTTTCACCGTGTTAGCCAGGATGGTCTCGATTCTGACCTCGTGATCCGCCCGTCTCGGCCTCCCAAAGTGCTGGGATTACAGGCTTGAGCCACCGCGCCCGGCCACTAGTCACATTTTAATTAAAAGAGTTTATTGGGTTTTCTTTTAATGTCAGCATGAGAAATAGAAACCACCTAAATTGTAGCATTTAGTTTTGAAAATAAAACTGCAATCAATACTTCAATCTCTAAGCTCTGCACTCCATAAATGATAATTTTTTTAGGAGGTAAGGTTCCTAAGGTTTATGAGCATAAAATATGATACCTGCTGCCAGGTTAACATGCGGGATAATAAAATGTATTAGATCATCTACTACTATTAAGGTCCAATTCCTTTGAATTTGTTACATGTGCATTAAAATTGATCCTATTCTTTATCACATCTCTGGAAAATAATTTTTGGTGATCAATGCAGATAAAAGCCCTGCAAAGAACTACTTCAAAAGAGAAAAGGGCACTTTATAAAAATACAACAATTCCAAAAGGCTGAGTGTAATTTTAAGCTTTGATACTTGTAGAAGTGTCAATGCTACAAACATTTACAAAGCATCATTGAAAGGTTTGTTATATTTCTTTTTTCTTTTTTCTTTTTTTTTTTTTTCTTTTTTTTTGAAACAGAGTCTTGCTCTGTTGCCCAGGCTGGAGTGCAGGGCGCGATCTCGGCTCACTGCAAGCTCTGTCTCCCGGGTTCAGGCCATTCTCCTGCCTCAGCCTCCTGAGAGCTGGGACTACATGTGCCCACCACCGTGCCCAGCTAATTTTTTTGTATTTTTAGTAGAGATGGGGCTTCACCGTGTTAGCCATGATGGTCACGATCTCCTGACCTCATGATCCGCCTGCCTCAGCCTCCCAAAGTGCTGGGATTACACACGTGAGCCACCACCCCCGACCCCTGTTTCTTTTACATGTATTTAGTTTTACCATTTTTTAAAGTGACAGGGTCTCAGTATGTTGCCAAGGCTGGAGTGTAATGGCGATTTCCAGCCACAATCACAGTGCACTGCAGCCTCCAATGCTAGGCTTTGAGTGATCCTGCCACTTAAGCCTTATGAGTAGTTGGACTACAGGCATGCCTAGCTCCTGAATATTAACCCTTTAATTTTTTGTTTCAATCCTTGAAGATAGCAGATATTGATGAGACAAAAAGTTAAATGCTTAATATTCAAATTCTGCAGAATGAAGCCAAAGGTACACACCTATAGTCCCAGCTACTTGGTAGGCTGTCATGGGAGGATTGCTTGAGGCCAGGATTTCCAGGCTGTGGTATGCTATGACTGTGCCACTGAATAATCATTGCACTGTAGATTGGGCAACATACTGACACAACATCTATTTAAAAAAAAATAAGAAATACAATTAAACTTTGCAATGATATTTTGTAAAGGTTTATAGCATGTATATGTATGCTGCAGTGCTCTGGAGGGCACAAGCACACTATGTTAAAGCTAAAAAACTGTCCTGAAACTTTCAGGACACCTCATATTTTATTTTTTGTTACCACTGCATCACCATGTTGCTTGGCACTGTGAAAACATCTTTTAATACCTTTATTTAAAAAATAAGAAAATTTATCAGCAAATGAGAACCATTATATTTCACAAGAAATACACCATAGACCCTAATAAAAGTAGATAATCAATAACCAATATTTTCTCTTTTTATGACCCCAAACATGCTAACTGCTAATAAGAAGTGCTTACACAGGATATGAATGACAAATGTTATCCAGAAGCTTTTCCTTAAAATGATTGCCGGTAACTAGTAGCTTCGATTGTTTAAGAGTAGTAAGGAAGAGCTCCTTCAGTACCTGGCAATGCTGCACCTGCTCCTAGTGGCTTTCTGACTTGTTGAGAGTCCTGTGTTTTAATGGTAGTATGCATCGATGCTAAATGCATATGCAGCAATGTTGGGGGAAAGAAAAATTTTGAAAGAAACAGAAAAGTTATCTTGAAAATCTAAAAATTTAAACCATTGTTTTAAAACCCTCACATAGTTCACTGCTATCAGCCTATATGCTAAGCAAACACCTGTGCGTGGGCTAGAAGGAGCCTTCACTTTGGAGTGACTTTTATTGCCGAGACCAGCTCGGTTGGGGAGACCCTAACCCAGCGGCACTAGAGGAATTAAAGACACACACACAGAAATATAGGGGTGTGAGGTGGGAAATCAGGGGTCTCACAGACTTCAGAGCTGAGAGCCCCAAACAGAGATTTACCCACATATTTATTAACAGCAAACCAGTCATTAGCATTGTTTCTATAGATATTCAATTAACTAAAAGTATCCCTTATGGGAAACGAAGGGATGGGCCAAAATAAAGGGATGGGTCTGGCTAGTTATCTGCAGCAGGAGCATGTCCTTAAGGCACAGATCGCTCATGCTATTGTTTGTGGTTTAAGAATGCCTTTAAGCAGTTTTCCACCCTAGGCGGGCCAGGTGTTCCTTGCCCTCATTCCGGTAAACCCACAACCTTCCAGCGTGGGTGTTATGGCCATCATGAACATGTCACAGTGCTGCAGAGATTTTGTTTATGGCCAGTTTTGGGGCCAGTTTATGGCCAGATTTTGGGGGGCCTGTTCCCAATATGTCCCGCTTCTTGGATTTGCAAACTGATAAAAGCAAAGGCAGCTTTGTCATGGTGAGTTACCTCTCGCAGAAGTCAGGATCCACATCTGCAGACTATACAAAGACAACACAGATTAAAAGCACAATCAGCATTGGAATCACAGAGCTTCCAAGTGTTTTTATCCATTTTAATGGGTTGCTAGCTGCTAATCTGTCTGCAGCTCCTTTAAGCACTCTAGTTCTTGGCATTAAGGTCAGGTGTGCCTGGGATGCTTTAAATATTTGTTCTTTTAATTTTGCTATATCCAAAAACAAGTTTGTAGAGTGTACTTCTAGATGCTTTTTTATTATTTCCCAAATTTTGGTCTTATTAAGAGCTATTAATAGTTTCCACAAATCCTTATGTTTAGCTCCTACAAAGGGCCATATCATTTGAGGTTGAGGTGCCACTATACCGCCATGGTTCCAGATAATAGGAACTCTTGCCGTACTTCTTATCATTTCTACCATCCCACCATTTTGTTCAGATCAGCTGAACGTAGTGTGGCCATGGCATGCAGACTGAGAGGTGCAATTCAAGCTAACCATCCCCTTAGGGGACCAATTAATAATGGTTCCAGGCTGGGCGCGGTGGCTCAAGCCTGTAATCCCAGCACTTTGGGAGGCTGAGACAGGCAGATCACGAGGTCAGGAGATCGAGACCATCCCAGCTAACACGGTGAAACCCCGTCTCTACTAAAAACACAAAAAAACTAGCCCGGCGAGGTGGCGGGCGCCTGTAGTCCCAGCTACTCTGGAGGCTGAGGCAGGAGAATGGC